>NC_091985.1:10654614-10973462 GCF_044704955.1 Pristiophorus japonicus | reverse complement strand
ATCAGATTCTGCGGCGTGTATGATGTCACATCCCCCACGAACACCTCCATTTTCTCATCGCTGCCTGAAAGAATCAAACCGTCGTGTGCGTTAAATTTAATTTTGTACCTCGCTCTCGCTTTTATTCTCTTCTCACTGGGACCTCTGGACTGGCTTTGCCACCAGTAAGGAGGGAAAGGGGAGCACAAACACAGTAGAACAAATGTAAAAATAATCTGCCAACGCTGCACAACGGCACAATATCTGCTGAAATACTGTGCTCTAATCTCAGAGGGGTGAAAATTGCTTCAGGCACATTTTTGGGAGATCTTGAGGTTGGCCTGAGATTGGGCCCCTCAGGACTCAGGCCTGAAATTGAGTCTCGGGCCTTAAATTGGGTCTCATTAACATCTGAGTGAGCTTCCAGCGCCTGTCGCAACTTGTACTGGCAGCTCGACCATTTTAAAGAGACGGATGTCAGGCTGAAGTTAAGTTCCAGGGAGGAAGTGGCGTAGAACGGCAAAGGGGGCTGGGGAGGGGTAACAGATCATGATACTGGGGAGTCAGAGCAGCACTCCTGTTCCTCCTGGCTCCTTGGAATAACTTTTTTGCATTTTTTTTTAAAACACTAACATTTTGATACTTGAATAATCCTGAGCGGAGCAGACACGACTCTCAATCCAAACCAATTTCTGCTAGAAGGCCTAAAACCCGTCATTTACACATGTAAAGGACCTAAAGCTTGTTTTAAGCAGCCACCAACGACCCAATCTCAAGTCAGATGTTTTTCAAGTGACCTTTGGGCGTGGATGTATTGGTCCGGAAATCGGCCTTCGTCACACCCATTTTATGCCCGTAAAACCCAGTGCAACGAGGTCCAATTTCTACCCCAGATTCTGTCAGGACCCAACTTATAGCAGTAGTACTTTTTTGCACAGATTGATTCTCAAAAAATAAAGCTGATTGTGGTTGAACTGAACTCTGTTCATGTTAGGACCTAATCCACTCCAGGCTACTCACTGTCCTACATTCCTTCACTCCCCCTTAATTAACCCTGGAATATCCTAGTCAATTGCACTAATTCTTTCTGAACCTACACCTTGGCATTGAATTACACAAAATTTTACTGCACAGAAACAGGCCATTCGGCCCAACAGTTTCATGCTGGTGTTTATGCTCCACACGAGCATCCTCCCATCCTACTTCATCTCACTCTATCAGCACATCCTTCTGTTCCTTTCTCCCTCATGGGTTTATCTAGCTTCCCCTTAAAGGCAACTATGCTAGCTGGGATATGTTCTGGAGTTTGGCTCATCCTTCCTTGGGAGGCCTAGGGGCAGGGCTAGGGACAGATGGACAGACACCAGCTTACTGGGTTGCACTTTCTCTAGTGGTTGTTGTAATGTATGCACCTGTGTGTATGCTCACAGCTTTGTAGAGCTGTTGCACTGTAGGTTTTGACAGATCTCTGCACTTAAAACATTGAATAATCCTGAGCGGAGCAGACACGACTCTCATTCCAAACCAATTCCACGAGGGCCATCCCTCGTGAGAGTGTGCAAACTGTTCAGCCATGGAGGGCACCACAGCTGTGCTCCACCCTCCGCCAGCCTAGCGTGCGTGTATCCCAGCAGGGGACCTCCGGATAGACAGCACGACTGGATTAACTTGGCTGATCTCCTAACCCTGTCTGGCCCAGCAGGCCTTGGCTAAGGAGCGCTAACTTGGCAGATGGGATCTCAGAACACTCAGGCCGGATGAGTTCAAGTTCTAATTAATTCCTATAATTATTAGCAACTTTTTGCTTTATTATTAACAACAGCCGACGAATAAAACCAGAGCAGACAAATTGTAAAAACCAAAACCGCTTCCAGAAAAGCAGCGTATTTCCGCTGGACCTTACTCAAGAGGCACAGAATGGGAGAGTGTAAGGCAAAGCATTATTAGCCACAGTGCAAACACAGGTGGGGGGTTGGGGGGGCGTATTAAAAATATGTGTGAAAGAGCCATGAACCACAGGAAAGTTTAGTATTTACCTACCTGTAGGCTGGTAAACAAGTTTGTATCCAAGGACCGGCGATGGAGCAGGGTCCCAAGTCACGCGGAATCGAGTGTACCACTCGTCAGATACCCGCAGATTGCTGGGCTCCAGCAGACCAACTGAGGGGGGATAAACAAGACGTGTTAAAAAGCAAGCAGAAACCCTATAAATATTCCCCCATTTCACAGCACAAAAAAGTAAGTGGCTGAGATCCATCTCCGGCTCACTCAATCCCCGCACTGATGTTTGATTTTTATTGGCTGGTATCCGAGCAGGTCTGTTGGCAAAGATCCAAAAACACAAAACTAAAAGGCAATGCATCATTAAACAAAAAAAACACATACATAATAAAATACAAGGTGTGGGCCTCCTATGAATCTTCAGAAGTTAGACACACAACACACAGAATCACACAGCACAGCAGGAGACCATTTGGCCCATCGTGCCTCTGCCGGCTCTTTGAAAGAACTATCCAATTAGACCAACTCCCCTGCAAATTTTCTCCCCTTCACGAATTTATCCAATTGCCTTTTGAAAGTTGCCATTGAATTGGCTATTGAATCACCCTTTAGGGAGTGCATTCCAAATCACAACAACTCGCTGCGTGAACAAAATTCTCCTCATCACCGCTCTCTTGTACTTTTGCCAAGTATCTTAAATCTGTGCCCTCTGGTTACAAAGTTACTTGGATAGCAAGATACAAACATGTTTACACACTCAACAGAGGACTATCAGGCAAATCAATGGGTACATATTCTATTCATTCTCAGCATGTGGGCATGGCTGGCGAGGCTGGCATTTATTGCCCGTCCTTAGTTGCCTTGAGCTTGCTAGGTCACTTCAGAGGGCAGTTACGAGTCAACCGCATTGGTGTGAGACTGGAGTCACATGTCGGCATAGACTGGGTAAGGACAACAGATTTCCCTTCCTAAAGAATTTCAATCATGGAGCATCTTCACCACATGGACTGCAGCAGTTCAAGAAGAAGGCTGGCCAGCACCTTCTCAAGCTCAACTAGGGATAGGAAATAAATATGCCGGCCTTGACTGCAACACCACATCCTGAGAATTATTTTTTTTAAATGATAGTTTTTTTAATTCATTCACAGGATGTGTCGCTGGCAAGGCCAGCATTTACTGCCCATCCCTAATTGCCCTTGAGAAGTTGGAGGTGAGCCACCTTATTGAACCACTGCAGTCCGTGTAGATTATAGTTTTTTGTGGCGTTTTTGATACAACTGAGTGGCCATTTCAGAGGGCAGTTAAGAGTCAACCACATTGGTGTGGGTCTGGAGTCACATGTAGGTCAGACTGGGTAAGGACGGCAGGTTTCCTTTTCAGAAGGACATTAGTGAACCAAATTATTGGCATCAGCTTTTTATTTCCAGATTTTTAAAACTGAATTCAAATTCTCAATCTGCCACGGTTGGAGTTGAACTCTAGATAGTCCAGCAAAATAACCACTGCATTACTATACCCACACATCTGTAATAAAATAGTCCCATCTATGTAGCAGGGTTTTGATCGAGTAAATAAGGAGAAACTGTTTCCAGTGGCAGGAGAGTCAGTAACCAGATGACCCAGATTTAAGATAATTGGCAAAAGAACCAGAGGAGTTTTTCCAAAATTATGAGGGGTTTTGATCGAGCAAGTGGGAGAAACTGTTTCCTCTGGCAAGTGGGTCAGTAACCAGAGGACACAGATTTAAAATAATTGGCAAACAAACTAGAGGGCAATTAAGGAGATATTTTTTCACACCTGCCCTAACTACTCATTATGTGGCTCGATGTTACATTTTTTGCCTCATAGTACTCCTGTGAAGCGCCTTGGGACATTTCACTACATTAAAGGCGCTATATAAATACAAGTTGTTGTTTTTATTCCACCTGAAATTGTGGTGGAATCAGATTGCAGAGGAACTTGCAAAAGACAATTGGACATATACTTGAACAGGACTAATTTGTAGGGTTAGAGGGAAAAGGCTGGGGTGTGCAACTAAATTGGACAGCTGTTTCAAAGAGCCGCCATAGGCACGATGGGCCGAATGGCTCATTCTGTGCTGTACAATTCTATGATTCTATAAGGGAGATGAGGAGACATTTTTTTTACACAGCGAGTTGTTGTGATAGGGACAGCACTGCCTGAAAGGGCATTGGAAGCAGATTCAGTAGTAACATTCAAAAGGGAATCAGACATATACGTGAAAAGGAAAAGTTTGCAGGGCTATAGGGAAAGAGCAGGGGAGTGGGACTAATTGGATAGCTCATTCTAAGAGCCGGCACAGGCACAATGGGCCGAATGACCTCCTTCTGTACCGTAAGGTTCTCTGATTAACTACATAATGCATCTTGCAGAAGAAGGAATGAACAGTGGAAAGCCCAGGGACAATGCCAGTGGTATCGTATTCTCTAATGATTGAGACATGAAAGCAAAGAAATACTCTGATATACTCCAATTGCTTATTTACTGCATTGGTTTGCAAACTGGGGTCCCAGAGGATTCACAATGTTTTCAGACTTCCAGCCATCTATCAAAGTTCTATATTCCTCTCTATTTGAACTACTGTCCCATTGTTTCTGGTTTTGTATATTAAATATGTAATAAAAATGCTTTGTTTTCTCAATGTGTAGTTAACATTGCCTTTCATAAGGTTCCAAGGAGTGTGTTAGTAGTTACAGGGAGTTCATGAGAGCTTCTCGGTGGTTTTGTGGAACCCCTGGGAGCGAGTCAAAATTTGCAGCAGATGCCTGGTCATGTGTCAGTATTTGCAGGGGTTCCTTTGCAGAGTGCCAGTATTTTCATGAGATCCCTCCTGGGAGTTATTCAATATTTGTAGCAGATGTCTGGGAGTGTGTCAGCATTTGCAGGGGGCCCTGATTGATGGCCATTACGTTCAAGGGTTTCATGGGAGTGTCAATATTTTCAGGGCTTCTCCCAGCTAAAACATTCGAAAGTCACTGATTTACCCTAAAATATAGTTTAAAACATTTATTCATGTACCGGTCAATTTGACCCTGAGTATCTACTGTGGATCAGTGGGTAGCACTCTTGCATCTGAGTCAGAAGGTCATGGGTTCAAGCCCCACTCCAGAGACTTGAGGACAATCTAGGTTGGATCTCCAATGCAGTATTGAGGGAGTGCTACACTATCGGAGGTGCCGTCTTTTGGATGAGGTGTTAAACCAAGTCTGCTCTCTCAGGTGGACGTAAAAGATATCACGGCATTATTCAAAGAAGGGGAGTTCTGCCTGGTGTTCTGGACCAATATTTATCCACCAACTAACATCACTAAAAAACAGAGTATCTGGTCATTATCTCACTGCTGATTACGGGAGCTTGCAATGTGCAAATTGGCTGCTGCGTTTCACTGCATTACAACACTGACTACACTTCAAAAGTATCTCATTGGCTGTAAAGTGGTTTGGGACGTCCTGAGGTTATGAAAGGCGCAATAAATGCATTTTATCTAATTCAGTGAAAAGGCCTTAATTGTGAATCTGGTGCCTTATACTGCAGGTACCTCTTGAGAAGACTGGCCAGTGTGTTGCAGCTCTGCTGCATTACTCGAAAACCAGCACCTGCTTGGAGTGATGGGGAGCCAGCAGCAGCGAGTTACACTGCCAGTGTGTCCCATCTGTGACAAAAATTGTAATTCCCGTATTGTTCAGTCACTTAAGAACTCACTTTGAGAGTGGAAGCAAGTCTTCCTCGATTTCGAGGGAACTGCCTATGATGATAATGACAATCCCAGTTCCACACAGACTCTGGGGGTCAGGCAAGCGGGCCACGATCAACGTTCCCGCTAAGCTGCGCGGCCACGCAAAGGTCTGGAGGTCCCGCGTGGGCCACTCACCGACTTGTGCATGGAAGAAAGCACACAGGCGCAAAAACCTGAAGGCGCAGCCAGTTAAAGGGACCATGCATGATGAAAAAATTAGAGGGAAATTGGACATGACGGCCAACACTTTTTTTTAATGACCGACAAAGACTATTTGATCAGATAGAAAGAAAAACGAATGCAGCAGTGAAGAAAAGATGATCACCTGTCCTGCCATCTCCAGTTAGCTGCCCTCCATCTCCATCCTCGTACATCGCCACCACATTAATTCTGTAGGGAGTGTCAGCTGTGAGTGGCTGCAGAACGACATTGTTCCTTCTGCCAGGAACAAACGTCTGTAAAACAAAAAGAAAAGTTATTTTTGAAGGAAACGAGCGACAAAGCAAGTACGAAGAATGGGGAGGGTCCGGAGCAAGGGAGGGAGATCAGGTGGCATCAATTCAAACAGCAGAATCTTGAGGCAGGGTTCAGAATGTACTTACAAACTCCTCGATCGGGTCTCCCACGGTTGGAGCATATATAACCCTGTACTGCTGCACAGGACCCTCGGCATGCTCCCAGCTCACACTCAGGCTGTTGGTCGTAGCATCGTACACCCTCATGTTTCTCGGCCCGCTGCGAGTTACTGCACAGGTTGGGGGAGAAAAATGATCAATTGTGATCATATGGGCCAAAGAAAATGTACTTTTGCACAGGGAAAATTACATCGAATTTACAGCACTGAAACAGATCATTGGGCCCAACAGGTCTATGCTGGTGTTTATGTCCACACAAGCCTCCTCCCACCCCTCTTCATCTCACCCTGTCACCATATCCTTCTATTCCTTTCTCCCTCATGTGTTTATCCAGCTTCCTCTTAAATGCATCTATACTTTTCGCCTCAACTACTCCTTGTGGTAGCAATTTCACATTCTAACCACTCTCTGGGTAAAGAAGTTTCCCCTGAATTCCCTATTGGATTTATTAATGACTATCTTATATTTATGGCCCCTTGTTTTGGACACACCGGGCTAGAAATTCGGTATCGCCTGCTTTGAGGTGGTGACGCCATAGGGGCACTACCTTTAGCGCCGAGCGATGTCTATTGCCTCATAGTGGGATATTCAGTTGTATTGCCCCAAGAGGAGAGTGGAGCGTTAAGAGAATCATTCCACAGTCCTCTTAGGGTGCTAACGAAGCAATAGCGCAGGAGGCTTACTCAATTTTTGAAGGTGAAAAATAAAATCCTGCTGAAAGATTCAATAAACCTGACCCATACTTCGCCACCATTGCAACAAATCAATAGAAGTTGAAAGACTGAAATTCCAGCACTTACCTCGCTCTCCAGACAATATAGCCCCAGGATCATCGCTGGACCGACTGCTTTCCCCTGCCGGTCTCAGCGCCAGGCGCTATGGTAGGTGAAAGACTCAATTTTGCAGACACGGCACTACGGGATCATTGCACACTCTGTGACGTCACCGAGTGGGCGGGGCGAGCAATCGCAGTGCAAACTGTCAGCACTGCCTCTGAGTCTTCACTGAAGTTCGCAGCAGGAGCTGACAGCGGGGCACTAACGGGTGGCGCTAACCAACTGAATTTTTCCCCCACTGCAAATGGAAACATTGTCTCTATGTCTACCCTATCAAACCCTTTCATAATTTTAAAGACTTCCATTAGGTCACCTCTCCACCTCCCGTTTAATAGAGAAAAGAGCCTTAGCCACTTCAGTCTTTCCTGTGTTCAGAGGTGCACGCACGCACACAAACAAATAGTCCTGTTTTAGCAGGTACATAACCTACATGTCCTGCCCTCGCTGACGAGCTGGCCACCTTCCCCATCTGCGTATAGTGCCACCACGTTGACGGAGTATGGCATGTCAGGCTGCAGGCGTTCCAGGAGCAAGTTGTTGGAGTTTCCTGGCACCACGATCTGGCCAACAAAACAATGGTTCCACGTCAGCATATTCACAACCATGAACAAGGACAGTGCCCAGAAACTGCAGCAGACATTCTTATTACAGAGAATTAACAGCTAGGGGAGCAAGGCCGCATCCATCGTATTTACCCGAGCTTGATAATTGAAAAAAAAAATGATTACACAATTGCCTGGGGCACGGGGGCTTACATATTGCGAGGGTCGGGTCCCAATCAGGGGTGCGTATACCACCCTGTACTGCTGTACAGGGCCCGGCGCACTGGTCCAGCGAACATTCAGGCTGTTTGGCGATGGGTTGAAGACTTGAACATTTCCAGGTGCCCCACGGATTACTGAGCACAAACACACAAAAGAAGATTGCTTTACATTCTCGATATATACAGGAATTAGCATGTACAGAGCATCAGATGTAAGGACTAGACACCCCCGCCGCCACCCCACACAGCCTCCTACTGAGTTGGTTAATGCTTTGGGTATGACAAGACAATACACACGGAGGGGACAAACCAGCTCCATGTTATCGCTGTCCTTCCAATCACCAATGTTGTGTTATCCCGGGTCCATGAGGTCACAGAGTGGGGCACAGAGGACACACTATGCAAAGCTTCAGGTAATTTTTCCCATCGGGAGATGAAGTGACATTAAATACATGAAATCAGTGCTCCCTAGGGCTAGAGAGGGAGAAAAGATCGGCGTGGATCTTTCTCCTGGTTGTTACTTATTTAGTCTGCTGGAACATCATGTGAACATTGTTTAAGGGCAGGATTGGACTTACCTGCAATGATGGTCAAGTATGCTGTCCTTAACTATCTACACCGGTACATAGCGAATTACCTCTTGAGCAAGGCACTGATGGACTACCAATACTCATGGGACTTTATCCCAGAACACGGCACTGCCTTCAGAGAGCAAAGGTGGAACTCCCTCCCTAACAGCGCTATGGGAGTCCTTTCATCACAAGGACTGCAACAGTTCAAGTAGAATGCCCATCACCACCTTCCCAAGGGCAACTAGGGGATGGGTATTAAACCACGGCCTTGCTAGTAACGCACACATCCCGAGAATGAATAATTTAAAAGCAATTGGTAATTGGGCGGTTAAGTGGGCTTTAGATCTGATGGCGAGTTATTTTTAGGACATCATCTTAATGAGCACTTACGTGTTCTCCCAGTGCTGGACTTCCGAGCACCTTCGCCTTCCCTAAAGACAGGAACCACTGTAACGTCGTAAGGTGTATCGGGATTCAGGCTCTTGAGGACTGTGTTGTGTGTATTTCCTGGTACTGTGACCTGTCAATATAAAAGCCACAACTCATCATCATCTGTAAGATATATTAGATGGGTTGCAGTTGTGTCGTGGTCATGTTACTGGACTAATAATCCAGTGCAACGTGAGCTCAAATCCCGCCATGGACAATTTGAGCTCAGCTTGAAAAAATATCTGGAAATAAAAGTGACCATGAAGCTGTCGGATTGTCATAAAAATCACAACTGGTTCACTAACGTCCTTTCAGGAAGGAAGCCTGCCGCCCTTACCCAGTCTGGGCTTATATGTGACTCCAGTCCCACACCAATTTGGTTGATTCTTAACTGCCCCTCTAAAGTGGCTTCGCAAGCCACTCGGTTGTTCGGGATGGACAATAAATGCCAGCCTTGCCAGTGACATCCACATCCCGATCCATTTTTGGGGAGCTTGCTGTGCACAAATTGGCTGCATGTTTTCTACATTACAACAGTGGCTACCTTCTTCATTGGTTGTAAAGAATTTTGAGACGTCCAGAGGTCGTGAAAGGCGCTATATAAATACAAGTTATTTCTATCTATCTATCTATGTAAAGTTCAGCATAAATTTAATGCATCTTTGCTAACTGTTGCAGTAAAGTGCGAAGTCACAAGAACTGTACTTCTTCACCTCTGGTCATAAATCCAGCTCACAGGAAACTCGGTCCAACTGTTCCAAGAGAAGTCAGTATTTTAAACGTGTGGACTGGAACCATGAACACTATACTGGCAAACACCCACGAATGGACACAGCTCTACCTGGGGACACTGCAGGTGAGCTTCCTGGGGAATCTCCCACTGCGCCTCCCTGAGTTTGGCGGAGGTTCCGTTTACCCGCATAAACAAGGGCAGGATTTTGCCGAACTTCCTCCTGCAGGGCAGGAAAATACCTGAGGAAATTTACCCCTTCATGTCTGTCTGTGAAATATTGGCACAAAGACCCAATCAAGAGATGAACTGGTGCCATTAATAGAGTGAAACCTGAACAGCATTTTGTATTCAACCACTACCATTGGATCATATGAACAGGAGGATGCAATTCAGCCCCTCGAGCCTGTTCCACAATCTAACTCCATACACCCATCTTTGGCCCATATCCCTTAATAAGTTTGGTTCACAAAATGCTATCGATCACCAATTTAAAATTAACAACTGATCGAGCATCAATTTCCATTTGCGAAGAGGGTTCCAAATATCTACCACCCTTTGTATGTAGAAGTGTTTCCTAATTTTATTCCTGAAAGGTCTGACTCTAATTTTTAGACTATGTCCCCAGTCCTGGAATCCCCAACCAACGGAAATAGTTTCTCTCTGTCTATCCTATCTGTTCCCCTTAATATCTTGAAAACTTCAATCACATCACCCCTTAGCCTTCTAAATTCTAAGGAATACAACCCTAATTTGTGTACTCTCTCCTCGTAACTTAATCCTTGAATTCTGGGTATCATTCTGGAAAACCATCGCTACAAATTTCCCTTGTGCATCCGAATTTCCTTCAACCCACCATTGGTGGCCGTGCCTTCAGCTGCAGAAGCCCCAAGCTCTGGAATTCCCTCCCTAAACCTCTCCACCTCTCTCTCCTCCTTTAAGACGCTCCTTAAAACTTACCTCTTTGAACAAGCTTTTAGTCATCTGCCCTAATTTCTCCTTATGTGGCTCGGTGTCAAATTTTGTTTGATAATCACTCCTGTGAAGAGCCTTGTGACATTTTTACTTCGTTAAAGATGCTATATAAATGCAAGTTGTTGACTATTGCTACACTACATTTCAGATAACAATGGGCTACATTCAGCACTGAACTGCAGTGAAAACAAAGTTGTGAAGCTCACCACTTCTTCATTTCCGGATCCAGAAGTCGGAACGTAATGAACCTTATAGCGCCGTACGAGTCCTTCCGCGGGATCCCAACTCACACTCAGCGAGCTCGTCGTGGGGTTGTAGACTCTGAGATTTCGAACTGAAGCGAGCGGCTCTGGAAGAAAATGTGTTGGATGGTTTCAAATCATAGAATCATAGATATTTATGGCACAGAAAGAGGCCATTCAGCCCATTGTGCCAGTGCTGGATCTTTGAAAGAGCTATCCAATTAGTCCCACTCCCCTGCTCTTTCCCCGTAACCCTGCATATGTTTCCTGTTCAAGTATCTATCCAATTCTATTTTGAAAGTTACTATTGAATCTGCTTCCACCGCCCTTTCAGACAGCGCATTCCAGATCATAACAACTCGTTGTGTAAAAAAAATGTCTCTTCTTCTCCCCTCTGCTTCTTCTGCCAATTATCTTAAATCCGTGTCCTCTGGTTACCAACCTTCCTGTCATTGGAAACCGTTTTTTTCTAACTATTCTATCAAAACCCTTCATCAATTACAACACCTCTATTCACCTTCTACATTATAACAGTGACTACACTCCAAAACGACTTCATTGGCTGTAAAACGATTTGAGATGTCCGGTGGTCGTGAAAGGCGCTATATCAATCAAAGTCTTTCTTTTTCCCCTGCTCTAAGGAGAACAATCTCCAGTCTTCCCATGCAACTAAAGTACCTCATCCCTGGTATAATTCTAGTAAATTGGCACCCGGGATCGCTGGGACTTCCGACTGCTATCCATTTCTTCCATTTGCTTATTTTGGTGACAAACTGTTCCTGAGAACCATGTGGGGAAGAATGTCTTTTCCTGGAAAATAGTGGAGCTCTGGAACAAGCTGCCATCTTGTGTGATGGATGCCATTTCGCTGGATTCCTTCAAGCGAGAGCTTGACCAGTTCCTGGCTGGGGGAAGAGATCACCTCGTACAATGGGTCACGTTAATCGGGGACAGAGTGGTCTCCCGGATTAGTTTTGATCCTCTAATAAAATAAATTTTCCAGATTTATTTTCCCTAATTGGCCTGTTTTTTTAAAATCTGTTTTTGTCACCTCATTTAAGAGCCCACATGATTTAGGGTCGTTTGGAGGAGTCTACATCGTGATGCACAAGACACCGCAATCGGGTGGGACAGGCTGGATGGGCCAGTGGGTCTTGTTGTGTATCTGTAAAGCAGCCCCGAAGGCCTGTTCCACACTCTGGAGTGTCTTATTAAAGACTGAGGTCACTGTTACTTTAGCCTCCCTGTGTGCAGCCTCATCTGTAGTTAGGAACACAATAGGTCTGTCATTGTCCATATGTCTTAAGCTCGTGCCAAAAACTGTAGCTAAAGTTGGCGAATTGAGTGAAATGTAGCCCACCTTCCTTAACCTTTCCTCACCGCATGGCTCCCGACCGGGTCTTCACGTGTGCTGCTGTTCAAATGCACGGCTGATCTGAGACCAGTAGCTGCACAGTGTCAGTCACAATACCAGCACCCAATTTATGCAGCATACTTATAGAAACATAGGAACAGGAGGAGGCCATTCATCCTCTCGAGTCTGCTCTGCCAGTCAATTACATCATAACTGATCTGTACCTCAACCCCATTTTGCCACTTTTGCTTGTTCTGGATTCACCCAACAATGGGAAATATGCACGTGCAGAGCTCGTCTCTTGGCTGTGAAGTTCTGAGGGGTTGATTTTCCTGGTTCATGTATTCCTGGGGAATTTGTGATCCATCGGGAGCTAATGTCAGGTATATCGGACTTTGAATATGCTGAGAGTAGGGATCAGAAACATCTAGGCTCTCAACGCACTGAAAAAAACGCGTAAATCTTCAGGAGATCGGGTATCCCCTCAGTGACCAGGAAGTCCATCGTCAAACCTGAGCAATTCTTAATCCCTACTTAACCCCTTAGATATGCTGGCATTGTGGGTTCAAGCCCCACTCCAGCGACTTGAGCACATAATCTAGGCTGACACTCCAGTGCTGAGGGAGTGCTACACTGTCGCCGGTACTGTCTTTCGGATGAGGCATTAAACCTGCTCTCTCAGGTGGATGTAAAAGATTCGATGGCACTATTTCGATGAGGAGCAGGGGAGTTATCCCTGATGTCCTGGCCAATATTTATCCCTTATCTAACATCACTGAAAGAGATTATCTGGTCATTTATCTCATTGCTGTTTGTGGTAGCTTATTGTGTGCTCAAGAAAGAAGGGAGACTATTCAAGAAAAGAGGGAGAGAGAAAAAAGAAAACCACAGACCAGTTAGCCTGACATCAGTCATCAGGACTGGAATCCATTATTAAGAAAGTGGTAACAGGATACTTGGAAAATCATAATATGATTAGGTAGAGTCAACATGGTTTTATGAAAGGGAAATTCTGTTTTACAAATTTATTGTGGATGTAACTTTAATAGTTTCTCACCATTTAAAAATTATTCTGCTTTTCTACTCTTCCTACCAAGTGGATAACCTCATATTTCTCCACATTATACTCCATCTGCCACCTTATTGCCCACTCACTTAACCTATTTATATTTTTTTGCAGCCTCTTTTCAACACAAGCAATTAGAAAAGGCAAATAGCATGTTAGCCTTTATTGCGAGGGGGTTGGACTACAAGAGTAAGGAAGTTTTGCTACAATTGTACAGGTCTTTTGTGAGACCACACCTGGAATATTGTACACATTTCTGATCTCCTTATCTGAGGAAGGATATATTTGCCTTTGAGATGGTGCAACAAAGGTTCACTAGATTGGTTCCTGGGATGAGAGGGTTGTCCTATGAGAAGAGATTGAATAGTCAGAGCCTATACTCTCCGGTGTTTAGAAGAATGAGAGGTGATCTCGTTGAAACATATAAGATTGTGAGGGGGATTGTCAGGGTAAATGCTGAGAGGTTGTTTTCCCTGACTCAAGAGTCTAGAACTGGGGGGCATAGAATAAGGATAAGGGGTCGGCCATTTAAGACTGAGATGAGGAGAAATTTCATTCAGGGTTGCGAATCTTTGGAATTCTCTGCCCCAAAGGGCTTTGGATGCTGAATCGTTGAGTATATTCAAGACTGAGATCGATAGATTTTTGGACTCGAGGGGAATCAAACGATATGGGGATAGTACGGGAAAGTGGAGTTGAGGTGAAGATCAGCCATGATTTTATTGAATGACGGAGCAGGCCTGAGTATGGCCTACTCCTGCTCCTATTTCTTATGTTCTACATTCTTAAATTGGCTGCCGCATTTCCTACATTACAACAGTGATTACACTTCAAAAGTATTTAACTGGCTCTAAACTGCTTTGAT
The DNA here is from genome assembly GCF_044704955.1 of Pristiophorus japonicus. Taxonomy (NCBI): domain Eukaryota; kingdom Metazoa; phylum Chordata; class Chondrichthyes; family Pristiophoridae; genus Pristiophorus; species Pristiophorus japonicus. The sequence goes on along the minus strand of NC_091985.1, from coordinate 10,959,258 downwards.
ACGTTCTGATGTTGTGAAAGGCACTAAATAACAATATCACCTGTTTTGATTTACACTCCATCCTTCTGCTAAAGAAGCCAGGAATATTGCAACCAGGCACTGAGCGGGTGGTTTCAATAACTTCTCCACAATAATCCCCAAATCCCTTTCCCAATCAGCGCGCTCTGCCACTGATTTATTCAAAACATACTCTGCTGTTTTGTTTCCTTGCTCCAAAACTAATTATTTTTACATTTAACAAACCAATTATATTCTCATGGACTCTTTGAAGGAGATCGTGAAGTTTGTTCCAAATTGTAAGTAGTTTGTGCTGTGGATTTGCACCCTTTTGGAACTGTGTTTAGTCAATTCCAAAACTCATTTCACTTGAGGACACTTGCGGAGAAAGAGGAGAATTCCATTCCGTCAGTCTAGATTGAACTTAAGCAAAGTCAAAGGCGAGAAAGGACAATATTCAGAACCATTGTGCCAGCCATTGATTCAGAATCAATTGAAGCGCTTGAAAGGGAGAATATTATTTTGGAAATAAGGGTATCATGCCAATACATTAAGGGCAAGAAATTTGGATAAACGCTCTGATTTTAACCTCACTCGCCCAGCAGGAACTGGGCAGGTTCTGGTTGGACGTCTGGTTTACACCCCACCCGATTTTAACACTCCATTGAACCCTGACCCTTTCTCACAAGGCGGGTTCGGGTAATATTGGGGCTAAAGAGTGGCCAAGGTTAAGAAATGGTGGTGCTGGGCCAATGGCAGCCTCCTGCCAAAGACCACAGAGAAAGCAGTAATGCCTCGTGTGATATAACTTTTCCCCTCTTGCACATTTAGCAAACGAATGCAGGGATATCAGACGTACTTGTTCTGCCATTGCCGGTTATCTGTCCCCCATCTCCGGTTCTGGAGACAGATACGACTCTGATTGAGTACGGGGTATCTGGATCCAGCTTCTGTAACACCACACTGTTCTGTCTTGCTCCCACGGAGACCTTCAAGAGAAACAAATTATTTAAGTTAAATATTCAATGGATAAAACCAAAGGGTGCAGTGAGCAGAACAGACTGACCTGTGCTGGCCCCAGGAACTAGTTCAGCCTTCCACCATCTCCACCACTACAAGCATGGACATCAGACTCCAGATGTAGGCTGTAGCTCAGTGGTCTCACTCCCTGAGTCAGAAATCTGCGGTTCAAGTCTCACTCCAGAGAGCTGAGCACATAATCTAGTCTGACACTCCCAGTGTAGTAGTGAGGGAGCGCTGCACTGTCAGAGGTGCCATTTTTCAGATGAGGTGTTAAACTGAGGCCCATTTGACATCTGAGGTGGACATAAAAGATTTCATGGCACTACTTCGAAGAAGGTCTCCCCGGTACCCTGGCCAATATTTATCCCTCAACCAACATCACTTCAACAGATTATCTGGTCAGTTATCTCTTTGTTTGTGGGAGCTTGCTGTGCACAAATAGACTGCCACATTTCCTACATTACAACAGTGACTACATTTCAGAAGTACTTTATTGGCTGTGAAACATTTTGGGACGTCCTGCGGTTATGAAAGGTGCTATATAAATGCAAGTCTTTCTTTAGAACTTAAAATTTAAGCATTGCTCTGAGGCAGGTATTGGTATGTTACAATTTTGATACAGAGTAAAGCTCCCTCTACGCCAACCTAACTATGTGCCTCAGCCCTAACAACCTTAGAAGAGTTTTCCATATTGTACTAGTGGCATGCTGTCTCTAGTGGCACTGCCGATTCAATGCTAATTCAGGATAGTGCCGACATTTGTAAGTTCACTGGCTGTGAAGAGCTTGGGGACATGCTGAAGTTGTGGAAGGTGCTACATAAATAAGAACAATACATAAGAAATAGGAATAGAATTTGGCCCTCGAGCCTGCTCCGCCATTTAATAAGATCATGGCTGATCTGATCATGGACTCAGCTCCACTTCCCTACCCGCTCCCCATAATCCTTTATTCCCTTATCGCTCAAAAATCTGTCTATCTCCGCCTTAGATATATTCAATGACCCAGCCGCCACAGCTCTCTGGGGCAGAGAATTCCATAGATTTACAACCCTATGAGAGAAGAAATTTCTCCTTATCTCAATTTTAAATGGGCGGCCCCTTATTTTGAGACTATGCCCCCTCGTTTTAGTTTCCCCTATGAGTGGAAATATCCTCTCTGCATCCACCTTGTTGAACCCCCTCATTATCTTATATATTTCGATAAGATCACCTCTCATTCTTCTGAACTCCAATGAGTATAGGCCCAACCTACTCAACCTATCTTCCGAAGTCAACCCTCTCATCTCCGGAATCAACCTAGTGAACCTTCTCTGAACAATGCAAGTATATTCTTCTTTAAATACGGAGATCAAAACTCTATGCAGTACTCTAGGTATGGCCTCACAAATACCCTGTTCCCTTGTAGCAGGACTTCTCTGCTTTTATACTCTATCCCCCTTGCAATAAAGGCCAACATTCCATTTGCCTTCCTGATTACTTGCTATACCTGCATACTAACTTTTTGTGTTTCATGCACAAGGACGCCCAGATCCCTCTGTACTACAGCACTTTGCAATTTTTCTTCATTTAATTTATAATTTGCTTTTCTATTATTTCTGCCAAAGTGGATAACCTCATATTTTCTCACATTATACTCCATTTGCCAAACTTTTGCCCACTCACTTTTGCCCCTGTATCCCTTTGCAGATTTCTTGTGTCCTCCTCACAATTTGCTCTCCCACCCATCTTTGTATCATCAGCAAACTTGGCTACATTATACTCAGTCCCTTTATCCAAGTCATTAATATAGATTGTAAATAGTTGAGGCCCCAGCACTGATCCCTGTGGCATCCCACTAGTTACTGTTGTCAACTGGAAAAATGACCCATTTATCCCGACTCTCTGTTTTCTGTTTGTTAGCCAATCCTCCATCCATATATTACCCCCAACCCCTTGAACTTTTATCTTGTGCAGAAAACTTTTATGTGCGACCTTCTCGAGTGCCTTCTGGAAATCCAAATACACCACTTCCACTGGTTCCCCCTTATCCACCCTGCTCATCACATCCTCAAAGAACATTTGTCAAACATGATTTCCCTTTCATAAAACCATGCTGACTCTGCTTGATTGAAATATGCTTAAATGAGTGTGGCCCAGCCACATCGCACCAATGTGGTTGAAGCAGGTCCTCCGGTACACAAGTTCTGTCTGTCCTACACTGTTTGCGGAATGCCCCAAACTAGGTACTGCTGCCAATGTGGCAAAACAACTGGAAGGATTTATTTTTCTTACGAACAGCCTGTTCCTAGCTGCTCGTAGGAACTGGGAGCTGTACCTGGTAATTCAGAGAAAGCAGCCATTCCCTTTTCTTAAGTAAGAAATAGTTCACGACAAATGGCAGCTAACTGCAATCTAAATGCAAAAAATGTGCAATTCCATAACATTAAAAGCCAATGTTAAATCTTTATGTGCTCTTAATTATGGCTGATTCCTCAATATTATTGAAAAGGATGGGTTCTAGATGGGTCTTTCCCAGATCCTCTCTGGATGTTCTCCACCCAGATGAGCACCAATTACTGCTGATGTACGTGAGTTCTATGAACTTGTGTTACAGATGATTTTGAAACAATTAGAGTTCCAACAGCCGCCAAGAAAAACATCAATCATTTATTGTGACACTTGGGGATTACTAGAACCTTATAAACAAAACTCTTGGATGGCTCTGTCTTCAACAAATCAGAAGTCTGCTTCTCATCAAGGACATTGTGCAACTCAGCAAAACCCAGGACAATGGATCAATGAAGATCAGCGGAGACTTCGCGATTCATCTTGACAGATCATGCTTTGGTTAAAGTAACCTGTCAAAAGGGTTAGCCACAACATAAGGACGACAATATGATTTAATGGAAAACATTTTATTGGCAGGCAGCACAAAAGTAACTGGTGTTTTCTATTCTCATAGTGTGACCTTATTTAAACTGTAACCTAGAAATGGCTGTTTGAGATGTTAGTGCCCCAACATTGTTCAATGATGGTACTAGTCTGTTTATTTGAAGCTGTCAAATGAGTTAGTTAATACAGTGCACAAAATGAATGTCAGGCAATGGCTTACTGCTTTTTCTTTTATTCGTTCATGGGATGAAGGCATCGCTGGTAAGGCCAGCATTTATTGCCGATCACTAATTGCCCTGAGAGGTGGTGGTGAACTGCTGCAGTCCATGTGATGATTCTTCTTTGTAGTAGTTTAGTAACATTGAGTGGCTCGCTAGGCCATTTCAGAGGGCAGTTAAGAGTCAACCACATTGTTTTGAGTCTGGAATCACACATAGACCCAGACCGGGAACGATGACAGATTTCCTTACATTAGTAAACCAGATGGGTTTTTACAACAATCTAGTAGTTTACTAGCTCTTTATTCCAGATTTTTATTTAATTAACTGAATTTAAATTTCCCAGCTGCCATAGGATTTGAACTCACACCTCCAGATCATTAGTCCAGGCCTGGATTACTAGTTCAGGACCTTAATCACTATGGTACCTACACTAATATCATAAACCAGCTGCGCCCATACCCCAGGGTATATTGTTCCAGACTTATTCCATGACACTGGGTGATTTTCCAGGTTGTAAAACGTCACTGGCAGTTTCTAAAGGTTAAGCCTCGCGACTTTTTGACCTAGTAAGCGCCACTAAAACCATTTAGTAAACGGTCACGAGTCATGCCTCCTAGAATGAGAGATGAGATTGCCTCTCCGATCTCCATCATGTATTTACAGCCTGCCATCGAAGGGACGGATGACGACTCAGGACTGTCAGCTTGGCTCCGTTGACTGAACACTCGACATCGAGTCAGAAACGGGTTAAGGCCCTCGTCACAGTCCAGGTCTAGATAATATCGCACAAAAGCAAAATACTGCAGATACTGGAATCTGAAATAATCCCTCAACCACCCCCCGATCTTATATAATTTTTTTCTCTTTGTCCCCAATGGCAGCTGGTAATTATTCCGTCATTCACACCCTATCTAGACTAACCTTTTTCTAACTTCTGTCATTCCCATTTCAAGTCAGCCCATCATCCCTTTTGTCTTTCTAATCTCTCCTGTCTTCCACCCTATCACAGACCTTGTGTTCTTTCTTCCCCTCCCCCTTTCAGTGTTCCTTAAGAATTTGTTCTTTTCTCCAGTTCTGACGAAGGGTCATCGACCTGAAACGTTAACTCTGTTTTTCTCTCCACAGATGCTGCCTGACCCGGAGATTTCCAGCATTTTCTGTCTATCTACCTGTAATATAGTTTCACCTTGTCCAGAACAGTAGAACCAGAGCATACTACGTGCGCTTGAAAGGGATGAAATGCAGAACTAATCTGAGGAAACATTGTGGGTCATTTTAATCTGACCTACCTATCGTGAAAGTGATGGGATCGGGTGCAACACTGGACATGCTCCCCGCTTAATTTTACACACTACTGAAGTCACTGGAGTAATATTCAACAGAGTGTAAAACTGGCATTCCACCCAAGCCCATTGGTTTTCTGCCCAGCGAGATGGGTTAAAATTGCCTCCATTATTTCTGTGGAACAGGCTCCCTGGAGAGGCAGTGGAAGCAGATAGTATTCATTTATTCAAATGCAAATTTGATTTCTTTCATAAAAAACCTGTATGTGAGTAATTGGAGACGTGAGGTGTGGTGAGTTCAGCGAGCTCGAGAGGAGCAGGTGACTGTGGACATGTGGTTCCCAAAGCTCTCCCCCACTTGGAGTTTTCCTTACCTCATGTCTGGGCCTGTTGTAGACTCATTACATTGGTTTACATAGGATATTCGGCACAGAAACAGGCCATACGGCCCAATCAGTCCATGTCAGCGTTTATGCTCCACTCGGGCCTCCTCCAGTCTTTCCTCATCTAACTCTAACAGCGTAATGCTCTATCCCCTTCTCCCTCATATACTTGTCTCGCCTCCCCTTATATGCATCAATCAATGAATCATTGATGGGGACTGATTGCTCTGATTATTCAACAACTCCATTATCATTGTATGATGCGACTACCAGAATGGTAGAAGGTGAACAAGGTGCAAGAGTGGTGTGTTATAACCTGAGTCAACGTGGTTGGAAACTATGCTCCAGTGATTTTGTTTGGGGCGGGGTGGGGGGGGTGCGGGGGGGGGAGCGGGGGTGGAGTTTGTTGTTTTACATGAATTATGGATCCTGATGCCTTTTCCCCAGAAAACTGGGGAAATTAGAGAGTTGGTTAAAAGAACAATAGGTCGGTGGAAATGATGATCAGTGGTGTTATTGTAATGTGCTTGTAGCAACCCCTGTCCCCCTCTCTGTGTTTTTATAACTGAGACAGTAACATCTGTTAAAATAGAGAAACTTGATGCAGATGTGCTAAGTGCCAATAATTTCTGTCCTGAGAATTAAAAAAAAATTATACCAAAAGATGCACACAGTCAAAAAATAATCCGCTACTTCACAATGAGACCTGTGTTGAGGATCGCTTAAGATCGCTTAAGAGTTGCGAACAATTTTTTTAAAAGGTATGTTAAGGCAGCTGCAAATAGTTTTGAAAGTAAAAACATTTCTGCAAAAGTAACGTGCTAATCTCTAATCACGCATGCACTGTGTGTGTAATTGAATCTGGAGGTGTCAAACTCCAAGCTTTTGTGAGTGGTTGCCAAAAACCCTTTTCAGATCAGACTATTTACAGATGGAGGAGTCTAGCTGGATTTGAACCCATTGTGCCATTCAGCCCCCTAACAGGCATCGGCATTTACATGTGCTGCAAAATCTATTACCAAGGGAAGGCTGGGAGCGATTTGCATAGTAAAAGTTCCACTGTATGAATGGGAAAAAACTTGGTAAAATGTTTTTTTGGATTGTCAGAAAACCTTTGCCTCAATTTTGTCTTAATAACTATGGCTGTCCATCCATGCCGGACTGTAGGCCATTCGGCCCGTCGAGCCTGCTCTGCCATTTTGTCAAGACACGGAAGCTCTCCTTCATCCCAAAGATAGCTTTTCCTATCGGCTCCGGTTTGTCTGGAGCCGATCCAGAAAAAACAAACCACTGTGCCGCTAGGCACTTGCTTCACTGTCTTTCGCAGATTACATGTGCAAGGCAATGCGAGACATACTAGAGTCGTGTGAACAATTAGGGTTACCGTTTCTTCAACGGGGTCTCCAGTCATAGGTGCGTAGATGATCCTGTATCCCCGGACTCGACCAATGGCAGCATCCCACTTCACCGTGAGGCTGTGCGATGTGGCGTTGTACACTTGGAGGTTACGAGGGGGAGTCGGGGTAGCTGAAGAGCAAATAAACACCATTAACATAATAGCCATTTCCTTCCCCACAGACAGGGAAAGAACCTACATTTATATAGTGCCTTTCATGGCTTCAGGATGGCCCAAAGCCAATGAAGCACTTTTTGAAGTGTAGTCACTGTTGTAATGTAGGAAACGCGGCAGCCAATTTGCACCCACCAAGTTCCCACAAACAGCAATGTGATAATGACAAGTTAATCTATTTTTTAGTAAATGTTGTTTGAGGGATAAATATTGGCCAGGACACCGGGGATAACTCTCCTGTTCTTCGAAATAGTGCCATGGGATGTTTTACGTCCACCTGAGAGGTTAGATCTATTTGGTGCATTGGGTAAACTGCTTGAAGGTGCATTGGTACACCATCACCAGAAATTTCCCCTCCAAGTTACACGCCTTCCGGACTTGGAGATATATCGGTCGTTCCTTCATCATCACTGGGCCAAAATCCTGGAACTCCCTCCCTAACAACACTGTGATAGTACCTTCACCACACGGACTGCAGCGGTTCAAGAAGGCAGCTCACCACCACCTTCTCAAGGGCAATTACGAATGGGCAATAAATGCTGGCCTTGCCAGCGATGTCCACATCCCAGGAATAAATAAATAAAATAATTTACAGGGCTATGGGGAAAGAGCATGGGAGTGGGACTAATTGAATATCTCTTTCAAAGAGCCGGCGCAGGCACGACGGGCCAAATGGTCTCCTACTGCTCTGTAAGATTCTGCGATTCTATTTAATCCCAATGGCAGTTTCATTGTGCAACGTGTGTTTATAAATGAGAAAAAAATTTTGCAGACATTTTTTGCACAAAGGCAGTGCCCCTTTTGAGAGATGATTCACGGTATATTTTTGGTCAACCTTTTTGGTCAGGATATAATGGTCCCCAGTAGGGAACCTGAGCTCAGCAAAGGTGTGGATCAGAGAGAGGATTTTTTTGTTGTTTACATATCTGCACTCTTTTTTCTTGAGGAGCAGAGTGAAGTAGTGGAAGGATTTGCAGGCTGATGAAGAATCTGAGAGGATGGCGTTGTCATTATTTCTGCACTCTATCCCTGGAGAACAGCGTGAAATGTTGGAATTATTCACGGACTGATTAACAGTCTGATAGGTCACAATGTGAACGCTCCTTCTATGGCTGTAACCATCTTTCCCCCAGACTGTGGGGGGTTAGTCCTGTACGACGGGAGGGTTTTAGGGGCTCCCGCAACCCATACGAGGGTGCGGGGGGAGGGCGTTCACCCACTAGATTTGAGTATTCCAGTGGATGGCAACCCCAGAAATTCCGAGCCATTCACCGGGACTATCTGGAGCAGGGTCCGAATCCTGCATCTTCTGACTCAAGAGCGGGAATACTCCCACTTGGCAGGTCCTGACAGCAACAGGGGTAAACACTTGGAGCCCTGACTCTCTGACCCACGTTCCCCATGAGCAGGGATTTCCCACAGGGAATGCCAGAACCCAGAAGCTTACCTGTAGCAGTCGGAAATATCTTGAGCACTGAAAAATAAAAGATGAGATACATTAATATCAGGCCTTTTTTTCAGGTGGAACAAAATTTGCTTGTCCATAACCCGATTATTTCCCAGGCTTGAAGCCAAAGGGGGTGAATTTCTTCAGGGCTTCCCCCCGATGTGCTGTGTAACTTCAACAGAAGTTGGGTATATTTCTCTCATTACACAGCATAGAAATCCTGAGAAAATTCATCCCCCTGAAAAAGTCAAGGCAAAGTGATACCAAGAGATACAAGCTGAAGATTCGGAAGCTGGAATAAGGGAGATCAGGTGGAGCTGCTTCACACATAGGGTAACAGGGGCAGTGGGGAGGGGAACGGGAGTGAAGTAAGGTACCACAAAGGTTCATTAAACTCAACGGTAGAGGCAGTGAGGTGTGTTACTGGAGGATGAATATTGAGGGAAAAGGTGTTTCAGTGAGATTAAAGTCCATCAAAAAGGGGAAAGCTTATCGGGTCTGATGGTCTTTTCCCATCACCTTATCTACTCTGGTAAAAAGTATGGTCCCAGAGTATTCTTTAAGTTCCATAAAAGCAAACATCAATAACGTTTAGTTTGATGATTAGCGATCTGCTGATGTCATCCGGTAAAGTGCCTTGGGACAGTTTAACTGGGGTGTGTTAGATAAATATAACTTGATTGATGTTTGGCGTTGTATAGCCCAGTCATGCGGCGATAGTGAGGCAATGGTGTGAGGCCAATCATTTTTCTATAAGGAGGAGCTATCTGGGGTCGGGGGAGAGATCGTCAGTTCCTTGTGGTCGGAGAAGAGACAAAGTTGGAGGAGGCCTATATTAAGGGGAGACTGGGACACCTGTCCTCCTGGCTGAAGGGGCAAACAGAGAAGTTTCCATGCTGAAGACTTACATGTGCGCTGGGAACCGATGAGGTCTTCACTTTCCATCTCATCTGGGTAGATGGCAGTAAGGGAGACATCGTATTGGGTGTCGGGATTCAGGTTCTCTAACATCTGGCTGGTGTCCTCACCACTTATGATCTTCTGTGTAGAATATGCATAAAGCTGGGGTCAACATGGGGTTAGTGTCTGAAATCAATTTTCTTTCTGAAATCCCATTCTTTTAATCAAATTGGTAGGTGTGAATTTGATACCACTCAGATGATCATGCAACTATGAAATACTAAAACCCTATCTCACAAATAACTTGCATTCAACATTCCCTGGCCACAGCAACCCTCCCCAGTGCCATGCTTTGGTGGCCATATTGAATATATCCGCAGAAAATTTAAAGGAACAAATCGGCTCAGGCTGTTCTGTTCGCAAAACTGACGTTCTTCTTTAGTTGAGTCAATCGAGCACAGCATCTTATTACTTGGTGCTCATATTGCAAATGGAAAACATTTATCTGATCACTGTGTGTTGCGACTCCGTGAACGCATTCAGAATGTGCTTACGTTTTTGCTACACGCAGTGATGAAAGGACTCTTCCCGCCCATTGTAATTGTGATGCTGCCCGCCATTTCATCTCCGCCCCGCGTCCCTTCATTTCCCAGCAATGCCCCATGTTTGAGGCCGAGTGGGTGACTTACCCTGGCCTCTTCTTACACCAGCACTGAGCTGCCTGCTGGCAGGGTAAATACTGAGTATACCGGGGTAGATTTGCCTCGGGATTTCCCTCCCTCTCTGTGGAGCGGCATTCGTGAGCTTCTCTCTGTTCCTTCCCCCACGGCAGAGCACCTGGAAGCTAACGGCGAGCTTCCATTTTAACTCTTGGCCAGAAACTGCAGGAGTCAGCTTGTTTCCGCCATGGCCATTTTAACGGGCGAGACTGGTTACCGCACTGCTGTTCCAATTCCCACTGGATTAGACAGGATGTAGCTGCCGACATATTGGTCAGCCACTGGTTATAGAGGTAGCCTCATTGAAAAGTGCGACATCCCCACGACATCTGGGAGTCCCTGGCCCAAGACCGCTCAAAGTGGAGGAGAAGCATTCGAGAAGACGCCGAACACTTTGAGTTTCTTCATCGGAAGCACATGGAAGCCAAGCGCAAACAGCGGAAGGAGCGCACGACAACCTAAGCACCCCACCCATCCACCAACCACCACCTGCCTCACCAATGACAGAGACTGTAGATCCCACATTGGTCTCATCAGTCACCTGAGTGTGGAAGCAAGTCATCCTCGACTCCGAGGGACTGCGTAAGAAGAAGAGGTGTGGGGGAGGGAAGGGAGTCCAAACCTCCCTTGTTCCTTACTAAAGAAGGTTAATAGCTTATCTTTAGAGCCTCTTCTGATCTTCTTCCTGCACCTGGCAGGAAAGCCGCAACAGGTCCACACTCAAGCCGCAGTCAAAATTACAGCCTGGGCACTGACCTGCTTATTTCAAGAACCCCACAGCCCCAGACAGGCTGCCTGCTAAGAGAGCAGGTTAAAATCAGGATCGGCGCAAATCAGGCGGGAAAGTCATCCTTGGCATTTTAACTGCCCACTCAGCCAGAGGCGGGTCGGATTAAAATTGCTCCCCATGTTTCACCAGATTGTCCACTGCTCGTGCAAAATCCCTCGTATACCACCTCGAAAAATATGCTTTAACAGTGAGAGCTGTTGGCTCCCCCCTCAGTGAGTTCATCCAATGAGCAGCTAGCTCAGTGCATACCAGTGATCAAACCTTCCCAGTGCCGCTAAACTCATTCAGGATAGGGGTGCTATAAATCATCCTATCCAAAATCCTCCAGGAACTTCATGAGTATGGGCTTTGGGTTGAAGACAGAAGCCGACTCGGTTGCGATGCACATCACAGTCCAATAGTCTGTTGGCACTCCCAGTCACAATTCACACACGGGCATTCAAGTGGGGTGATAGCCCACTGAACTGTACCTCAGCAGATGATGAAACCAAATACGGGGATGAGAAATGCGCGTAGGATATCAGTGATAAATCTTCACACATTTACAGATTTGTTCGACAACTTCAAATTCGCCCATCACAAGGCACACTAAAATGATACAGTGGAAGTAAAAAGCCTTGGCTTTGTCACCTCTTCTGTGTCCACTCCACCAGATGGAACCCATGTCAGTCTGTAGAGGGCCACATCCGGCGCTCCGTGATTCCAGAGGACCCGGAAACGCGTCTCCCGTACGTCCGAGAAGCGTAAGTTTGTCGGTGCTGGGACAACCACTGTGCAGAGAAAAAACAGAAGCAGGGTGACCTTGTACGTAAACTAAAACACAATTGACACAAAGGAACACGGCACAGTAGAAATGACCAGGAAAGGGAGACTATTATTACGAGGAAAGACATGCGACAATGGGACTGATACCCAATCCACTAAACAACAACAACTTGCCTTTATATAGTGCCTTTAACGGGTGTTTCACGTGAGCATAATCAAACAAAAATAAATCTGACACTGAGCCAAAAAAGGAGATATTAGGACAGGTGGTCAAAAGCTTGGTCAAAGAGATAGAGGGCAGTTAAGAGTCAACCACATTGCTGTGGGTCTGGAGTCACATATAGGCTGGAACGGGTAAGGACGGCAGATTTGCTTCCCTTAAAGGAGGACAGAATAGGCAGAGAGATCTAGGAAAAAGCACATACACAAAACTAACCACAATGAGGGTTGATATCCACATTGCTGCGTGCTGGTAGCATCATAAGCAGCAGAACTATCTTCTCTAATTACAATCTCTAAAATGTGCGAACATTTGAAGAGAACGATTTATGATTCCACTGCACTCAACAATCTGGGACAACTCTCCTCCTGTGTAGTAGAGGTTTCACTACACATCTCTGCCCGGTTCCAGTACTTCATATCCAATTAACTGTTGCCTTTCATGTCCTGCTTTGATGTTTTGCAGTGTCTGGCAAGCCTTTTGGGGACTGGTTCTGGTTTCCATCTTACACTATGTTTCCAAGCTGTATTGAAATTTATATCACCACGCATCTGGACGAGTACCAAAATTGCATGTTGACATCTTTATTACTTTTAGAACTCTACTGGGATAGACACAATGTCACACACATCATACATTTACTCTGCAAAGCATTGCTCAGAATATTTTCATTTCCCTGGTGGCAAAAGCTACGGGTTTGGTTAGGTAGAGAATTGTGTTTCATGAAAATATTTTCTTCGTTTCAACTTTTTTTGCACACCTCAAAATAAGCAGCTGGGGAATTTAAATTCAGTTAATTTTTTAAAAATCTGGAATAAAAAGCTAGTATTAGTAATGGTGACCATGAAACTACCGGATTGACATAAAAACCCACCTGGTTCACTAATGTCCTTTAGGGAAGCAAATCTGCCGTCCATACCCGTTCCAGCCTATATGTGACTCCAGACCCACAGCAATGTGGTTGACTCTTTACTGCCCTCTGAAATGGCGGTTCACCACCACCAAGGGCAATTAGGGATTGGGCAATAAATGCTGGCCTTGCCGGCAATGCCCACATCCCGTGAACTAATAAAAAAAAAGGGATGTTCGCACTGGGAAAATGGAACATTTAGAGATTTCGGGCACCCAATTTAAATCTTAAGCATTAGTTGCAGTGGGTTACAGTTGCAGATCAGAACTTCATCTGCTGCATCTAACCTGAGCAGATCATTATTTGCTGAACCCGTGAGGCAGACTCACAGAGGGGAGGAACTGATTCACGGGGCCACTAACCTTCTGAGGGAAACTAAGTCGATAGTGGAAAAGAGTGCTTGAGGACTGTAAAACTTTTAAGAGCACTGTACAATTATTTTTTTCATGGTGGTAAGTCCATGATAGAATAATATACATTCAGCCCATCATGCCTGTGCCGGCTCTTTGAAAGAGCTATCCAATTAGGCCCATTGCCCCTGCTCCTTCCCCATAGCCCTATAAATGTTTTCCCCATCAAGTATTTATCCAATTCCCTTTTAAAAACTACTATAGAATCTGCTTCCACCGCCCTTTCAGGCAACGCATTCCAGATCACAACAACTCACTAAGCAAAAAATTCTCATCATCCCCCTGATTCTTTATCCAATTATTTTAAATCTGTATCTGCTGGTTACCCACCCTCCTGTCACTGGGACCAGTTTCTCCCTATCTGCACCATCAAAATCCTTCATGATTTTGAACACCTCTATTAAATCTCCTCTTAACTGTCTCTGCCCGAAGAAAAACAATCCTAGTTTCTCTCATCTCTCCACCTAACTGAAGTTATGAGGTGTATTACGGGTGAAATAAAATACTTCAGCACTTGACTAAACATCTTACTTACGAGTGTTTTCTCTTCCAATCAAAGGCGCTGAGGGGCCATCATTGTACACTGCAGTAACCGCAACTTCATACTCCGTCTGGGACACAAGGCCCGTTAATGGCACAGAGGTATCGCTGCCCGATACTTCCAGCTAGTAGGTTAAAGATAGAGTAGTGTTTGCACTTGCTTGGAAAAGGAAGTAAATTTTGACTAAAATATAATAAGAACATGAGAAAATATCAAGGATACGAAAGGTCATCCCACTGCCCCACTTCCCCAAGTACCCAAACTCACCCAGTCAATAGAACTATTATTGTACTATAACAATATGCTATAGTAGCTGATTCCATTGCATTACTTGGTAATAACTTTCAAATATCTTGTTACAAATTTGTCTAAGATTTGTTTTAAATTTAATTTATGTTCTTTTGTCTGGCTTGACTCATGTTTTTCTAGATTCGCTTTCTCTCTGTCATTGTTATATTTTAAACTGATCTGACGGCGTTCCCATAAGAACATATGAATTAGGAGCAGGAGTCAGCCAAATGCCCCCTCAAGCCTGCTCCGCCATTCAATAAGATCATGGCTGATAGAACAATAGAGTATAGCAGAGAAGGAGGCCATTCGGCCCATCAAGTCTACTCCTAGTCTTTCGACCTCAACACTTTGCCGTCCGATCCCCATATCACTTGATTCCCCTCGAGTACAAAAATCTATCAATCTCAGCCTTCAATATAATCAATGACTCAGATTCCACAGCCCTTTGGGGTAGAAAATTCCAAATATTTGAGTGAATAAATTTCTCCTCATCTCAGTGTTAAATGACCGACCCCTTATCCTGAGACTGTGCCCTCTAGTTCCGCACCCTAATTCACCCAAGTTGGTGGTCCTTGGTGACAATATGTAATTTTGAGTTTTGTTTTACAGCTTGTGGTTTGACTCTTAACTGCCCCCTGAAATGGCCTGGCAAGGCACTCTTTAGTATCAAACCGCTATCAGTGGTTCAAGAAGAAGGCCCACAACCATCTTCTCAGGGCAAGTGTCGGTCTTTTTAATTATTTTTCATTCAGAATGTAGGCGTTAGATTCTTTTTTTAAATCTGGATTCAAATTCTCCAGAAGCCTGGACTAATAATCCAAACCACCTTGGGCAGTTTGAGAATTTGAATTCAGTTTACAGAATCTGGAAATAAAAAGCTGATAATGGTAAAAGTGACCATGGCGCTGCTGTACTGTCGTTAAAAACCCAACTTCACCAATAACCTTTCGGGAAGGATTCCTGCCTGCCCATATGTGACTCCAGTCCCACACCAACGTGGTTGACTTTTAACTGCCTGTCTGAATTGGCCCAGCAAGACATTCAGTTGTGTCAAACCGCTACAGACAGTTCAGGATGAAGGTTCACCACCACCTTGTCAGGGCAACTAGGGATGGGCAGTAAATGCTGGCCCTGCCAGTGATGCCCACATCCCGATGAATGAGAGTATTTATTTTAAGTGGAATGATTACTGTCTAAAAGGAATTTAAAATATAATTGGATGATGCTTTGCTCATAGTTCAAACTGTAATTTGTCATTTATATTAATGTGACCGACCCACTTGGAGCACATCTACTGGGAAGCTACCTGTCTGCAGGATGGTGGATCTGACCTCTTGCTGATACCCCCTGAATCCCTCTGTAAATTAAAGAGAGGCGGAGAGGTTTAGGGTCATTAAGCTAACAATTGCTCTGGCCAGTAGCTCGTTAAAACGGCCCTGACATGCAATCTGAGCAATATGATCCAGATTAACAGAGATTAAATTCGTGTGTCTGCATGGAGAGTGAGGTTAGGATCGCATTGTGATGCCCATGTATCTAAGCTTACACATGAAGGTCGAACACTTGGGTGAGGCACTGGAAGAAATGGCCCCTTTATATCCCAGAGTGATTCAAGAGGAAAGATGGTGAATCACTCTGGGTAAATAAGGGGGAAAACAAAAGGAGCTGGACTGTAAAAGGGGCTCAAATATATTCGTTGCCCACGTTGTTACTACTGCAACACCACATGTGTGACCTCACCTCCTTGACGATCTCATCACCCACTTCGGCATATCTAATCAAATATTTCTGGACCCTGCCTGGTGCAGGATCCCAGTGGGTCCTTATGTTACTGTGAGTAACATCGGAAAACCGGATGTTCCTGGGTCCACCCAGAGGTACTGTGGAGACAGAATCAAATAAGACAAAGGTCAATGAAAAAACTCAGGTGACACAATTCCACGAATTAAGCAACAGAAAATTGAAAACTGACACTAGACGAGATGTATCATAGGTACATTTTCTCCGGTCAGCATGAGTTTAAATTCCTCTGGACATATCTTTTTTATGCAAGCGTTAAACCAGGCGTTAAGTGTCCGTGCAGGAATGGAGTCGGTCAGAAAACACGGATACCGCAGGCTGCCATCAGCTCCTTCGCAATAATCTTTTACATAGTCACATTTCTTTTTCGTTTTCCCACCTTTTCATCTGTCAGAGTGAAGTACTTTCTCTAATCTGAAACGTTACAAAGAATTCCAACACAAGAAAAAAGAATTTTCCAGGCTTGCCTGGATCCAACCTGTGATTCGCAACAGAATACACATCTAATAGCCCCCTTGTGATAAAGGCCAACATTCCACGTTTTTTAATGACTGTTTGTACCTGTGCACTGGCTACTAGTGATTTGTGTACGTAAACACCCAAATCCCTTTGCGCCTCTACAGTTTCTAGGCCTAGAAATTCGCTATCGCCCCGTTTGAGGGTGACAACAGTCGGGAGACGTGAGACTTAGCGGCAGTTTCACAAGTCTCGACCCTCTCGATAAATTCGGGTTACTGCCCCCGAAAAAAAGTGGAGCGCTAAATCAAGCTTCCTTTCTTTCTGGGGCGATAACGGGATGCACGTCTCAGCAGTGCTACGTCCGAGGGGCCTGTCCCTCAATTAAAGGGAAGGGCCCATGCTGCATACTCTGACAGAGAAGAAGTCAGTGGCTACGTACCCGCAAACAAACTGCATCAGGAGTGGCAACAAAAAAGTGAGATTTATTTTCTGCAGTCAGCAACATCCCCTTTAATTTCCGCCCCAGGAGCGGCCAGCCGCCTGATTTGCGTGCCCTGAAGCTGTCACTTTTATCACCTGGCACATCTGCAGGGGGAGAAACCCAATTTAGGGGCTGGGGGGCTAACGGGGCGATGCGCATGGCGATGACCTCACGATCTCCGGGCGCAGAATGCCATAGTGCCGCCACTAAACTGCCGCTGAATTTAGCGGAAGTCATTAACAGCGCCACGCCGGGTCACAAAGTCATTTGCGCAAAATAGCCTAATTTCTCCCTCCTAGTCTCTCGCCATTTAGAAAAATTTCCAATTTGTTTTCCTCGGATGCACAGCGGATGGCCTCACACTTCCCCAACATTGGTCGAGTGTGGTTGGTGCTTCGATGCTGGGGATGTTGGCCTGGTCGAGGACGCTAACGTTGGTGCGTCTGTCCTCCCAGAGGATTTGCGGGATCTTGCGGAGACATCATTGGTGGTGTTTCTCCAGCGAACAGCCTAGTGGCAGAGTTTAGGCGCAGCCTGTGAATCACGATACAGCTTCTCGTCACTACAGCAAAGCAACAAGTTTCAAAAGGACACCGCGATTTGTCGTATAATTCTGTGATTTGAATATGTGGAGTGCAGACATTCTGCCGTTAATATCGTTTAACATTTTCTTATATGAATCTAATTCTGGTGTTCAGGCCGTCAGTTTTCAGCTACAAGTTTCACGTTCTTGGATAATATTCGGGACAACCAGCAAATGGTGCTTTCACCCTCAGGCGACCATTCGATCCAAGGGAACAGCTGGATCCCTGGGCTAGCCAGCTTGTGACACTGAAAAGACCATTCATATTATTACAATGACAAAGTTGCTAAAATGCCAGGAATGGTTTTATTATTTTAATACTAAAACAAAAACAAAGTATCCAAATTAAAAATTGAATTCTAAACGGCAGATAGAGTTGAAAAACCATGAGGTATGGCTGCTGTTTCCCCTGGCTGGGAAGTCTAGAACAAGGGATCACAGTCTCAGGATACGGAGTAGGAAATTTAGGACTGTGATGAGGAAACATTTTTTCACACAGAGGTTGGTGAACCTGTGGAATTCTCTACCACAGAAGGCTGTGGGGGCCAAGTTACTGAATATATTTAAGAGGGAGATAGATAGATTTCTAGACACAAAAGGCATCAAGAGGTATGGGGAAAATGAGCAAATATGGCGTTGAGATAGAGGATCAGCCATGATCATGTTGAATGGCGGTGCAGACTCGAAGGACCGAATGGCCTACTTCTGCTTCTATTTTCTATGTTTCTATGTCTATGTTTCCATCGGCCACAATTTTTCCCAGTCACTTAATCTGTGCCTTTGTAACTTCCTGCTCTCACCTCCCGTGTGAAATTCCTCTATCTGGTATCTTAACATTTGAAGTGGATTAACTCCTTTGTTAAAAAGGGAGAGGCTGGAATTTCAAATAAATAGTTTCACCCCTTTGCTCCTTATATCACACGCCATGGATTCAACCGCTTGATTATCAAACCTTCTCTCGGGTTTTTTTTCATCAAATTGAAAGACAAATACAGAAGTGAAATAAATTCTGCAGGTTTCTGAGACTGCGTAATAAAAATGCCTTACGAGTAACTTCTTGTGCACTCAGGGGATCACTGGGGACGTCACCATACATGGCATGGATTGTAAGAGTGTACTCAGTATTGGGAAATAATTCCACCAGCTTTACATCAGTGACATCAGGGCCAACTTTCAACTGCAAGAGAAAATATAAATCATTTGTAAAATATATATATATATATATATTAAGATAAAAAAAGAACTGCATTGCTACAAAAATCACTTTTAATCAGGGTTAACTCAATCGTATGACAATTAAATGACCTTCTATCATACTGGTCTTGCTGTGCATAAATTTGACTATGGCTGCCATATTTCCCACATTACAACAGTGACTACACTCCAAAAGTACTTCATTGTTTGTGAAGCACTTTGGGACCAGATCATCTGTTAAGGGATAAATATTGGCGAGGATACTGAGGAGAACTCTGTGCTCCTTTTCGAAATAGTGCCATGGGATCTTTTGCATCCATCTGAGGGGGCAGACGGGGCCTCATTTCAATGCCTCTTTTGAGAGACGGGCCCTCTGACAGTGCAGCACTCCCTCAGTACTGGCACTGGGACTGTCAGCCTGGATTACGTGCTCAGGTCTCTGGAGTATGGACTTGAACCCTCAACCCTTCTGACTCAGGTTAGAGTGCTACCAACTGAGCCAAGACTGACAGTACAGGGATGAAGGAGTCCTCCCACAGATTGTTACTCAACAGTTCTTAAGAGTCCAAGGCATAAATCTCCAAATTATGTTGATGAACATTGCAGTGGAGGCAGTTCAGAGAAGGACAGGATCAGATCAGCCATGATCTTATTGAATGGCGGATCAGGCACGAGGAGCCAAATGGCCTACTCCTGCTCCTATTTCTTATGTCTTATGTTCTAATTAACCCTCTATATTCCTGCCCTCTATATTCCTTTGAAGGCACTGCCTTTCCCTAGTGAGATACATGCCAAAGCAAAGTTGGAGCACAAGAGCCAGTTGTGTGCTGCACAGGATCTGTCTGTGACGCCTTGGCCACTCAGTAACTATTTTATTGGAGCTGGGCTAAGGTTTAATGAGCCCACTCAGTATATATTTTTTTTTTCGCAAGAGATATGAGCAAAAAAAATGATTTAAGCTGAAAAATATTTATAGGCATAAAACTCTTGAAGAGCAGTTACTACAATGTGAGTGTCTGAGCAATAAAAGTGGATGTGATGTAATGCAGGCGGTGAATGAAACTGGTCGGATGTTTTATAATACAGGATGAAAGATTACGGGGCTCAAGCTAGGGCTCGTGTTTCATTGGCAGTGACATTACTCACTGCCCATAGCTAACAAAACACTAATCCCCACTCAAACTAAGCGATTGTTGAACATTTTCACAATCAAAATCCAACTTCTTTCTCTTTCTACCATTATGTATAAAACTATCAGTAAACTCATTGTGTGCTGAAAAGGCATTAGATAGCAAAGGGGATGGTTGATAGATGTAATAGTCTTATTTTTGGCTGCCTCTGCAATGACTTTTAAGTGCAAGACTTATTGGTGTCAGCTTATTGGAAGTGAAATGACTTCTTATCTGGTACTTGAGTATTTCCTCAAAGATTAATGTTTCATATCAAGGGCCCTTCTTAAATCATTGATTGTCCTGAGTAAAAAGAATCAGTAGCAAATTCAGGTTTGCTTCAAAAATAACACATCTTAAAATAATAGCATCAAGTGTGTTGTTTTAGTGAGATGATTTGAGCATGGTAGTCAGAACTGAAGTGGGCAGGTGGATCAGAGAGCTGGGTAAAGAGTAAAGGCTGAGGCCATTTAATTTTAAATTAATTCATGGGATGTGGGCATTGTTGGCAAGGATAGCATTTATTGTCCATCCCTAATTGCCCTTGAGAAGATGGTGGTGGTGAGACACCTACTTGAATACAACTGAGTGGCTTGCTGGGCCATTTCAGAGGGCAGCAGATTTCCTTCCCTAAAGGACACTGGTGAACCAGATGTTTTTTACGACAATCTAGGAATTTCATGGTCACCATTACTGATACAAGCTTTTTATTCCAGATTTATTTGAGGTGATCCAAAACTCGGCTGTCCGTATCCTAATTTGCACCAAGTTTCCAGCGGATTGGAAAACCGCAAATGTAGCGCCCCTGTGGTATATTCTCTACAACATCACAAACACACAAAGAATACTAGATGGCAGAAAGCAGGAAACTATAGACCAGTCAGCCTAACATCTGTCAATGGGAAAATGTTGGAGTCCATTATTAAAGTAGTAGCAGCAGGCCAGGGATGAGGAGGTTGACTTATGAGGAAAGGTTGAGTAGCTTGGGCCTCTACTCATTGGAATTCAGAAGAATGAGAGGTGATTGAAACGTACAAGATTATGAGGGGGCTTGACAAGGTGGATGCAGAGAGGATGTTTCCACTGATGGGAGAGACTAGAACTAGAGGGCATAATCTTAGAATAAGGGGCCGCCCATTTAAAACAGAGATAAGGAGAAATTTCCTCTCTCAGAGGATTGTTAATCCGTGGAATTCGCTGCCTCAGAGAGCTGTGGAAACTGGGATATTGAATAAATTTAAGACAGAAATAGACAGTTTCTTAAACGATAAGGGAATAAGAGGTTATGGGGAGCGGGTGGGGAAGTGGAGCTGAGTCCATGATCAGATCAGCCATGATCTTATTGAATGGCGGGGCAGGCTCGAGGGGCCGTATGGCCTACTCCTGCTCCTATTTCTTATGTTCTTATGTAAGTCCTGTTCACCCATCACCCCGTGCTCATTGACATACATTAGCAACGCCTCGATTTCAAAATTCTCATCCTTGTTTCAAATCCCTCCATGGCCTCGCCCCTCCCTAGCTCTGTAATCTCTTTCAGTCCCACAACCCCCACAATCTGCGCTCCTCTAATTCTGCCCTCTTGAGCACCCCGATTATAATAGGCCCTAAGCTCTGGAATTCCCTCTCTAAACCTCTCCATCTCTCTTTCCTCCTTTATCATCATCATCATAGGTAGTCCCTCGGAATCGAGGAAGACTTGCTTCCACTCTAAAAATGAGTCCTTAGGTGGCTGAACAGTCCAATACGAGAACTACAGTCCCTGTCACAGGTGGAACAGATAGTCGTTGAGGGAAAGGGTGGGTGGGACAGGTTTGCCGCATGTTCTTTCTGCTGCCTGCACTTGATTTCTGCACGCTCTCGGCGATGAGACTCGGGGTGCTCAACGCCCTCCCGGGTGCACTTCCTCCACTTAGGGCAGTCTTTGGCTAGGGACTCCCAGGTGTCATGGGGATGTTTCACTTTATCAGGGAGGCTTTGTAATGTTTCCTCTGCCCCCTTTGGCTCGTTTGCCGTGAAGGAGTTCCGAGTAGAGCGCTTGCTTTGGGAGTCTTGTGTCTGGCATGCGAACAATGTGGCCTGCCCAGCGGAGCTGATCAAGTGTGGTCAGTGCTTCAATGCTGGGTCGAGGACGCTAACGTTAGTGCGTCTGTCCTCCCGGGGGATTTATAGGATCTTGCAGAGACATCGTTGGTGGTATTTCTCCAGCGACTTGAGGTGTCTGCTGTACATGGTCCATGTCTCTGAGCATTACAGGAGGATGGTTATTACTACAGCCCTGTCGACCATGAGCTTGGTGGCAGATTTGAGGGCCTGGTCTTCAAACACTCTTTTCCTCAGGCGGCCAAAGGTTGCACTGGCGCACTGGAGGCGGTGTTGAATCCCGTCGTCAATGTCTGCTCTTGTTGATAAGAGGCTCCCGAGGTATGGGAAATGGTCCACGTTGTCCAGGGCTGTGCCATGGACCTGTCCTCCTTTAAGACACTCCTTAAAACGTACCTCTTTGACCAAGATTTTGGTCATCTGCCGTAATTTCTCCTTATGTGGCTCGGTGTAATTATTTTGTCTATAATACTCCTATGAATCACCTTTAACTTAATATTAAGTCCCAAAGCACTATATAAATACAAGTTGCTGTTGTCAAATTAACAGAACTAAAATTCCCAGCTGCTACGGTGGGATTTGAACTCAAGCATCTACTCACAAAGTAACATAACCACTATGCTACCATTCCCCATCAATATCTCTGAGCTAAGGCTGACACTTGAACCATTTACTTATTCCAGTGCTGGATATTTTTAATAATTTGTTCTCAGGATATGAGCGACAATGGGATGTCCTCATTTATTGTCCATCCCTAGTTAGGCTGAGAAGATTTTGTTCTTCATGAACCTTCTTCTTGAATCGTTGCGGTCCTTATGGTGTTAGGTAGGGAATTCCAGGACATTGACTCAATGATGGTGAGGGAATGGCTACATATGTCCATGTCAGGATGGTGTGTGATCTAGAAATGAACTAGAAGGTGACGGTGTGCCCATGATATTGCTACTATTCTTGTTGGTGGGAGAGGGTGCAGGAGAGTAAGTAAACTTTGTGAGTTGCTGCAGTGACTCCTATAGATTGCACATATATATTCCAACCACAGTATGATAGTGGTTGGTGACAGGTGCACTTTTTTCTCAGCAGTGTGGAACTTTTTGAATGTTGTCGTGGTTCCACCCATCCAGACAAAGAGTGAGTATCTCGTCACACTCCCGACTTGAGCCAGGTCCTAACCCGCACCAAGTCCCGCTCACCCATCACACCTGTGCTCGTTGACCTACATTGGCTCCCGGTTAAGCAACGCCTTTATTTCAAAATTCTCATCCTTGTTTACAAATCCATCTATGGCCTCGCCCCTCCCTATCTCTATAATCTCCTTCAGCCTCACAACCCCCCTAGTTAGCTGCGCTCCTCTAAATCTGCCCTTTTGAGCATCCCTGATTATAATCGCTCAACCATTGATGGCCGAGCCTTCAGCTGCTTGGGCCCTAAGTTCTGGACCTCCCTTCCTAAACCTCTCTGCCTCTCTTCCTCATTCAAGGCGCTTCTTAAAACCTACCTCTTTGATCACCTGCCCTAATTTCCTCTTATGTGGCTCGGTGTGAAATTTATTTTATTGTCTTATAACACTCCTGTGAAGCTCCTTGGGATGTTTTACTATGTTAAGGATGCTATATAAATACAAGTTGTTGTTGCTGTAGATACAGATAATGAATGATGGCTGGTCCAGTTCATCCTCTGGTCAGTGGTTCCCCCAAGATGTTGTTGATGGGATACTCGGTAATGGTGGTGCAGTTCAAGCTCAAGGGGAGATTGCTGGGCTTTCTCTTGTTTGAGGTGGTCATTAACTGAAACCTGTGTGGTGCGAATGTTTCCTGCCACTTTTCAGCACAAGGCTGGATGTTATCCAGGTCCTGATGTAGTCTGGATTGGGCTGCTTCGTTATCGGAGGAGTTGGAGAATTGAACTGAATCATTAGTGAACAGCCCCACCTCTGACCTTATAATAGTGGGGAAACAGCTCAAGATGGATGGTCCCTGAGAAATTCTTGCAGTGATGTCCTGGGGCTGAGATGATTGGCACAATCACCTGTCTTCCTATCAAGTATGACCTTGGAGCCACTGGAAGGATTTCCCTTTGTCCACTATTGATGTCAGTTTTGCCAGGGCACTTTGGTGCA
Organism: Pristiophorus japonicus; assembly: GCF_044704955.1. Lineage (NCBI taxonomy): Eukaryota > Metazoa > Chordata > Chondrichthyes > Pristiophoridae > Pristiophorus > Pristiophorus japonicus. The sequence goes on along the minus strand of NC_091985.1, from coordinate 10,935,011 downwards.
CCCTCGGTAGAATGCTATCTTGAGGTTGAGGACATGTCCTCCCTCTTCTACTCTGGCATTCAGTTTGCCTGACCATGTCTGGATCGAGGCGTGGCGCCGAGTGATTTCGGCAGAACTCAAACTGAGCATCAATGAGCAGGCTATGGTGATGTGTGTCACTTGATGCTGGCAGAGACAACGCCTTCTATCACTTTACTGATGATTAGGAGGAGGCTGATAGGATGGTAATAGGCCGAATTAAATTTATTGTGTTTTTTATGGATAAGGTATACCTGGGCAATCTTCCACACTGCCAGTGTCCATTGCTGTATTGGAACAGCTTAGAACAGGTAGCAGCTAGCTCTGATGCACAGGTCTAGAACCGGGAGATACCCATAGAATGTCATGAGGAGTAAACACTGGTACCTATAATGGTGGGGACCTCGGAGGTCGAGTCGGATCTGGGCTCTTTTAGCTGAATGCCTTGGGGTAGAAATTTCCCTCCGCCCGAAATGGGGCGCACCTACCGTTTTTTAAAGTTTTTCTCCGCCCCATGGACGGGGCGGAGATACCGGAGATATTCCGCACTTTGTTTTTGTTTCTCCATGGTGCGGTGTTCCAGTCGAGTGAGGGGCAGAAGTGACCTCGCAGCAGGTCCACCGTCCCGATCAGTCATCAGTGCAGGGCTGATGTGTCACAACAGTTATAGGGGAGGGCTGCTGTGAACTCAGCAGATATTTTAGTTAGCTCCACTGGGCCACCAGGGAAGGTTTCGGCCGGGCCAGCGGCCTGGCACCCAAGAGGGGGTGCCATGCTGCCTATTGGCAGCCCGGCCAAACCTGGGAGCATAATTTTCGGGCTGACCTGGCAGTCGGCAGACAAAAAAAATAACATGGCGGCCACAGCAGTGCACCCTCCCCTTTAAGGGTGGCCGTGCCGCTATTTCACATAGAGTGTACCGACAACAAAAGCCAGGGCCTCTCCCACGGGGCAATTTTAGGTAAGAGGCAATTTCGCGAGGGGGTCCCCACCAGACGGTAAGGGGTCGGCGCATGCAAGCCGCGGCGGGAAAATGGGCGGAGCGGTCCCGGACGCTACTGAGGTAGGGCAATTTCTAAATGGCGGCCCCTTCATGGAGAGTCGGCAGCCATTCTGCGCTGCCTGTGGCCGCCGGAAACCTTATCAGGAGGGGCAATTTCGGCCCCTCTTGTCTCTTACACTCACGTGCTGGGCTCCACCATAGTTGAGGATGGAGATGTTCATGGCGGACTCCTCCTCCTTCTTAGTTCTCTTTGTCCACCACCATTAGCAAACAAAGTTCTTTATCAGTGCTCTCGACCGCTCCCTCTCCACCCATTTCTTTTTTAAGGCCACTTGGAAAAGATTTTGCTTTTGTTCTTTCCTGTCCTTTCCCGCAAAGGTCAGCATGTGTCTCAGAAATTCAGAACTTGAGCAATCGTGTTGGTGTTGAGAATGAAGCAAAAGCCACTCGCATCTCTCCAGCTGGAGTGCCGCAGAAATCGACCACGTGCTCTTTATGAACTTTCAGAAATTAAGACAAGGAGAGCGGAGCATGTTGACTTGGGCGAGGTTCAAGAAGGAAAAATAACTTTCAGTAACTTTCAGGAAGCAGGCCTTTTGAGGCTGCCTGCTGATATATCGTTATTCAACCACTTTGAATCTTAAGGCAATGCTGTAATCCATTTACGTGTCACTAATATTTCACTGATTAGTTCTGTCAGTGACAAGTCCACAATCAACGTCTGGTCTTGTAAATTTTTTGGCATTTGTTACACGCACAGACAGATAAAAAGAGTATCTGATTGCCAACGGCTGTCACAGAAAGACCCCAGTAATTCAGTCCAGCCCGCGAGTCTCAATTTGTCAAAAGCATTTAAATACAAGCTAACGTTTCCAATCAACAAATGTGCCACAGGCCAGTTTTGAGAACCAGCCAATTATTCAGGAATCTTAACACTTAATCAAACAAATGAATTGCTCTATGAGGCCATGTCATTTTTATAAGCAGAATTGAAACATTTAGAATTTAAAAAATAAACTACTGAAGAGATGTGGCAACATCAAATGAGTTGCTTTGGAAGAACATTGTACAAGGTCAGGGCTAGGGTTGTGTAGTGGTTATATTACTAGACTAGTAATCCAGAGTCCTGGACTAATAAACCAGTGAACTCCCAACTTGGAAGCTGTCGGATTGTCGTAAAAACCCAACTGGTTTGCTCATGTCCTTTAGGGAAGGAAACCTGCCATTTTTACCCAGTCTGGACCAATATTTGACTCCAGTTCCCATACCAATATTTGACTCCAGTTCCCATACCAACATGGTTGACTCTTAAGTGCCCTCTTAAGTGGCCTTGTGAGCCACTCAGCAGTATCAAACCACTGCAGTTGAAAAAGAAGGCCCAGCCCCACCACCATCACCTCCTCAGGGGCAACTAGGGGATGGGCAAAGAACACTGGCTTTGCCAGTGACGCCCACATCCTGACAACAAATAATAAATAGTCCCTTTGGCTCTCTCATCATGCACAAACAAAATAAGGATTCTTGGGTAACATAGTTAGAGCAAAGAGGTGCCTGAATGACAATTAAAACAACAACAACTTGTATTTATATCGCACCTTTAAGTTAGTGAAACGTCCCAAGGCGCTTCACAGGAGTATTATGAGATAAACAATTTGACACTGAGCTGCATAAGTAGAAATTAGCGCAGGTGACCAAAAGCTTGGTCAAAGAGGTCGGTTTTCAGGAGCGTCTTGAAGGAGGAGAGAGAGGTAGAGAGGTGGAGAGGTTTAGGGAGGGAGTTCCAGAGCTTGAGACCTAGGCAACAGAAGGCACGGCCACCAATGGTTGAGCGATTATAATCAGGGATGCTCAAGAGGGCAGACATCTCGGGGCATTGTGGGGCTAGAGCAGATTACAGAGGTAGGGATGGGGCGAGGCCATGGAGGGATTTTAAAATAAGGATGAGAATTTTAAAATCAAGGCGTTGCTTAACCGGAAGCCAATGTAGGTCAACGAGCACAGGGACGATGGGTGAGAGGGACTTGGTGTGAATTAGGACACGGGCAGCTGAGTTTTGGTTCAGCTCTAGTTTGCTTGGGGTGGAATGTGAGAGGTCAGCCAGGAGTACGTTGGAATAGTCAAGTCTAGAGTTAACAAATGCATGGCTGAGGGCTTCAGCAGCGGATCAGCTGAGGCAAGGGCGGAGACGGGCGATGTTACGGAGGTGGAAATAGGCGGTCTTAGTTATGCTGTGGATCTGTTGTCGAAAGCTCATTTCAGGGGCAAATATGACACCAAGGTTGCAAACAGTCTGGTTCAGCCTCAGACAGAAGTTGAGGAGAGGGATGGAGTCAGTGGCTAGGGAGCGCAGTTTGTGGCGGGGACTGAAAACAATGGCTTCAGTCTTCTCAATATTCAATATTCAACAAATAAGATGGAAATTGATAGATGGTGCAAAAGGAGCCAGGTAATTTGTGGTACTATTTTCCGATACCTCTTTCTCTACAGATGGTATGCTAGCGTTAATTGGTGCGTAGAGAAGCATGTAGCCCGAGGCTCCGCTGGCTGGCTTCCATCGGACATTCATCGTGGTTGGGGTAACGTCATAGACATTTAGGTTTCTCACTGCAGGAAGGGACACTGTGAAGAAAATGATTGAAAAATTATGATGAAGCAATCATTAAGAAAACATTTATTTTTGTCATCATCAAAGTGTTAGTCCTGGGATATGGAACGCACTTCTCTTTCAGGCACCTCAAGACTGATTATCTAAATAGGCGCCACCAGGCAAAGCATTTCAGGAGATCGCGATTTCCGAGGTCTAAAGACCGCAAATCATGTGTGGCAAGCCTCTGGGTGAGGCCTCTCTAGTGTCAGCGTCAAGGACTTCCTGATCAGTTTGATGCAGAGTAGAGCTCCCTCTACTCTGCCCCAGCAATGTGCCTCAGCTGTAGCCCTGAAGAGCATGTCTAACTGCACTGGTATGGCAGTTCTATTTCCTATATCAGCTCCCTGCCAATTGGTGCTAAAGTAGAGGCACATTTCTTACACCAAGAGTCAGAGATGACTCCCATACGATCTATCTGGGCTGAGATGAAAGGCTGGAATCTAACCCACTGCATCATCTAACAGGACAAAGGCTATAGTCCTGGTCCAGTAACGTATGAAATCAAACCCTGTAGGTTCACTAGATTAATCCCTGGGATGAGAGATTGAGTAGATTGGGCCTATACTCTCTGAAGTTTAGAAAAATAAATAAGTGATCGCACTGAGGGGGATTGACAGGGTAGATGACGAGAGGTTGTTTCCCCTGCCTGGTCCCCTAGGGGGCATTGTCTCAGGATAAGGGATCTGCCAATTAGGAATAAGATGAGGAGAAATTTCTTGGAATTCTCTACCCCAAAGGGCTGTGGATGCTCAGTTGAGTATACTCAAGACTGAGATCAATAGATTTTTGGGCACTAAGGGAATCAACGGATTTGGGGATCGGGCAGGAAAGTGGAGTTGAGGTTGAAGATCAGCCATGATCTTATTGAATGGCGGAGCAGGCTCGAGGGGCCGCGTGGCCTACTCCTGCTCCTAATTCTTATACTCTTATGTTCTATCATGGCATGTTGTGAAACTCAATAAATCTTGTAATTTGTCAGCTAGTATCAGAAAAATGAGCATGAAAGCTTTGGGACTGGTGAATTAACCTGAATGGTTCCTTAATGTCGTTCAGGGAGTGCAGCCTGCCAACTCTACCCAGTCTGGCCTACAGGTGACTTCAATCCCACACTACATGGTTGTCTCTTAATTTACTCAGGGCAACCAGGGATGGGCAATAAATTCAGCTCTGCCAGTGTCACCCACATCCGGAGAACAAATTAAAAACAAAAGTTATTTTTCTTGTGCTGCAGTAAAGTCAGCGACTGAATGGCATGAGAGATGATGAGGGATGTGGTGACACAGCTTACTGAAGCGTTGCTGCATTCTCCCAAGCTTGGCCCCATGATTGACATGCAGTGCTATCAGAGGAAGTCGGGGTAGAATCTCCTAGTGTTTAATTGTTAAAAAGGATATAGAGGTACTTACGAAGGTGCCAAAAAGATTTGCAAGGAGGATACCAGAACTTGAGTGGCTATAACTATCAGGAAAGACAAAATAGGCTGGGGCTCTTTGCTTTAGAACAGAAGGCTGAGGGATGACCTGATAGAGGTCTTTAAAATTATGAAGGGTTTCGATAGAGTAGACGTAGAGAAAATGTTTCCACTTGTGGATAAGTCTAAAACTCAGGGTCATAAATATGAGATAGTCACTAATGAATCCAATAAGGAATTTAGGAGAAACTTCTTTACCCAGAGAATGGTTAGAATGTGGAACTCAATACCGCATGGAGTAGTTGAGGCGAATAGCATGGATGCATTTAAAGGGAAGCTAGATAAGCATATGAGGGAGAAAAGAATAGATGGTTATGCTGATGGGGTCACATGAAATAGTGTGTGAGGAGGTTTAGACCTGTTGGGCTTGACCTATGCGTTAAATTCTAAGCTTTTCCTGAAGTTGTGTTGAATGGCTGTTTTTTGGAATGGAGGGAGGCATGCAGTGGTGTTCCCCACTGTTCAATACTAGGACCACTGCTATTTTTGACATACATTAATGACTTGGACTTGGGGCTACAGGGCATAATTTTGAAATTTGCAGATGACACAAAACTTGGAAGTGTCATAAACAGTGAGAAAGATAGTAATAGACTTCAAGAGGACAGAGACAGGCAGTTAGAATGGGTGGACATGTGGCAGATAAAATTCCATGCAGAAAAGTTTGAGGTGATGCATTTTGGTGGGAAGAATGGTACAATTCTTAAGGGTGTGTAAGAACACCCTGGGGGTATTTCTGCACAAATCTTTGAAGGTGACAAGACAGGTTAACAAAGCAGTTAATAAAGCGTATGGGATCCTGGGCTTTATAGAGTAAAAATGCCAGGAAGTTATGCTAAAACTATATAAAACACTAGTTTGGCCCCAGATGGAGTATTGTGTCCAATTCTGGGCACTGCACTTTAGGAACGATGTGAAGACTTTGGAGAGAGTACAAAAAGATTTACTTGAATGGTTTCCGGGCTAAGAGATTACAGGTACGTGGCTAGACTGGAGAAGCTGGGGTTCTTTTCCTTAGAGCAGAGAAGGCTAAGAAGAGATTTGATAGAGGTGTTTAAAATCATTACAGTTTTAGATAGAGTAAATAAAAGGATACTGTTTCCAATGGCCAAGGTCGATAATGAGAGGGCACAGATTTCAGTTGATTGGTAAAATAACCAGAGGTGACATGAAGAAAAACTTTTTTATGCAGCAAGTGGTTAGGATCTGCACTGATAGAGTGGTGGAGGCAGACCCAATTGTGGCTTTCAAAAGGGATTTGGATAAATACTTAAAGGAGAAAAAGTTGCCGGGATATGGGGAAAGAGCGGGGGGAGTGGGACTACTGGATTGCTCTTCGAAAGAGCCGGTGCAAACTCGACAGACCGAATGGCCTCCTTCTGTGCTGGACTATTCTATGATTCTATTCTATGAAGTTGGGCATATGTTTTTTCCCTCGATTTTCTTGCCTCTTTCAGGTAATTGGGGAGGGTGATGCGCTGGGCTGCAACATCTAACACACAGGGTGAGGGGCCTGTTGCTCTTTTGTCACCCTTCATTGGGTCTGCTAGCATTGTAGAGAGGCCATAGGTGAAAGGAAGAAGGGGGAAGTAGCACTCTTATGCTTCATCTCACAGCTGGTTGTGAAATGGCCATGCTTGAAATCCAGCACTGAGGGATGGGATGTGAGTCCCCTCTGTCTCTTGGCTGCAAGAGTCCGACACAGGATAAATGTGAGCACATCACTCTGTAACCATGGGCCGACAACACAAAAACTGTGGTAACCCTGATGACCGCTTGCGCGCCCTGTCGATGGGAGTGTAGATCAGGCAAGCCAAGGAAAGAGCGAATAACTAGAAAGGAACTAATTTAACGCAATCCTTTTTATAATATTTATCTTCCTTCCTCCATTTTCCATTGAGGGAGGAATTGCACCCACTAGGTCAGCTGATATGAAGTGACACTGAAGCCTGGCTGGAAGAACATGGAGAGTGCAGAGTGAAGGAAGGGCAGGGAAAGTTGATAAAGGCGGGATCTAATATTCGAGATAAAATTAAAAGGCTCGGCTACTGGAGGTTCCAAATAAAATTGCATGGGAAATCTTTCTGAGGGATGTTTAGGGAGAGGGGGTAGGCAAAAGAAACCTGGACCGTTTTCACCATATCGTCACTCACAAGTGACTCAAGGCTATGATTTAATAGGAGTTTTGCCATTGCACCAAGTCTTTGCAAACAAACCAATCTAAAAGGTCTGCCAAACACCTTTTGTCGTACAGACCCCTTTATATGAGAAACAACAAAAGAAAAAAGAACATGTCAGACTCACGTGTAGTCTCAGTGCCTGCAAGAGGTTCACTGACTTCCCCTTCCAGCAATCCATATACGTTAACAACATACTCCGTGTCAGGTTTCAGGTTTGTCAACACTGCAGTTTTGGTTCTTCCATTTACTTGCACCTAAAACAGCATATAGCCACAATTAACATATGGTACCATCGCTATGAAATGGAACAGCAAAAGAACATGAGCAACAACAACAACTTGTATTTACATAGCGCCTTTAACGTAGTCAAACGGTGCTTTACAGGAGCATTTTAAAACAAACTCTGAGACCGAGCCACATAAAGAGAAATTAGGGCAGTTGACCGAAAGCTTGGTCAAAGAAATAGGTTTTACGGAGCGTCTTAAAGGAGAAGCGGTAGACAGACGGAGAGGTTTCGGCAGGGGATTGCAGAGCTTAGGGTCTAGGCAACAGAAGGCACGGCCATCAATGGTGGAGCGATTAAAATCAGAGATGCTCAAGAGGCCAGAATTAGAGGAGTGCAGACATCTCGGGTGGTTGTGGAGCTGGAGGAGATTATAGAGATTGGAAGGGGCGACGCCATAGAGGGATTTGAAAACAAGGATGAGTTTTTTTAGAATCAAGGCATTGCTTAACCGGGAGCCAATGTAGGTCGGCAAACACAGGGTTGATCCGTGAGCGGGACTTGGTGCGAGTTAGGGCATGGGCAGCCGAGTTTCGGATGACTGAAAGTGGGGGGTTATGCCGTTTAATTCATCAAGCTCACTCCACGTACAATCTAAAGCTTTGAATTTGACCCATGCAATATTAGTAATCAACATGTCCACACAAAATTCCCGTGTCTGTAATTTTTATGAAGCCATTTGAAATAAATAGGTTACTACCTTGCTTGAAATAGCAGAAAGAAGACATTCACACAAATGCATTACTGAGGTTACACAGCGCAACTTCAACCACTCAACATCTAACCTGCCTGTTTCATTTCCTGAAAATTTTGAAAACTTTTCCCTCTCGTCCTCAAAATGAAACTCCAGATTATCTATCCATCACCCAGTTGCCATCAGTTCTTTCTGAGGCTTTCTGAAGAGCTACTGCTGCAGAATAATTGGACAGAATTACAGCAAGCGGGGTGGGGCATTGAAGTTCCAAAAGATCTGCGTTCAAATCTGGTTTCTCCATACTTTTTTGCTCTAAACTTCTAACGGTTATAACTGACCGTTTTAATTGACACATCCCATCTCTTCTGACATTAGGAGGTGTTAGCTGTGTTGATACTGATCTTTGGTTCCCATGGCCCAAGTCTCCTAAAGCCAACGACCAGAAGAACGCAAAGCTGCTGGTTTTTATTGGAGCGGGGGGCCAGGAAGGCTCATTTTTCATTAAGTCTTGGTCTAATTCTGCCACCTAAGTGCTCCACATTGGCAGCAGGTTTGGCAGAACCCCCGCCCCCGGTGAAGTCATGCCGTTGGATTCTGACATAGCCACGCCATGACATTGTCTGTTGACAGGATTATGGCATAATTACGTTGCACAGTGAGCGATTTGCCATGTGCAATCTCCTGGGAGGGGAGACAGGGGTGTGACAATGGTTCAAACTCAGCGGGGCAGGATTGCTCTTAGTCACTCTGAACATTTAGGCCGGGAAATTGCGTAGCGCCCCATTTGGGCGCGGTAACATCCGCGAGGCGGGACTTCCTGCACCAGGCGTGGAAGCCCCGCCCCGCTTGCGAAATTAGGGTTACCGCCCCTGAGAGGAAGTGGAGCGGGAGTGAAGTAAGTGGGGCGCAGCGCTATGAGTTGGGGCGCATAGCGCTGCCTTGTAAAAGGGGCCCTCCCCGTCATTAAAGAGGAGTGCCAAGTTGCAGAGTCTGCTGGGCCCTACCTGGACCACTGGGGAGTGGGGTGCCGTGCCATCAGCCCGGCAAGCAAGCAGAGAGCCAGATTGCGGTACAGACCCCGCGTTCAAGAAGGCAACAGCCACGACAAGTAAGTCGGCCAAGTTTATATTCACGTGCATGCCAACTCCCCTTTAACTAGCGCCCCGCAAACGACTGGTGCACGCTCCTTGAAGTTGTCGCTGGCATTGCGCCAAGCAGCTTCGGGACGATAGCGAATTTTCACTCCGGGATGAAAACGGGACGCTGCGCATGGTGATGATGTCGTCATCGCCGGTGCTTGTGGAGCGGGACACTACCGGTTGCTGCCACCGCTGCTAATCTCCTGCGGAATTTAGCGGGAGTCATTAGTGGCACCGCGCCAACAGGAGGCACAAACAGTCCCAATTTCTCTCCCTTGGTCAATAGTAATGAAAATGCCTGCTGTGAATAATTCCTCCGTTGCACGTATACTGAAATGCACATTTGCGCATGTTTACTCTGTCGCTGGCTGCTACAGGGACATTGGCACATGGGACAGGTGTTGACCTCATGTTACCAGCCACTGCAAATGTTTGAGTTGGTTCCAGTTTGCACCGACTGTAGATGCCACCAATTTGGGTGGAGTCCACGGTGACCACGGTAGAAGTTGGAGATGTCCTGGGTTGCGAGCAGCAGTGTTAAAGCGAGGCTCCAAAGTCTCCCTCAACCCCAGAGCGGAAACAGAAGATGGCTGTGTACATTTTTGAATGCACAATTGGGTGACTTTTCCACTTTCATGCTCCCTGTACAGAGTATCACCCGCTGAGAGTGCACAGATGAATACTGGGTGGTGAGGTTTTCGACCATCGTCCAATATTTTGTCCATTTTTGGATGGAGAATCGAGCAGGCTGTGCATCTGTGATGTGAATCTCCACACTAATAACCCAACACGCCCTATTGGCATGCGATACTCTGCAAGTCTTTAAACTGTAGTTCCTATGTACATAAAGTTAGCTCAGAACTGAGACTGAAATACTGCTTACATTTCACTTCTTTTTCTTGTATTAACTAGATCCCAGTAGGCACATGAGTGGAGAGGGAGGGATCCAAATGGAAAATAAACATTCACTACTGGGTACAACCACAAGTGACCCCAGCTCAACCTCTCAGCTGCCATTCTCTCAGGAACCTGACTCTCTTCATCCAGAGCCAAACATCTGTCCTGATCCGGTTTCTTTGATGTTTGTTTCACATAGACTTGAAACTGCCATGTCAAATGGGCAGATATGCAGTGCACGCAAAGGGAGTCAACTAACCTCTTCGGTGCCGCCGCCGCTCACGGGTTGGTATTCCACCCTGTACCTATCCACGCTCGAATCAGAGAGATCCCACGTTACCCGGAAGGAGTGATGAGTCACCTCGGATGTGACCAGGTTTGTTGGAGGATCCACAACACCTATAGCAACAAATGTTCAAAGAGAATATGAATAAGAACTTTAAATTAGAAAAGGCCATTTGATCCCTCTGGTACTCTCACTCTCCCAGTCTAGTATCCACCCATCTCTTGTATTTCCCTACTTTGGAGACAGTTGTGGCTCAGTGGGTAGCACTCCAACTTCTGAATCAGAAGGTTGTGGGTTCAAGTCTCACTCCAGAGACTTAAGCATATAAATCTAGGCTGGCACTCCAGTACAGTGCTGAGGGAGTGCTGCACTGTCGGAGGTACTGTCTTTCAGATCAGATGTTAAACCGAGGCCCCGTCTGCCCTCTCAGGTGCATGTACAAGATCCTACAGCACTATTTCGAAGAAGAGCAGTGGCGTTTTCTCTGATGTCCTGGCAATATTTATCCCGCAATCAACATAACAAAAAACAGATTATTTGATCATTATTACATTGCTGTTTGTGGGAGTTTGCTGTGTGCAAATTGGCTGTCGAGTTTCCCACATTACAACAGTGACTACACTTCAAAAGTACTTTACTGACTGAAGTGTTTTGGGACGTCCGGTGGTTGTGAAAGGTGCTATATAAATGCAAGTATTTCTTTCTTTTACTGGTGGATCATTCCAGACATTTAGGCTCTGCACCAACATGCCAAGGTTTCTTCTGCGGCACCTCCCAAACCCACGACCTCCACCACCTAGAAGGCCAAGGCCAGCAGATGCATGGGAACACCATTACTTCCAAGTGCCCCATCAAGTCACGCACCATCATGAATTGGAGAAAAAACACCGTTCCTTCGTCGTCACTGGGTCAAAATCATAGATTTCCCTATCTAACAACACCGTGGGAGCACCTTCACAGACGGACTGCAGCGGTGAACAAGGCCCACCACCACCTGCTCAAGAGCAACTGGGATGGGCAATGGACGCTGGCCTTGCCAGCGACACCCATATCCAGAGAATGAATTTTAGTAACATTTTCAGTTAAGACACATTTTCTAAGATCTGTACTTTTCATTGATGACCTTGGTCAAAATAATATTCTGGGTTTACTTTATCGACATTAAATTAATGCTTTGTCTACCCTGATGAGATTGCCCCATAACCATTTTCTCTCTAGACTATTGCAACTTGACTTTCTTGAATCCCTCCTTCTGGCTCATTTCTATACAGATGGATTCTCTTGATCGACTTTTAGGAGCATCATGTTCATAATCTCAAGCAGTATAAAGATCTTTCAATCCAAAATTTTCAGTTGTTCTCCAGAGGTATGTCTCATATTTTGCTTCCTTTCTGCTTGCGCCCGTTAAGGTGACTGACACCAGCACTGGAGAATGAACCACTTCTCACGTTGTTGCCCCGTGTCAGCATCAAGCACCCCAGGCCAGCTACTGTATGGGCTATCGGCAGTGCAATGCTCCCTCTACACTATCTCTCCCTCTATCCATCTAGCACTCCAAGTACAGCATCCAGCTACCTTCGTCAACCATTCCAAAGCCTTCCCACTTTGCCAAGAGTCAAAATTGCTCCACACCCTGTTAAATTAGAAATCTGATCATTTGTTTTATTGAATATTTCAATATGGCTAACCCCTAAGTTAAGGACCATAAGCAATTTATTTTTTCCCTCCCTCACACATCAATTTGAACACCCCAGCAGAGGTCCAGCTACCTTAAGGCAGGCGGGGAATTAGATCCAGGGACCTTTGTTAACTGTGTATGCCTCAGTGCAATAGAATGTCCACATTGTGTGCTTTGCCTCACAGGCTGTAATTTATGAGTTTAAACTTGACAGAGGCAGCAAGGTGATGAATTAACTTCTGTAAAGAAAAGCCCCATTTCAGATTAATTTACAAGTTAAGGAGTAGTGGAGCAGCTCCTGTCAATCTAACCCTGCTTCCCCTCCCCTGCGCAGATCTCCCTCCCGTTTTCCTAGAGGATATACAGCAATCTGCTACATCCATGTGTTGACACAAGGACTACTGAAGGGCTCCAGTCAGTAGACTGTTATTTAAAAGCAGGTAACCTAAGACGAGCTGTTCTCTCTCGACACGTTTCAGCTATAAATCCTGAGCTGGAAAGCATATGAGGTAACGGAATACTCTTTTCCCACCAGCTAATTCAGCCCCTTGCTACTCTGCTGGACTTTCAGCAATGATCTTGAAGCCAAAAAGATGTGGGTGTAGCAAGGACATCAGGCTTAAAAACCAAATAGTTCTGAATGCAGGATAGTACTTTTCATGGCTGTGTCAGTTGGGAAAGAATATGGAAGACAAATGCAACTTCTGTTTCTAAACAACTAATAATGCGATTCTTTGGCATTTATATCCAATGAGTGCACTACGGAAAAAATCCTTGGCTCAGTGGGTAGAACTCTCGCCTCTGGGTCAGGCGGTTGTGTGTTCAGTAAGCCTAGATGAAGCTCTCCAGAGATTTGAGTACCTAATCCAGACTGGCCCCTCAGTGCAAAAACTGAGGGAGTGCTGCATTGTTGAAGGTGCTGTCTTTCGAGTGAATCGTTAAACCGAGGCGCCATCTGCCCTCTCAGGTGGATGTAAAAGATCTCATGGCACTATTTCGAAGAAGAGCAGGGGAATGCTTCTCAGTGTCATGGGCCAATATTTAACTCTAAAGCAGATTATATGGTCATTATCACATTGCTGTCTGTGGGAGCTTGTTGTGCGCAATTTGGCTACTACGTTTTGTATATTACAACAGTGACTACACTTCAAAAGTACTTCATTGGCTGTGAAACACTTCGGGACGTTCTTCCTTTGCTTCCCATTGGAAAAAAGGTTGGTAGCTCCAGCCTTACATAGAAACATAGAAAATAGGTGCAGGAGCAGGCCATTCAGCCCTTCTAGCCTGCACCGCCATTCAATGAGTTCATGGCTGAACATGAAACTTCAGTACCCCCTTCCTGCTTTCACGCCATACCCCTTGATCCCCCGAGTAGTAAGGACTTCATCTAACTCCCTTTTGAATATATTTAGTGAATTGGCCTCAACTACTTTCTGTGGTAGAGAATTCCACAGGTTCACCACTCTCTGGGTGAAGAAGTTTCTCCTCATCTCGGTCCTAAATGGCTTACCCCTTATCCTTAGACTGTGACCTCTGGTTCTGGACTTCCCCAACATTGGGAACATTCTTCCTGCATCCAACCTGTCCAAACCCGTCAGAATTTTAAACGTTTCTATGAGGTCCCCTCTCACTCTTCTGAACTCCATTGAATACAAGCCCAGTTGATCCAGTCTTTCTTGATAGGTCAGTCCCACCATCCCGGGAATCAGTCTGGTGAATCTTTGCTGCACTCCCTCAATAGCAAGAATGTCCTTCCTCAAGTTAGGAGACCAAAACCGTACACAATACTCCAGGTGTGGCCTCACCAAGGCCCTGTACAACTGTAGCAACACCTCCCTGCCCCTGTACTCAAATCCCCTCACTATGAAGGCCAACATGCCATTTGCTTTCTTAAACGCCTGCTGTACCTGCATGCCAACCTTCAATGACTGATAGAAACATAGAAACATAGAAAATAGGTGCAGGAGCAGGCCATTCAGCCCTTCTAGCCTGCACCGCCATTCAATGAGTTCATGGCTGAACATGAAACTTCAGTACCCCCTTCCTGCTTTCTCGCCATAACCCTTGATCCCCCGAGTAGTAAGGACTTCATCTAACTCCCTTTTGAATATATTTAGTGAATTGGCCTCAACTACTTTCTGTGGTAGAGAATTCCACAGGTTCACCACTCTCTGGGTGAAGAAGTTTCTCCTCATCTCGGTCCTAAATGGCTTACCCCTTATCCTCAGACTGTGACCCCTGGTTCTGGACTTCCCCAACATTGGGAACATTCTTTCTGCATCTAACCTGTCTAAACCCGTCAGAATTTTAAACGTTTCTATGAGGTCCCCATGACACCCAGGTCTCGTTGCACCTTCCCTTTTCCTAATCTGTCACAATTCAGATAATAGTCTGTCTCTCTGTTTTTACCACCAAAGTGGATAACCTCACATTTATCCACATTATACTTCATCTGCCATGCATTTGCCCACTCACCTAACCTATCCAAGTCACTCTGCAGCCTCATAGCATCCTCCTCGCAGCTCACACTGTCACCCAACTTAGTGTCATCCGCAAATTTGGAGATACTACATTTAATCCCCTCGTCTAAATCATGAATGTACAATGTAAACAGCTGGGGCCCCAGCACAGAATCTTGCGGTACCCCACTAGTCACTGCCTGCCATTCTGAAAAGTACCCATTTACTCCTACTCTTTGCTTCCTGTCTGACAACCAGTTCTCAATCCACGTCAGCACACTACCCCCAATCCCATGTGCTTTAACTTTGCACATTAATCTCCTGTGTGGCACCTTGTCGAAAGCCTTCTGAAAGTCCAAATATACCACATCAACTGGAACTCCTTTGTCCACTTTACTGGAAACATCCTCAAAAAATTCCAGAAGATTTGTCAAGCATGATCTCCCTTTCACAAATCCATGCTGACTTGGACCTATCATGTCACCATTTTCCAAATGCGCTGCTATGACATCCTTAATAATTGATTCCATCATTTTACCCACTACTGAGGTCAGGCTGACCGGTCTGTAATTCCCTGCTTTCTCTCTCCCTCCTTTTTTAAAAAGTGGGGTTACATTGGCTACCCTCCACTCGATAGGAACTGATCCAGAGTCAATGGAATGTTGGAAAATGACTGTCAATGCATCCGCTATTTCCAAGGCCACCTCCTTAAGTACTCTGGGATGCAGTCCATCAGGCCCTGGGGATTTATCGGCCTTCAATCCCATCAATTTCCCCAACACAATTTCCCGACTAATAAAGATTTCCCTCAGTTCCTCCTCCTTACTAGACCCTCTGACCCGTTTTATATCCAGAAGGTTGTTTGTGTTCTCCTTAGTGAATACTGAACCAAAGTACTTGTTCAATTGGTCTGCTATTTCTTTGTTCCCGTTATGACTTCTCCTGATTCTGACTGCAGGGGACCTACGTTTGTCTTTACTAACCTTTTTCTCTTTACATACCTATAGAAACTTTTGCAATCCACCTTAATGTTCCCTGCAAGCTTCTTCTCGTACTCCATTTTCCCTGCCCTAATCAAACCCTTTGTCCTCCTCTGCTGAGTTCTAAATTTCTCCCAGTCCCCAGGTTCGCTGCTATTTCTGGCCAATTTGTATGCCACTTCCTTGGCTTTAATACTATCCCTGATTTCCCTAGATAGCCACGGTTGAGCCACCTTCCCTTTTTTATTTTTACGCCAGACAGGAATGTACAATTGTTGTAATTCATCCATGCGGTCTCTAAATGTCTGCCATTGCCCATCCACAGTCAACCCCTTAAGTATCATTCGCCAATCTATCTTAATCAATTCACGCCTCATACCTTCAAAGTTACCCTTCTTTAAGTTCTGGACCATGGTCTCTGAATTAACTGTTTCATTCTCCATCCTAATGCAGAATTCCACCATATTATGGTCACTCTTCCCCAAGGGGCCTCGCACAATGAGATTGTTAATTAATCCTCTCTCATTACACAACACCCAGTCTAAGATGGCCTCCCCCCTAGTTGGTTCCTCGACATATTGGTCTAGAAAACCATCCCTTAGTCCTTCAGCTAGTGCTTCATCTGGGCTTACTGTTTCTTTGGACATTAAGTGGGACTTCCACATCTAGTCCTCCAGTAATGAATGGTGCCTTACAGAGGCTTGACTTCCTCATTCATCCAATTTATTTTAAACTTTGCTAAGATAGTGCACAAACGGATTTAACATGAGCATTGTGTGATTGCAAAGAATCTTTCTTTCTAGGTGGCCTTAAATGTAAAGGCGAGGACAAACACAGAACGATAGTCTCGTCATTATAAAACAGCATGCTAAAGACACAGATAGGCAGCACATCATCACTTCACTGCTCCATTTTGACTCCAGAATCCAATATGGAGATTTTGAAATGAGACTCCTAAGGGGAGAAATTCGGAGCGTTACCTTTTGGAATTGTGAATTTTTAGCACCAGGCGCTAAAGATTGTGAACTTCTACTAAATTGAATGTTAGCACCCCAGGAAGGAAGTGGTGCGCTAGATCAAGCACTAATGACACCAGTCGGGTGCTACAGGGGCGCTACCAGAAGAGTGATAATGAATTTCAGGTGCAATCTATTCAGCGATGAACCTTCCATCCTTCACACTCGCTCATTCCAGCTCTCAAAGGGGAGGTTGTATCATTGTGCAGCTGCTCATTTTCAGCATTGCTGGCTCTGAAGCCTACCTGTGAACAAGTGATGGCAATGGCTGATCCCACTCCCAGGGAGAGAGCTTGTCGCTTCACAGACGTGGCATTGGAGGCTTTGGTGACTGGAGTGGAGCGAAGGAAGCCATTGCCCCATGTCTTCAGGGCAATGCGGAGGGAAGTGGTCCAGGAGGTCTCGGCCAGTAGTGTGGTGCAACGCAGCCTGACACAGTGCCATAAGAAATTCAAGCATCTGATCCTCAGTCTGTGCACACTGCGCAAAGCACCACTCCTTCCCAATCACTCACCCACCTAGCATCTCCACCTACTCAAACTCACATTCGAATCTCACGCCTTGCCTACAATCACAGCTATTCAACAACGACAGGCATATCTCCTAAACGCATAGATGGACTCTGACTCATGCACATTCGTTTCTTTTGCAGGCCAAGATGGCCCACAATAGGAGAGGGCAGCAGAGGCGGGGATGATGCATAGCTCCAGGTATCGAGTGCCGCGACTCATTGGGCAGCAGGTGCTGAGTGCCGTGGTCTTTGGCGATATCAACCCCATTGTGGGCAACAATGGTATCTTCATCCCCTCTCCTTTTCTCATCCTACTTTCTCCTCAAGCCTCTATCGCTTTCCAGCTCCTGATACTGTCTGCATTCCTTGCTCCATTCCTGCCCCCCTGCCTTCACCTTAATGCGAGTCTTGTTTTTCAGATAATCATCAACCAGATGACCAGCCTGTCCCTGAGCCCCCCACTCCCCCCATGATAGTGAGGAAGGGGAAGAGGTGGACGACCGAAGCACTGCGTCACTGCATCTCTCACCCGCAGGCTCCACCTCAGAGACTGGCAGTACGCGACCTTTAGAGGCAGGTTTAGTCGAGAGGTCTGCACTGAGTGATGCACCAGGGACGAGCGGGTTGCAGCAAGGCCAAGGAGAAAGGGTAGCTCGGGAGCCAACTTCCCGGAGGGCGAGTTCACACGCGAGTTCTGCTGCACAGGACTCAGATGAAGACCTCGATGGGGAGGCATTCACACGAAGGATGATGGCTATGCACTCCTAGATGATAGGTGCAACGGAAAGGGTGCCTAAGAGCCTCTCAGCAATAGTAAGGAGCATGGAGGAGTCCGCCTCCAAAATTGCACAGAGCTCTGTACACACCATGGAGCCCATCATTTCCACTGCAGAGGATGGTGGACTCCCAGAGAGAACGTGATGACTGAGACCTCATGATGTGTGTCATGGGCCATGTGGCAGCTTCAATTTGCAGCACAGGCGGAAGCCACACAACGTCTTAGTGCTGTAATGCAAACAATGGTTGGTGGGATCGAGTCTTAGATTGCTCTCATGCAGTCTCAGCTGGATGCCATGCAAGCTCTGACTTCAGCTAGGTCCACCACAGTCCACCGGGAATTTCATGGTGTTGCAGCAGGCCACCAATCTGTGCTCCAGCAGATTGGTAGGAATGCTGAGGTGCTGCCCGGGGGAGTGCTCTTTCTGAACTGTAAGATTCCATGTACAGTGCTTATTAAAGTCAAATATTGAGAAATATCTCATACCTGGTCCCTTCACACTGTTACAGAGGTTTATGCTGAGGTCATCAACAATTTCGCCAAGCAGGGCGAAATCAGCCACATTGTACATGTGGATGCTGTCTGGATCCGTAGCAATCTGCTTCAATTCAGCTTCATCAGCATTCTTAATACCTGAAAAACAACATCAGAATGGACAACAATCAGTACTCAACAATCACTGGAAGTTGCAGCACATTGACTTCAAAGCCACCCTTCCTGACTTCAAATCTCTCCATAGTCTTTCCCCATCTTAAAGCTGCAACTTTCTCCAATCTAGCTTTCGCCCTTCAGTCTTTTGATTCTGGTCCACTCTCTGTGATTTCCCCTAATTCTGGAATAATTCTCTTCCAACCATTCTCCCCACCTCTTTGACCAATCTTTGTGGTCACCTCCTCTAACATTTCTTACTCTTCATGCTCAGTGTCCACCAGCTCCCGCCCCAAAAGAGTACCTCAGGCATTTTGTTTGCTGAAGTTATATAAACCCAATTTCCTGTTGTGGATTTAGTGAAATTTTCCCTGTCCTCAAATGAAGTGCCTAGATGCTGTGAATATTGAGGGAGGATTTCCACTGCTCACTAATCATAGCAGAATTGCATATCTAAAATTAATGTGTCTATGATTTTGTTGTAAATCACAAACTTTGTAAATCTCCTCCATTATCAAGTCATTTTGGTATAAGATAATACAGGGACTAACTTATGCTAAATGGGTATGGTAGTGTAGCAGTTATGAAACTGGACTGGCAATGCTGAAATTTTAAGTCCTACCATAGCTGTTTCAGAATTTACATTCAGTTTTCTAAAAATATCAAAATACAAAGCTTTTATCACTTTAAGTGTCGGATTGTCGTAAAAACCCAACAGTTTCACTAATGTCCTTTAGGGACATAATAACAATCCCACATTACAATAGTGACTACACTCCAAATAAAAGTACTTCATTGGCTGTAAAGCACTTTGAGACATCCAGTGGTCGTGAAAGGTGCTATATAAATCCAAGACTTTCTTTTCTTTATAATATTAGATAAGGTGATCTCATTGAGACATACAAGATTCTGAAGCGGATTGACAGGGTATATGCCGGGGTAGGCCATTTAAGACAGAGATGAGGAGGAATTTCTTCACTCAGAGATTTCTGAATCTTTGGAATTCTCTGCCCCAGAGGGCTGTGGATGCTGAGTCTCTGAATACGTTCAAGGCTGAGATAGATAGATTTTTGGTGTCTAGGGGAATCAAGGGATATGGAGATCAGGCGGGAAAGTGGAGTTGAGGTTGATGTTCAGCCATGATCTTATTGAATGGCGGAACAGGCTCGAGGGGTTGAATGGCCTACTCTTGCTCCTATTTCTTATGTTCTTAGTCTTGTGATAAAGGTATCGCATTGATTGGTTGAGTTCAGAGAATGGATAGCCTGTCACACAGTCTGCACTACCCGATTTACTTTCAATACGCTATACCTTTTCTTTTCCCTTTCCAGTTTTTCGAGGACTATGCTTTTTGCGGCATGCCCACTTACCAACAGCGTAGAGCTCCACTCCGATATTACGCAGAATCTCTGAGGGAGCTATAACGTCATCTTGCGATTTGCCGTCGGTGATGAGGACACCGATCTTACGTGCGTTCGGTCGGGCGCCCGCCTCAGGCTTGAAGTTGTTTTGCAATATGTAGTTGAGAGCCAGGCCTGAGATTGCATAGTGAGGAAGAAACAAAAATAGGGCAACTTGCATCAATTACTGAGGGCAAAGACATTGAGAAATAAATTCATTGCAGTGATGGGTTGAAGTGAGCGAGGCTCGGTGGTTGTACTCCCGCGTCTGAGTCACAAGGCAAAGGGTTCAAGCCCCACGGGTGGAGCATAGAATATGGTCTCTGAATACGAGGTTGACGTTCAGTGGGGGGGACTTGCGACCAGACAGAGTGATCACTGGCTCAGGGATAGTGTTCCCATCTCTGAGTCAGAAAGGTCGGGCTCACTCATGTGAGCTAGTGTCAGCTGTGGCTCAGTGGGTAGCACACTCAGCTTTGAGTCAGAAGGCTGTGGATTCAAGTCCCACTCCAGAGGCTTGAGCACATAAATCTAGGTTGAGATGCCCAATGCAGTGCTGAGGGAACGCTGTACTGTTGGAGGTGCCATCTTTCGGATGAGATATTAAACCAAGGTCCCGTCTGCTCTCTCACATGGATGTGAAAGATCCCACGGCCACTATTTCGAAGAAGAGCAAGGTAGTTATCCAGCTCTGAATACTAGGTTGACATCCATTGAGGGAACTGATGGCTATGGGTGACCCCCTCCCCATTGTAAGGGTAGTCGGGGTTCATTAAATTTTGCAGCCCACCTTGGAGAAGATACTCCAAAGATAAAACCATGATGAAGGCAATAGGAAACTATCTCAGCTACTCTTCGCTAGTAACTGGCTCAAGAATCTCATGGGTGAGACTTGAGTTAACATCTGCCTTAAGGCAGAACACAATGACATTGTGCAATACTAGTAACGAGTGGGTTGAGTTCATTCATAAAAAAATCCCTCTGTCCACCAATTTAAAGCAGGTGATGATTCCTTGATTTCAAATAAATTAAGAACAATGGGCTGAGGAATTTCACAGGAATGCTTATTTGTTACTGACAGCACACGTGCAATTTCATCAGTGTATAAAAGTCAGTTAATAGGGTGATTTTCACATTGCCGACAGGGGACCCTAAAATTAGGAAATGGGGGTTATGTTGCTCTCAATTTTACGTCCAGCTACAGGAAGCTAGTTACCAAGGCTTCCAGCGACATGGGAAATCAGCCCAAGGACGTTAATCCCATCCGTATTCTTTTTCTAAAGGATATGTTTATACGTCATTGAAAGAATACAGGAGCAAAAAATAACAATATGGGGCAGATTTCTATTTCCATTGGCTTCAATGGGGAGAGATGTGAAATGTTAAACATTCCTATGTTCCTCTGAAACAGGATGACAACTCGATATCATCCGTTTCACATTATTGCACATCATCAAGATCTGAAGTGAATTTTCAATGGCCACAGAAAAATAAACACCGCAGTTTAACATGCAATCACATTTAATATAAGGTTTTCTCTAGAATGTAAGAGGGGAAAGAAAATCTCCAGTGATTTTTGTCATCTCCAATACTGCAATTTTCTCAAATATTAAAAGAATTGTTACCTTTCATTTTGTTTTTTAAAAAGGTTGTCGGTTATGAAATCCTACTTCAGTCTCCTAAATCTGGAGAAGTCATAATAAATGTAAAACATTTTAAACTTTAGAAACCTTGGGCGATGGCCAAGGCCCTTAATTCAAGGAGGCTGGAACATAAAAGGGTGGAGGATGTGTAACAGATGTATAAAGCTCTGGTTAGACCACAGTGAGAATACTGCGTTCAGTTCTGGGCACCGCATTTCAGAGAGGATATATTGGCCTTGGAGGAGGCGCAGGTGCAGATTCACCAGAATGGTACCAGAACTTAAAAGATTTAAATAATGAGAAGTTTCATAGAATAGGCTTGTATTTCCTCGAGTAAAGGTTAAGGGGTGATCTAATTAAAGTGTTTAAAGGATTTGATGGGGTAAATAGAGATAAACTATTTCCTCTGGTAGAAGAGTCCAGAACAAAAGGGCATGACCTTAAAATTAGAGCCAGGCCATTCAGGAGTGATGTCAGGAACCACTTCTTCACACAAAGGGTCGTGGAAATCTAAAACTTTCTCCCCCAAAAACTTGTTGAGGCCGGGGGTCAATTGAAAATTTCAAAACTGTGGTTGAGAAGATTTTTGTTATACAAGAGTGTCAAGGGTTAGGGAACCAAGGCGGGTAGCTGGAATTAAAATACAGTTCAGCCATGATCTCATTGAATGGCGGAAAAGGCTTGAGGGGCTCAATGGGGTAGAAGTTATGCTGCAGCTCTACAAAGCCCTGGTTAGACCACACCTAGAGTACTGTGAGCAGTTCTAGGCACCACACCTTAGGGAGAATATATTGGCCTTGGAGGGAGTGCAGAGTAGGTTTACCAGAATGATACCTGACTTTAAGAGTTAAATTACAAGGAGAGATTGTAATGTATTTGCTTTATGGGTTCTTTGCTTAAGCATTCATAACAACACATTGCTATTCATCATAGGCAGTCCCTCGGAGTTGAGGATGACTTGGCTTCCACACTAAAAATGAGTTCTCAGATGAGTGAAGAGTCCAATGCGGGACCTACAGTCTCTGTCACAGGTGGGGCTGACGGTGGTTGAAGGATCGGGTGGGTGGGGAGGCCTGGGTTGCTGTGCACTCCTTCCGCTGTCTACGCATGGCTTCAGCTTGCTCCCAGCGAATAGACTCGACGTGTTCAGCGCCCACCCGGATGCTTTTCCTCCACTTTGGGCGGTCTTGTGCCAGGGATTCCCAGGTGTCGGTGGGAATGTTACATTTTTTTCAAGAAGGCTTTGAGGGTGTCCTTGAAGCATTTCCTCTTGGTTTATTAACAAAGATTTAACAATCACACTACACATTACCAGTTCATCCAGTTAAATTAGGGTTGTATTCCCTAGAATTTAGAAAACTAAGGGGTGATCTGATAGAAGTTTTCAAGATATTAAGGAGAACAGATAGAGAGAAACTATTTCCACTATTTCCGACGGGGAGTCTAGGACTAGAAGGCATTGTCTAAAAATTAGATCTTTCAGGAGTGAAATTAGGAAACACTTCTACACACAAAGGGTGGCAAACGTTTGGAATTCTCTTCCGCAAACAGCAATTGATGCAAGATCAATTGTTAATTTTAAATCTGAGATTGATAGCTCTTTGTTAAACAAAGGTATTAAGGAATATGGGCCAAAGGATATGGAGTTAGATCACTGATCAGCCATAATCTCATTGTATGGCGGAACAGGCTCGAGGGGCTGAATGGCCTCCTCCTGTTCCTATGTTCCTCAGGCATCATCAAGATTCATAGGATAAAATAACCTACCTGTTAAGGTGTTGCCACCCTTGTAAGGCAAAGCAGCCACAGCAGCCAGTAAGCTCTTCTTATCCCCATGTTGGTTAAGGTTCCACTCAGTCCTTGGGTCTCCGCTGTACTGTGCCAGACCTTAACATTCAGACAAGGCAGTGAGTTGTGTGTTTTTTTATCATTTGGAATCAAAATTCAAATTGACACATTGAAGCCAGGCGAACTAACTCTGGGACAGCTTACCGAACTGTACTCTCCTTGGGCTGATGTTGAAGACTTGCACCAGCTTGGCAATGAAGCTTCTGATTTGACGGAAGTTCAGTCGCCCGATACTCCAGGAGCCATCCACGAGCAGCAGGATATCTGCAGCTGCTGTAGTGCTACACTGCAGCCCTGCCACAGTTAGAACACAGTCACTAAGAGGAAAACATTGTCAATGCATACTTTCAATGTAACTTTTAATAAGGAAATTGGAGAGGTTGAGAAGCCCTTTCTGTTTCAGTTATTTAACAATGAGACACTTAATCAACAATAAAAAATACAATTTGCTTTAGAATATGAGTAAGCAATAAAACCAAAGTGAAACCTCGCTGTCATGACCACCTTTATGACTGACCTTAAGTAACACCCTATAGACAGGACACTGAACACTGATGGAATTAATGTCACTGGAAACACGTCGGGGGTGCAATTGCACATGGCGAGCCACAGAACAGACAGTATAGCATCGACCGCCTGTCACACGCCCTGCCCCATGTTAAGTTCCATTGGCTGAAAATCGGGCGGGTGATACAATGAGCAGCAAAAGCCATTCCGCCTGGTTTTGCGAGCCTGGCCAAGTCCAATTTCACCCCGATGGTCTCTTTCTTATGCACATATTCACTCTCTTTCTCTATCTCCAAGTGGTTTTTAATATCTACCTTTAATATCTTAAACCAAACACAGAAATACTGCCTACTGTGTTTGGAGCTAATAGTTGTGCATTGCAACAACTTAGCAGCTTAAAGGAGCAGTGCCTTCACAACAGTTGTTTGACCAAACATTTTTTTTTCATTTAAGGGGAGGGAGAAGAGCTAAAAGTGCCTTAGGTCATGCAAATGGCACAATGGCGCATTTTGACACAGTTCACATATTTGGGTTACCTATTTTTAAGCCGACAAGTAAAAAATGTTTGGCAACTAATTTTTGAATGAAGGTTGTGTCCCTTGAGAGCGTCAACACTGCTGGACATGCGGTAATTCTAGCACTTAGCTATAAATAGTCCATTCTACAGTAAGCACTCAATTTAGATTTTTGATTTAGAAACTGATGTAACAAAGGAATATCTATTATTCCAACAGGTTAAGCATATTGTAATGCACAAACGGAATAGACCTTTATTAACGAATTGCCACAAAGCCCTGATTTTATATTACTTGAAAAAATACCAATGATTTAATGTAATCTAAATATGAGCAGCCTTGAATGGCCATCTTCCTTGTCAGTTCATTTTGGATAAGAGATTGATCCCATATACTATCCTGCATAAAGTCAGCCAATACTTTGGAAAATCCTTAGAATTTAATACCAAGCATTCATTGTGTCTAAAACAAGATCAAGGGCTGTGAGTATACTGAAGCAGAGGGTATAGAAAACCGTACTCAACACTCAATCAAATAACAGGCAGGTTAACATCGTCACACAAATGTTCCAGGATTTCAGCGCGAAAACACGCAGCACAAACTAAAAACAGTACACGTTTCCTCAATCTCGGTTACCCGCGCGAAAATGAGCTGAAATATGAAACAACTCCCTGTAACGAGAGGCCGCGAGCCCTGGCAAATAGGAAGAAAATGCGAAGGATTCCATTGCACAATTATTTGAAACGCCAAAGACCACAATAAGCAGACAAGGTTTGAAAGGAATGTTTATTTAAATTTATGGAGTGCTTGCGTCTGTTTCAACATCATTCTGTTTCTCTTTTTTGCAGATTTCCTGACAATCCACGCAATTGCTGGCTTCGTGCCGCGCAATGACTCCTGGTCTCTGGCCTGAAATGTACCCCTTTCGGTAACTTCGAGAAACATCCACTCCGTGACTTCGACTGTATTTCTTCCGTGCTCACGTATGACTCCTGCTTTAAATGGGCGAAATTCGGTAAGCAGGCACATGCTGTTAGCTGTGGAATTAACGGGGGGGCGAGGGGAGCGGGGAGCCCTCTTCCATGTGAACATCAGAAAATCATATGCTAAGGCATCACACAGGAAGAAATAAACATTAATCAAAGTTGTTGTTCCAATGTGTGATATGGATGTATATATACTGTATATTATCACGGCTGAAAAAAAAGAACAAGTTTATATTTTGAAAACACATCTTAAAACGTGCACCAAGAGAACTGGAAATAACTGCAGTGGTAAAATCTGTGCCAGTATAAAATAAAACTTCCAAAGTTTCCATATGAACACTTAACATACTCATATTACATTCCTCTGTCTGTTACGTCAACTTTTTAACTTTAAACGGGCTAATGCCTGCATATAAACGGATGTAGAAGGGGCACAATAAGTGCTCTGAAGATTGAGCGTTCTACTTTAGTGACTGGAAACCTCAAGACCTACATTTAAATTAATATTTTATCCTTGCGTTACAGAGCTTTATCAGTAAGCCCTTATAATTTTTTTTATTCGTTCCTAGGATGTGGGCGTTGCTGGCAAGGCCAGCATTTATAGCCCATTCCTTGAGAAGGTGGTGGTGAGCCGCCTTCTTGCACCGCTGCAGTCCATGTGGTGAAGGTACTCCCACAGTGCTGTTAGGGAGGGAGTTCCAGGATTATGACCCTGTGCCGATGAAGGAACGGGCGATATATTTCCAAGTCAGGATGGTGTGTGACTTGGAGAGGAACTCGCAGGTGTTCCCATACGCTTGCTGCCCTTGTCCTTCTAGGTCGCAGGCTTGGGAGGTGCTGCTGAAGAAAAGTCTTTAATGGAAGTTTTTCTTTAGTATTGCCCATCTTTTAAAGAAAGACTTCCATTAATAAAGGAAAATGCACGAATTTTGTTTTGCTTCTTTTTTTTAGAATGTTTGCATTTCATCAAATTTCTGTGCAGGGCAAGTAATGTTCCAAAATCATGGTAAGGAAACTAATGGAAAATTTGGATGTTCGCAGTAGGCGAGATGACCATCCACCTCCTCCTGCCCAAATGTAATGGCATTGCTGCTTGTAATATTTGTACTATGAACATTCTCTCAACCTAGTGTGTGAGTTTAGATCATTTGTGTCATGAACATTCTCTTAATTTCCTGATGTGCAATGTAGTACAGTGATGCTTCTTGCTTGCTGTTGTATGTGGTAGTTTAGAATGTTCTTTGTGAGCAGTCCCATTGAAGGACAGTAATCCTTCCCATACAATATGATGTGATGCCAGCTCCATGAAATATTTAAAATATTTCCTACAAAAGGCATCACAGTTAGTACAATATGGTGAAATATAATAAGAGTATTTTTACTCAGAGGCATTTAATTTTGCAACTGCCCCATCACCATTTTAGAACTGCCAGGTCTCTCTTTAAATGCAACCTTTGCTATATTAAGATTAACATAATTTTTTATTCTTGACAGTATTGTGGCAATGGCCTTGTACGCATGCTAAATG
Organism: Pristiophorus japonicus; assembly: GCF_044704955.1. Taxonomy (NCBI): domain Eukaryota; kingdom Metazoa; phylum Chordata; class Chondrichthyes; family Pristiophoridae; genus Pristiophorus; species Pristiophorus japonicus. Next base: position 10,907,896 of record NC_091985.1, on the reverse strand, counting down.
CACATACAAGAATTCCCTTCTGCACAGGGATTGACATCTACAGTAAGGCAGCGCAGAGAGAACATACATATGAGCGTATTAAATGTTCATAAGAGAAAAGTGCCAATTATAGTTTCTACCCTAGTCTGAGGGAACTCAGTTAATTCACACACCTTATCCTAGATTTATGGCGCTACTGCTATTATTGACAATTCCATTTCTTTATGCTGACGGCCCTCGGGAGCTCCAGCCAGGCAGTACCACAGATGAAGTCAGCGGCACTCCCTGTTGAAGCATAAAAGTCCATCTGGCCTGATGACTGCAGCTGAGAGGGCTGGAGTTTGGCCATCTTCCAGGCCAGCACCAAAACCCATTGTAACCAACCACCGGGAGGCGCCAGAAACAAGCCAGACACGACTCTTCTCGTCAGAAGAAGAAATAGGAGCAGGAGAAGGCCATTTGGCCCCTCGAGCCTGCTCCGTCATTCAATAGCATAATGGTTGATCTGATCATGGACTCAGCTCCACTTTCCTACCCGCTCCCAATAACCCTTTACTCCCTTAGCACTCAAAAATCTGTCTATCTCCGCCTTAAATATATTCAATGACCCAGCCTCCACAGCTCTCTGGAGCAGAGAATTCCATAGATTTACAACCCTCTGAGAAGAAATTTTTTCTCATCTCAGTTTTAAATGGACGGCCCCTTATTCTAAGATTAAGTCCCATAGTTTTAGTTTCCCCTATGAGTGGAAATATCCTCTCTGCATCCACCTTGTCAAGCCCTCTAATTATCTTATATGTTTCAATAAGATTACCTTTCATTCTTCTGAACTCCAATATTGAGTATAGGCCCAACCTACTCAACCTATCTTCATAAGTCAACCCCCTGATCTCCGGAATCAACCTAGTGAACCTTCTCTGAACAATGCAAGTATATCCTTCCTAAAATACGAAGACCAAAACTGTACGCAGTACTCCAGGTGTGGCCTCACCAACACCATGTACAGTTGAAACAGGACTTCTCTGCTTTTATACTCTATCCCACTTGCAATAAAGGCCAACATTCCAATTGCCTTCCTGATTACTTGCTGTACCTGCATACTAACTTTTTGTGTTTCATACACAAGGACCCCCAGGTCTCTCTGTACTGCAGCAATTTACAATTTTTCTCCAATTAAATTATAATTTCCTTTTCTATTATTTCTCCAAAAGTGCATGACCTCACATTTTCCCACATTATACTCCATCTACCAAATTTTTGCCCACTCACTTAGCCTGTCTATATCCCTTTGCAGATGTTTTGTGTCCTCCTCACAATTTGCTTTCCCACCCATCTTTGTATCATCAGCAAACTTGGCTACATTACACTCAGTCCCTTCATCCAAGTCATTAATATAGATTGTAAATAGTTGAGGACCCAGCACCGATCCCTGCAGCACCCCACTAGTCACTGTTTGCCAACCGGAAAATGACTCTCTGTTTCCTGTTAGTTAGCCAATCCTCTATCCATGCTAATATATTACCCCCAACCCCGTGAACTTTTATCTTGTGCAGTAACCTCTTATGTGGTACCTTATCGAATGCCTTCTGGAAATCCAAATACACCACATCCACTGGTTCCCCCTTATCCACCCTGCTCGTTACATCCTCAAAGAACTCCAGCAAATTTGTCAAACATGATTTCCCTTTCATAAAACCATGCTGACTCTTGCCACACTGCACCACAGCTTGTGTTCGTCATCGAATATGGCTCAGCTCAGGTACTGAAAGGTGTGGGACTTGAGCCTGTGTTTCTTCCCAGCCTACACCCTGCAGATCCATTTTTAAGGAAAAGCAAGTGATTGCTTTTATTATATTTAGCTTTAATTAACAAACTCCTCTGATGATCAGGAGGGCACCGGATCCCAAAGTTTATCGATCTGAATTAGCTAATCTCAGGTGGGGGTAATTTTATTTTTTATATTTGTTCCTGGGATCTGGACGTTGCTGGCAAGGCTGGCATTTATTGCCCATCCCTAATTGCCCTTGAGAAAATGGTGGTGATCTGCCTTCTTGAACCACTGAGGTCTGTGTGGTGAAGGTGCTGTTAGGGAGGGAGTTATTCTTAGTATACCTCTTTGTAGCAGTTTGGTACAACTGAGCGGCTCGCTAGGCCATTTTAGATAGCAGTTAAGAGTCAACCAGATTGCTATAGGACTGGAGTCACATATAGACAGACCGGTTAAGGACTGCAGATTTCCTTCCCTAAAGGGCATTAGTGAACCAGGTGGGTTTTTAACGACAATCCGGTAGTTTCATGGTCACCATTCCTGATACTAGGCTTTTTACTTCAGATTTATTTATAAAACTGAATTTAAATTCCTCAGTTTCTGGGAACTCTTCTGGCCCCAGCTGCTGTTCCAGACAGGTTCGGCCTGACAGGAAAGCCTTGGAGCATCCCTGCGCTGGTCTAGGATTAAGATTACAGTCGGGACGGTGATGCAAATTGCATATTTAAAGCAGGCTGTCCTTTGGCCTGTGTCCTACCCGCCTGCTATAAAGAGCAGGTTAAGATCAGGGCCCACGAGAAGGCAGCGAGATTGGAGGGGCTAAGTCGCTCGGTGCCATTTTAACTGCCTACCCACTCCGAGTCTGGCAGGTGGACGAGGGGGGTGGGGTTAAAATTCCCTCTAAATGATCTGGGCTCATACAATATAACTAGGTGGTTCAGCAAGGATCAGTGGAACCAGAGATCGTATTGCCTACAGGAGAGATGGGTAGAAAGATTGGAGAAATTATGAATTTGGATCAACTTTTAAAAACATTTTAGCATCGACTTTAGCTACATAAAGGTCTCGGGAGGGAGCGGAGATACTGCCACTGGAACACATGCCAATATTTCCTGTGCAGCGCTTTACAGAAAGTATTAAAAATAGTACAATATTCAATTATTAAAAGTTGTTTAGGCGAAAATCTAGAAACTGGGACTGATAGATTTTGGTTAGATAAGGGTATTAAGGGTTCCAAAGCAATGGAGTTAAGATACAGATCAGCCATGATCTAATTGAATGGCAGAACAGGTTGGAGGGGCTGAATGGCCTCCTCCTGTTCCTATTGGCACCAATGCCTAATATGTCACTGCTTTGAAGAGAAGCATTATGTGAAATCACTGATTAATCGCTGCACTAGTTACCTGGTGGTCCCAGAGGCACTTCCGAGGGCTCAGAAAGCGTAGTTTGTTCTTCTCCCAAAAGTGGCAAACTTTCTCCGCCATCATACATTCCGGAAACAGCCACTTTGTAGGTGGTATCAGCCCTATAAGATCAAAAAACATTGGGAGGGCTTGACATCAGAGTGGGTGTAAAAAGTTACACTCAAAGCAAAGCATGCAATTGTTGCACTGTGAGGCAACACTTATGTTCCTTGTTAATAACTCCAGCAGAATATGAGAAGAAGCTTCTTGTTTGATGGGCATTCGCGCTCTCACCTCGATCCTCAATCACAACCTTTTTTTGTCTTACTCCTTATTGCTATCCTCATTGTTCCTGTGGAACTTTCTCATAGCAGCTTGGAACATTTTTTCTTTGGGGGGGGGATTTTTAAGTGGGGTCATGAAGAGCCAAAATGAGCAGACTTCCCCACTCCCCTCCACCCGCTCCCCCCCCCCACCTCCATCCCTCAGTGCACCTCACTCCTCTCCCTTTACTGCTGACTTGCACTTCGGCCCACTTTTTGAGCCCCCCGGAGTTTCAAGCTACCCCCAAGCACTTTACATTATCAAACAATATTTGACACCGAGCCACATAAAGAACTAGTAGCACAGGTGACTAAAAGATTGGTCAAAGAGGTAGGTTTTAAGGAACAACTTAAAGGAGGAGAGACAGGTAGCGAGGCGGAGAGGTTTAGGCAGGGAATTCAAGAGCATAGAGACCAAGCAGTTGAAGGCACGGCCGCCAATGTGGGGCGATTATAATCAGCGATGCGCAAGAGGCCAGAATTGGAGGAGCGCAGACATTTCGGAGAGTTGTGGGGCTGGAGGAGGTTACAAAGATTGGGAGGGGTGAGGCCATGAAGAGATTTGAACACAACAATGAGAATTTTAAATTTGAGGCGTTATCGGGCCGGGAGCTAATGTGGGTCAGCGAGCTCAGGGGATGATGGGTGAGCGGCATTTGGTGCACGTTAGGACTCAGGCAGCCAAGTTTCTGATCAGCTTAAGGAGGGTGGAAGAGGGAAGGCCGGTCATGGAATAGTTGAGTGTGGGAGTGGCAAGCACATGTAAGAGGGTCTCAGCAGCAGATGATCTGAGGAAGGGGCGGAGACAGGTGTTGTTACGGAAGGGGAGGTAGGCAGTTTTGGCGATGGAGAGGACATCGGGTCGGAAGCTCAGCTCAGGATCAAATAGGAGCAGTTCTTGGAACTAGGGAGCAAAAGAAATCATTCTGCCGGAACCAGATAGTTAGCAAAGCCTCATCTGGAACACAGGCCACAGCTTCACATCCAACTGCTATGCATGAAGAACGAAGCACACAATGAGAATAGCCTACTATGTCCTGCAGGCATTCTGTATCTGGTTCTCTTTAATAGCTTTATAAGCCTTTGATTGACAAACTGTTCCAAGTGGCTGCAATCAAAAGTGCATTAAGTAAATGTTTAAATATGATAGCTCCCTCATGAGCATCAAAATCCTTTAGACGTTACTTTCCCCAATCTTTCAAGTAATAAGTAACATAGTCAAGTAAATAAATGGAACACTGGTATCTAATTGCACCTATGGGAGGTGACCCAATTCTGAAGTATTCTGAGGTAACAAAAACAATTTAAAGGGTGAAGCAAAAAACAAGTATAAGGAACATAAGAAATAGGAGCAGAAGTAAGCCATTCGGCCTCTCGAGCCTACTCTGCCATTCAATGAGATCATGGCTGATCTTCGACCTCAACTCCACTTGCCTGTACTATCTCCATATCCCTTGATTCCCTTAATATCCAAAAGTATGAAAGTATAAAAACAGTTACATCATGGCTTAATGGAAAACAGATAAAGCAATCAACAAACATTTTCTTCAGGACAAAGGAGAGGGTAGCTACATCACTTGATTATCCCGAGGCTGGAGTTTGAGTTGGGATAAGTGAGTAATCTGTTGATTCAGCTGTTGTGGCATTAAGGTGGACCGAAAACCAACGGCTGGCACAAAGGCCATCCGATCAACCAGATCCTAATGTAAAGAAGATGTGAGCTGCGAAGGGAGTAATGCAAAGCAGCCAGTCACTGCATTCCTCAGACTGGCCTGCGATCATTCTTTCATCGCAGTCACTCACTCCAGCTCACTAATGATGGTTCTGTTCGGTTGCAGTCCATCACTGCTATTGCTGTTTTATTAGTATTAATAATGAGGAGGGAAAAAAAAACAATTTCTAATCTCACGGGGCCCTTGTCCTTGCTGAGGTCAGACAGCAAACTCATTTATCATTTATCACCACCGTGTTCGAGAGAATGGTTTTCAGCACTGCAGTCATTGAAAAAACAAGTTTGGTGTCACCAAGCCACCACTCCTGCTTGGTGTCACCTTCCCTTTCTGCCTCGTTCCAATATTGGTGAACGACTGCCCTTGGCCCTTCACTCAGCTTTCTCCATAAGAGCAACATTTAATCGAGCGAATTACAAAAGTCCCAGGCTTTGATCCTTCCAATAGTACACATTTGGAAGCGTTTAAAAGGCTACATTTTTTTTTAAAAGACCTAATAAGATTTAAAGATCTGTACGAGTAAACAGAGGACCCTTGAGACCTATGGCAATAAATGAACTCTTAGTTTTATTGAGGCAAATCAACACATCATTTCTCAGTGCCGGGAGGAGCCCTGTCTCTACTTCCCTTATCGCTTCCAATTTCCAAAACTTGTCCAAAGAAGATTCGGACACACCATGCCTACAATCAAAATACCAAGAGGATGGATATCAGAAAATCAACAGTAAGTAATAATCTTATTGATGGATTCAAATGGCTTATATATAGAATAATGGAGGCCTGGAAGTGAGTTACAGCTGGAATCTAATCGAGAGGTTTAGGTGGTTTATAATAGAATAATGGATACCTGGGAATGAGTTACAGGGGAATCTAATCGAGGAGCGGGCGGCAAACCAGACTCCCCGCCTACCCTTCCCTTCAACCACTGTCTGTCCCACCTGTGACAGAGATTGTGCTTCACGTATTGGACTGTACAGCCCCCTAAGAACTCATGTGAAGAGTGGAAGCAAGTCTTCCTCGATTCCAAGGGATTGTCTATGATGATGATGATGATTTAGAATAATGGATACCTGGCAGTGAGTTACAGGCTGGAATCTAATTGAGGGGTTCAGGTGGTATATATGCAGGATAATGGATACCTGGGAATGAGTTACAGGTGGGAATCCCCAGGCATGGATGAAATGTATCCCAGGCTGTTAAGGGAAGCAAAAGGGGAAATAGCAGAGGCTCTAACCATCATTTACCAGTCCTCTGGATAAGGGTGTCATGCTAATGTGGTACCTTTGTTTAAAAAGGGAGAAAGGGATAGACCATGTAATTACAGGCCAGTTAGCCTAACCTCAGTGGTGGGAAAATTACTGGAAAAAGTCCTGAAGGACAGGATCAATCTTTATTTGAAAAGAAATGGATTAATCAAGGTCAGTCAGCATGGATTTGTTAAGGGAAGGTCGTGTCTGGCTAACTTGATTGAAGGAGGGTCTATGAAGGCAGTATAGAAACATAGAAAATATATAAGTACATAAGAACATACATAATAGGTACAGGAGTAGGCCATTCGGCCCTTCGAGCCTGCACCACCATTCAATAAGATCCAGGTACAACACTGACCTCACTCATACAGTCACTGCCCATCCAGATACATCACTGACCTCACTCATACTGTTACTACCCATCCAGATACATCACTGACCTCAGTACCCCTTTCCTGCTTTCTCTCCATACCCCTTGATCCCCTTAGCCGCAAGGGCCATACCGAACTCCCTCTTGAATATATCCAATAAACTGGCATCAACAACTCTCTATGGCAGGGAATTCCACAGATTAACAACTCTCTGAGTGAAGAAGTTTCTCCTCATCTCAGTCCTAAATGGCCTACCCCTTATCCGAAGACTGTGTCCCCTGGTACTGGATTTCCCCAGCATCGGGAATAATCTACCCGCATCTAACCTGTCCCGTCCCGTCAGAATCTTGTATGTTTCTATGAGATCCCCTCTCATCATTCTAAACTCCAATGTATTATGGCCCAGTTGATCCAGTCTCTCCTCATATGTCAGTCCAGCCATCCCGGGAATCAGTCTGGTGAACCTTCGCTGCACTCCCTCAATAGCAAGAACGTTCTTCCTCAGATTAGGAGACCAAAACTGAACACAATATTCCAGGTGAGGCCTCACCAAGGTCCTGTACAACTGCAGTAAGACCCCCCCTGCTCCGATACTCAAATATCCTAGATATGAAGGCCAACATACCATTTGCCTTCTTCACCGCCTGCTGTACCTGTATGCCGACTTTCAATGACTGATGTACCATGACACCCAGGTCTCGTTGCACCTCCCTTTTTCATTATCTGCCACCATTCAGATAATATTCTGTCTTCGCGTTTTTACCCCCAAAGTGGATAACCTCACATTTATCCAATTATACTGCATCTGCCAAGCATTTGCCCACTCACCTAACCTGTCCAAGTCACCCTGCAGCCTCTGAGGATCCCAAACACGGCTCACACCGCCACCTACTTTCGTATAACTTGCGCAAAACATAAAAACAAGTAAACTTGCGCAAAACATAAAAACAGATAATAAAAGCTTTTACCGATATATAAAACGGAAAAGAGTGACTAAAGTAAATGTTGGTCCCTTAGAAGATGAGAAGGGGAATTTAATAATGGGAAATGTGGAAATGGCTGAGACCTTAAACAATTATTTTGCTTCGGTCTTCACAGTGGAAGAAACAAAAACCATGCCAAAAATTGCTGGTCACGGGAATGTGGGAAGGGAGGACCTTGAGATAATCACTATCACTAGGGAGGTAGTGCTGGACAGGCTAATGGGACTCAAGGTAGACAAGTCCCCTGGTCCTGATGAAATGCATCCCAGGATATTAAAAGAGATGGCAGAAGTTATAGCAGATGCATTTGTTATAATCTACCAAAATTCTCTGGACTCTGGGGAGGTACCAGCGGATTGGAAAGCAGCTAATGTAACGCCTCTGTTTAAAAAAGGGGGCAGGCAAAAGGCAGGTAACTAAAGGCCGGTTAGTTTAACATCTGTAGTGGGGAAAATGCTCGAAGCTATCATTAAGGAAGAAATAGCGGGACATCCAGATAGGAATAGTGCAATCAAGCAGACGCAACATGGATTCATGAAGGGGAAATCATGTTTAACTAATTTACTGGAATTCTTTGAGGATATAACGAGCATGGTGGATAGAGGTGTACCGATGGATGTGGTGTATTTAGATTTCCAAAAGGCATTCGATAAGGCGCCACACAAAAGGTTACTGGTGAAGATAAAGGTACTCGGAGTCAGAGGAAATGTATTAGCATGGATAGAGAATTGGCTGGCTAACACAAAGCAGAGAGTCGGGATAAATGGGTCCTTTTCGGGTTGGAAATCGGTGGTTAGTGGTGTGCCACAGGGATCGGTGCTGGGACCACAACTGTTTACAACATACATAGATGACCTGGAAGAGGGGACAGAGTGTAGTGTAACAAATTTGCAGATGACACACAGATTAGTGGGAAAGCGGGTTGTGTAGAGGACACAGAGAGGCTGCAAGGAGACTTAGATAGGTTAAGTGAATGGGCTAAGGTTTGGCAAATGGAATACAATGTCGGAAAATGTGAGGTCATCCACCTTGGAAAAAAACACAGTAAAAGGGAATATAATTTGAATGGGGAGAAATTACAACATGCTGCGGTGCAGAGGGACCTGGGGGTCCTTCTGCATGAATCTCAAAAAGTTAGTTTGCAGGTGCAGGAAGGCGAATGGAATGTTGCCCTTCATTGCGAGAGGGATGGGGTACAAAAGCAGGAAGGTCCTGCTGCAACTGTACAGGGCATTGGTGAGGCCGCACCTAGAGTACTGCGTGCAGTTTTGGTCACCTTACTTAAGGAAGGATATACTAGCTTTGGAGGGGGTACAGAGATGATTCACTAAGCTGATTCCGGAGATGAGGGGGTTAACTTATAATGATAGATTGAGTAGACTGGGTCTTTACTCATTGAAGTTCAGAAGGATGAGTGGTGATCTTAGAGAAACATTTAAAATAATGAAAGGGATCGACAAGATAGAGGCAGAGAAGTTGTTTCCACTGGTCGGGGAGACTAGAACTCGAGGGCACAGCCTCAAAATATGGGGGAGCCAATTTAAAACCGAGTTGAGAAGGAATTTCTTCTCCCAGAGGGTTGTGAATCTGTGGAATTCTCTGCCCAAGGAAGCAGTTGAGGCTAGCTCATTGAATGTATTCAAATCACAGATTGATAGACTTTTAACCAATAAGGGAATTAAGGGTTACGGGGAGCGGGCGGGTAAGTGGAACTGAGTCCACGGCCAGATTAGCCATGATCTTGTTGAATGGCGGAGCAGGCTCGAGGGGCTATATGGCCTACTCCTGTTCCTAATTCTTATGTTGTTATGTTCTTATGTATCATTTACAAACTTGGAGATATTACACTCAATTCCTTCATCCAAATCATTGATGTATATTGTAAAGAGCTGGGGTGTATAAAAAGAAGTAGTTTATATGGATTTTAGCAAAGCCATGACAGACTGGTCACGAAAGTAAAAGACCATGAGATCCAGGGCAAAATGTCAAGTTGGATCCAAAATTGGCTCAGAGGCAGGAAGCAAAGGGTAATGGTTGTTGCGACTGGAAGGCTGTATCCAGTGGGGTGCCACAGGGTTCAGTGCTGGGTACAGCGGAATCTGGGGGTACTTGTACATAAAACATAAAAGAATAGTATGCAGGTACAGCAAGTGATCAGGAAGGCCAATGGTATCTTGGCCTTTATTGCAAAGGGGATGGAGTATAAAAGTGAGGAAGTCTTGCTTCAGCTATATAAGGTATTGCTGAGGTCACACCTGGAATACTGCATGCAGTTTTGGTTTCCATATTTACGAAAGGATATACTTGCTTTGGAGGCAGTTCAGAGAAGGTTCACTAGGTTGATTCCAGGGATGAGGGGGTTGACTTATGAGGAAAGGTTGAATAGGTTGGGCCTCTACTGATTGGAATTCAGAAGAATAAGAGGTGATCTTATCGAAACCTATAAGATTATGACAAGGGAATGCAAAGAGGGTGTTTCCACTGATGGGGGAGACTAGAACTAGAGGGCATAATCTTAGAATAAGGGGCCGTCCAAGTAAAACAGAGATGAGGAGAAATGTCTTCTCTCAGAGGGTTGTAAATCTGTGGAATTCGCTGTCTCAGAGAGCTGTGGAACCTGGGACATTGAATAAATTTAAAACAGAAATAGACAGTTTCTTAAACAATAAAGGGTTAAGGGGTTATGGGGAGTGGGCAGGAAAGTGGAGCTGAGTCCATGATCATATCAGCCATGATCTTATTGAATGGCGGAGCAGACTCGAGTGGCCGTATGGCCCACTCCTGTTCCTATTCATTATGTTCTTATGTCCCTTGCTTTTTGTGGTATATATCAATGACTTGGATATATGATTAAGAAGTTTGCAGATGACACTAAAATAGGCCGTGTGGTTGATAATAAAAAAGAAAGCTGCGGACTGCAGGAAGATATCAATGTACTGGTCAGGTGGGCAGAATAGTGGCCAATGGAATTCAATCCGGATAAGTGTGAGGTAATACATTTGGGGAGGTCTAACAAGGCAAGGTAATGCACATTAAATGGTACGACACTGAAAAGTGTAGAGGAACAAAGGGACCTTGGAGTACAGGTCCACAGGTCCCTGAAGGTAACAGGCCAGATAGATAAGGTGGTTAAGAAGGCATATGAATACATGCCATTATTAGTTGAGGCGTGGAATACAAGAGCAAGGAGGTGTGCTTGAACTATATAAAACACTGGTTAGGCTGCAGCTGGAGTACTGTGTAATTCTGTTCACCACATTACAGGAAAGATGTGATTGCACTGGAAAGGGTGCAGAGAAGATTTACAAGAATATTGCCTGGACTGGAAAATTTTGGCTCTGAGGAAAGATTGGAGATGCTGGGTCTGTTTTCTTTGGAACCGAGGAGGCTGAGGAGAGACCTGATTGAGGTGTATAAAATTGTAAGAGGCCTGGATAGAGTGGATAGGAAGGACCTGTTTCCCTTGGTAGAGGAGTCAACAACAAGGGAACATAGATTTAAAGTAATTGCGGGAAGGTTTAGAGAAGATATATGGGGAAATTTCTTCACCCAGAGGGTGGTGGGGGTCTGGAACTCATTGCCTGAAAGGGTGGTAGAGGCAGAAACCCTCACCACATTAAAAAATACTTGGATGTGCACTTAAAGTGCCGTAACTTACAGGGTGATGGACCAAGAGCTGGAAAGTGGGATTAGGCTGGATAGCTTTTGGTCGGCCGGCACAGATATGATGGGCCGAAATGGCCTCTTTCCATGCTGTAAATTTCTACGATTCTGTGAATCTAATTGAGGGGTCCTGATGGTTTATATATAGAATAATGGAGACCTGGGAGTGCGTTGCAGGCTGGAATCTAATCGAAGGGTTCAGGGGTTTATTTATGCAGTATAACAATGGATATTTGGAACTGAATTCCACAGACTAAAGCACCACTCTTGGCAGATGAGTGTAACTTCAGCGTGACATGTTTACATGGCCCAGTTTCTATTATAAAGGTTGAGTTGCACAAACAATTTATATTGGAAACCATAGAAATAAGGTCAGCACGTAAGAGCATTTTCCCACTCGTCCCCCTAAGCTTCGGTGTAAGTCCTGCAGAAATTTGGGAAGAATGGAGTAAGCAATGTTTATCCCATTTTTACGGGAATTCTGTGGATCTTCCGCCGAAATTGCGCAGGTGAGCAGCAGAACTCCAGCCGAAATCCACTTCACCATGACTTTAAAGTGGGGACTGAATTCCATTTCTGCGTCTTGGTCCAATTATTCCCCACCCCTAACCCCGCTTCACCTGAAGATTACACAAGGGTGGGGGTGAGATTCGAAGGGGCAGGGTGGTAAAATGGGCATACATTTAGTCAGGAGCCTGAGGATGCTGGAGAGCCACGGTAGGGCCTAGCACCTGATGGAAGCTGGTGCTCTGGCTGCCCAGTGGTGCGGCCTGGGGACTGGCCGCACCGTCAGCGAGAACGGGCCTGAAAGTCATTCCTCGCTATTTGTGCGGTGCTACTGGCTCGTTTCTGCTGAGCGGGGAGCCTCAATATCTACCCCAAATATTCTAAACTCTCACCACAACAATAAAATGACAGAATATCCACAGTACAACCAATTTAAGCCCAACCCCATGTCAAAAGACTCCACAATAATACATTACCTCCAGCTGCACTATTGGTGGCTTCTGTTGCCTAGACCCCAAGCTCTGGAATTCCCTGCCTAAATCTCTCTACCTCTTTTTCTTCCTTCAAGACGCTCCTTAAAACCTACCCTCTTTGACTAAGTTGGTCACCTGCGCTAATTTCTACTTATGCGGCTCGGTGTCAAATTTTTTTATCTCATAATACTCCTGTGAAACGCCTTGGGACGTTTCACTGCGTTAAAGGTGCTATGTAAATACAAGTTGTTGTTGTTGTTGCACTAGAACTAAACCATATAAGAATGTAACTAATTATTGAATCCATTTGAATCTCTTTACAGCATTATTTTTTAGTGTATAAAAACCCTGAGCTTTTGATCTCAGTTGTATCACTCCAGAGCTGCGAGGAGAAAGCCGTGCTTCTCATTGAGAAGGGGGTTGAGGGGTGGGAAATCGACCCCGGCTGGTCTCATCTACCCTTGGCAGATAGATATAGTCTATCACTGGCAAGGTCTCCAAAATGTAAAGGAAATAGAAGGTAGTTATCTCAAGATCATAATCTAATCTCTCGACTACAAATCATTCCAGATCTGCTCTCAAGGTTCATGATTTCACCCGTCGATGCAACAATAGTCGTGCAAACTTATTCCCATGCTTCCTCGCTACTTTCTAAATAAACAAGTAATATTATCTAGCTCTGTTACAAAAGCAACATATCATGGATGTTGGACATCTGAAATAAAAATAGAAAAAGCTGGAAACACTCAGCAGATCAGGTAGCATTTGTGGAGAGAGAAACATAGTTAGGTCGAAAACTTTTGTCAGAACTGGAAAAAATTAGAGGAGATGTGACAGGTTTAAGAAAGTGTAGGAGTGGGGACATGGGGAGGGGAGGAAAGAACAGTCTGTGACAGGGTGGAAGGCAGGGTGGAAGGCAGGAGAGATTAAATGATAAAAGGGACGATGGTGCGAAGCAAAAGGAGATGGTAGTGGGACAAGTTAAGAAACAAAAGGTGGGTCGAGAGGAGGTGTAAATGGATCATCAACAGCTGCCATGTGGAAACATAGTGGCAGAGGTTGTTGTCTGACCCCATCCCTTTTGTTCTTTTCTCCTCTCCCCCCTTTCTCTTCCCCCGCACTTGCTTAAAATCTGTTACATCTCTCACTTTTTCCAGTTCTGCCGAAAGGGTCCTCGACCTGAAACGTTAACTCTGTTTCTCTCTCTACAGATGCTGCCTGACCCGCTGAGTATTTCCATCAATTTTCTGTTTTTTGTCCTGCGCTGTGTTTGCTGCCATACCTCAACTCCTCCAGTACCACGGTTGTGTCGTATGGTCCCAGCACCAGTTCGCCCAGCTGATCTTCCCTTCCCCTTGGATGATAGATGACCTTGTACCCTTTTACTTCTCCTGGGGAAGGCTCCCATGTCACCCTGAAGCTTGTTTTTGCAGCATCGGAGGTTTGCAAGTTTTGGGGAGATTTGTACGGGGAGGCTGATGGGGAGAAAACAAATCCCAATGTTAGTAACCGAGGTAACAACTTCATCACAAACATCAATCAAAAGCAGCGCAACTCACTGACAATGAATAGATGAAAATGTCAGCCAGGAAAAGAACAACTGGTCTATCCAGCCTGCCCCACACAGTTGTGATGTCTTATGCAACACAATGCAAACACTCCCCACTCACCCGGAAGCCATATAATCATAGAATTATAGAAGTTTACAGCAGAGAGAGGCCATTCAGCCTGTCATATCTGTGCTGGACGAAAAAGAGCTATATAGCCTAATCCTGACTTTCCAGCTCTTGGTCTGTAGCCTTGTAGGTTACAGCACTTCAAGTGCCTATCCAAGTACTTTTTAAATGTTGTGAGTGTTTCTGCCTATACCATCCTTTCAGGAGTAAGTTCCAGACCCCCACCATCCTCTGGGTGAAAAAAGTTCTCCTCAACTCCCCTCTAAGCCTCCTACCAATTACTTTAAATCTATGCCAACTGGTTATTGACCTCTCTGATAAGGGAAACAGGTCCTTCCTATGCACTCTATCTAGGCCCCTCATAATTTTATACACCTCAATTAAGTCTCCCCTCAGTCTCCTCTGTTCCAAAGAAAACAACCCCAGCCTATCCAATCTTTCCTCATAGCTAAAATTTTCCAGTCCTGGAACATACTCATGAATCTCCTCTGTACCCTATCTGGTGCAATCACACCTTTCCTGTAATGCAGTGACCAGAACTGTGCACAGTAGTCTAGCTGTGGCCTAACAAGTGTTTGATGCAGTTCAAGCATCAAGATAAGTTTTTATCTACGTCTATGCCTAATCTCTTGGGAGAGGCAGAGACATAGATAAAAACCTAGGCCGGTTTATTCTGACAGATCCAAAGTGAGTGGCTAGAACATTTACAAAGGAGAATTCAGTGCAGTTGATTTCCTTTGTGAACAGTGACCTGTTTTCACTCCACTGCAGCACAGAAACAGCTAGTGCCGATTTTAGATGATGAATGCTTTACACATTCTCATGACATTCCTCTGACGACTATCTTAACAGAAGGGTTAATTCGTTCAAAAAATAATATAAGCACATTAAACATTCATCTGACAATAAAAGGAAGAAAGACTTGCATCTATACAGCACATTTCACAACCACTGGACGTCACAAAGCACTTCACAGCTAATTAAGTACTTTTGAAGTGTAGTCACTGTTGTAATTTAGGATTAATGGCAGTTAAGTTCCCATAAACAACAATGATATAATGACCAGATAATCTGTTTCTGTTATGTTGGTTCAGGGGTAAATATTGGCCAGGATACCTGGAATAACTCCCCTGGTCTTCTTCATCCATGTTTTACATCCACCTGAGAGCGCAGACAGGTTTAACGTCTCATCCGAAAGACGGTACCTCCGACAGTGCAGCACTGTACTGCACTGCACTGTACTCAGTACTGCACTGGAGTGTCAGCCTAGATTATGTGCTTAAGTACTTGAGCTGATAATATAATTTTACTCTGGATTAATAATATTGCAAACATATAAATCCCAGAAACATAGGGCCCAAGTTCCCACACGATAAAAAACGGGCGCCCCTCCGAGCTGGGCGCCCGTTTTTCACGCCTAAAACGGTGCCTAAAAACAAAACGCGCTATTCTCGAGCGCCCTGCAGCTCCTTGTCTGCCTGGCGCGGCGCCCAGGGGGGCGGAGCCTACACTCGCGCCGATTTTGTAAGTGGGAGGGGGCGGGTACTAGTTTTTTTCCTGCCGGCAACGCTGTGCGTGCGCGTTAGAGCGTTCGCGCACGCGCAGTGTGAAGGAAACATTGGCACTCGGCCATTTTTGTAGTTCTTTGTAGCTGTTTAATTTTTAAACATTTTTTAATAAAAGCACATGCCCTTCCATGATCAGCACTGAGGCTTCTTGCAGCAGTGAGAAGGTGCAGGAAGCCTCAGAAAGTTGAGGCAGCCGTTTCCCTCCCCATCCCTGCCCGCCGTCGGGAACGAACGGAACAGCTCCCCTCCTCCCCCCCCCGCGGGAACGAACGGAACGGTTCCCCCCCCCTCCCCCCCCCGCGGGAACGAACGGAACGGCTCCCCCCCCCCCCTCCCCCCCCCGCGGGAACGAACGGAACGGCTCCCCCCCCCCACTCCCCCCCCCGCGGGAACGAACGGAACGGTTCCCCCCCCCTCCCCCCCCCGCGGGAACGAACGGAACGGCTCCCCCCCCCCACTCCCCCCCCCCGCGGGAACGAACGGAACGGCTCCCCCCCACTCCACCCCCCCGCGGGAACGAATGGAACGGCTTCGCCCCCCCTCCCCCCCCCCCACAGGAACGAACGGAACGGCTCCCCCACCGCGGGAACGAACGGAACGGCTCCCCCCCGACTCCCCCCCCCACAGGAACGAACGGAACGGCTCCCCCACGCGGGAACGAACGGAACGGCTCCCCCCCTCCCCCCCCCGCGGGAACAAACGGAACGGCTTCCCTCCGCTCTACCCCCCGCGGGAACGAACGATGGCAGAAGCACTTTCACACAGGTAGGAACATGGTTTATTTAATCTTTTCTTTACTTATAAATGTTTATTCAGGTTGGACTTATTTGTATAATATTTGTAGAAGTATAAATAAGGATTTATTGTAGAATGTAATGACTTCCCTTCCCCTCCCCTCCCCCCCACCTCGTTCTGGACGCCTAATTTGGAACCTGCGCCTGATTTTTTAATGTGTAGAACAGGTTTTTTCAGTTCTACAAAAATCTTCACTTGCTCCATTCTAAGTTAGTTTGGAGTACGTTTTCACTGTGGAAACTTTGAAATCAGGCGTCAGTGGCCGGACACGCCCCCTTTTGAAGAAAAAAGTCTGTTCCAAAGTGGAACTGTTCTACCTGACTAGAACTGCAGAAAAAAAAATGTGGGGAATTGCGATTTCTAAGATAGTCCATTCTCTACTAGTTGCTCCTAAAAATCAGACGCAAATCATGTGGAAACTTGGGCCCATAGTGAGGGAGAAATTTGGGTCATTTGCACTGCTTGAGTGCCGGGCTGATCTTGTTGCACACCCGTTCCCTGATGGTCCAGGTAGGACCCTTTTATCAATGCAGAGTTTGCAGCTTGGGCTCTTCTCCTTAATTCAGGAAAGAGCCCCTCCTGCGTGGCCTAGTGTGTAAGGCTGCTGAGCCGTGCGGCCCGTTCCCGAGGCGTCCACCCCGTTACCGCCCAGAAACATAGAAACATAGAAAATAGGTGCAGGAGTAGGCCATTCGGCCCTTCGAGCCTGCACCGCCATTCAATGAGTTCATGGTTGAACATGCAACTTCAGTACGCCATTCCTGCTTTCTCGCCATACCCCTTGATCCCCGAGTAGTAAGCACTCCTTTTTGAATATATTTAGTGAATTGGCCTCAACAACTTTCTGTGGTAGAGAATTCCACAGGTTCACCACTCTCTGGGTGAAGAAGTTTCTCCTCATCTCGGTCCGAAATGGCTTATCCCTTATCCTTAGACTGTGACCCCTGGTTCTGGACTTCCCCAACATTGGTAACATTCTTCTTGCATCTAACCTGTCTAAACCCATCAGAATTTTAAACGTTTCTATGAGATCCCCTCTCATTCTTTTGAACTCCAGTGAATACAAGCCCACTTGATCCAGTCTTTCTTGATAGGTCAGTCCTGCCATCCCGGGAATCAGTTTGGTGAACCTTCGCTGCACTCCCTCAATAGCAAGAATGTCCTTCCTCAAGTTAGGAGACCAAAACTGTACACAATACTCCAGGTGTGGCCTCACCAAGGCCCTATACAACTGTAGCAACACCTCCCTGCCCCTGTACTTAAATCCCCTCGCTATGAAGGCCAACATGCCATTTGCTTTCTTAACCGCCTGTACCTGCATGCCAACCTTCAATGACTGATGTACCATGACACTCACGTCTCGATGCACCTCCCCTTTTCCTAATCTGTCACCATTCAGATAATAGATTGTCTCTCTGTTTTTACCACCAAAGTGGATATCCTCACATTTATCCACATTATACTTCATCTGCCATGCATTTGCCCACTCACCTAACCTATCCAAGTCACTCTGCAGCCTCATAGCATCCTCCTCGCAGCTCACACTGCCACCCAACTTAGTGTCATCTGCAAATTTGGAGATACTACATTTAATCCCCTCTTCTAAATCATTTATGTACAATGTAAACAGCTGAGGCCCCAGCACAGAACCTTGCGGTACCCCACTAGTCACTGCCTGCCATTCTGAAAAGTACCCATTTACTCCTACTCTTTGCTTCCTGTCTGCCAACCAGTTCTCAATCCATGTCAGCACACTACCCTTAATCCCATGTGCTTTAACTTTGCACATTAATCTCTTGTGTGGGACCTTGTCGAAAGCCTTCTGAAAGTCCAAATACACCACATCAACTGGTTCTCCCTTGTCCACTCTACTGGAAACATCTTCAAAAAATTCCAGAAGACTTGTCAAGCATGATTTTCCTTTCACAAATCCATGCTGACTTGGACCTATCATGTCACCTCTTTCCAAATGCGCTGCGATGACATCCTTAATAATTGATTCCATCATTTTACCCACTACCGATGTCAGGCTGACCGGTCTATAATTCCCTGTTTTCTCTCTCCCTCCTTTTTTAAAAAGTGGGGTTACATTGGCTACCCTCCACTCCATAGGAACTGATCCAGAGTCAATGGAATGTTGGAAAATGACTGTCAATGCATCCGCTATTTCCAAGGCCACCTCCTTAAGTACTTTGGGATGCAGTCCATCAGGCCCTGGGGATTTTATCGGCCTTCAATCCCATCAATTTCCTCAACACAATTTCCCGACTAATAAGGATTTCCCTCAGTTCCTCCGTCTTACTAGACCCTCTGACCCCTTTTATATCCGGAAGGTTGTTTGTGTCCTCCTTAGTGAATACCGAACCAAAGTACTTGTTCAATTGGTCTGCCATTTCTTTGTTCCCTGTTATGACTTCCCCTGATTCTGACTACGTTTGTGTTTACTAACCTTTTTCACTTTACATATCTATAGAAACTTTTGTAGAAAGGGAATAACCCCAATTTCTCGCGATAGGGGAGACTTCTGCGCCTGGCGCAAAGTCTCACACTTTGCGAGTGTTACCATCCCCAAATGGGGTGGTACCGAATTTTTAGCCCACTTAGTGAATATAAATTCGAAGAACTCAGCCCCATATGCCCACTGATAGGGACCATCTATGAAGAAATCCTCTCAATCCCAACGCAGGTGGAACAGGTACCACGGCCTCACCTGTAGTTCCTTGTCCCGATCTTAATTTTCCTTCTCCTTTTTTGTACATCGGAATCACGGAGACATCGTATGATGTTTGTGGATTGAGCCGTCTTAGGACGGTGGTGGTAAGGTGAGGTGGGACCTTGGTGGCGATGGAGCGGCCCCCAGCGCTGGGCCGGTAAGTGAGTTTGTAGTTCACAACGTTCCCCGGAGCGGGCTGCCACTTCACGCGGAGAGTGGAGACTGTTTCCTCTGAGACGGTCACAATCTTGGCCTCCGGTGTAGCTGTTCAACAGCAGAAGAGAAAAATATTGTAGTTGCATTCTTGACAAATCGCTTCGAAGTACTTTCGAAGCATAGTCACTGTTGTAATGCAGGGAAAAGCAGCAGCGATATTGCACACAGCAAGCTCCCACAAATGGCAATGACATAAATGACCAAATAATCTAGTCCAGTGTCACTGGTTGAGAGATAAATATTGGCCAGGACACCCACAAGAACTCCCCTGCTCTTCTTCAAAATAAGTGCCATGGAATCTTTAACATCCACCTGAGACAGCAGACCAGGCCTCTGTTGACCTCAATGGCAATAAAAATCGGGATAGATGTAAAACCGACTGCCAACTCGCTATCACCCGCTTTACACAATTGTACAAAGTCCAGATCTACCTCACTCTGTTGAAGTTACATGGAACTGCTCCCAACTGCTCAGCACGTAGATCCAGTTAAGTACTAAATATAGAGAAGCCATACTCGTTGGAAAAGTTCTAATATTGATAACTGGTCAGTCCTGAGTTGGCTAATCTTAGCCAGTTGGGAGTCAACTGATCTCAGGGCAACCTGGATTAGGGCAGAGAAAATCAATCCCGGAATCTCACTCCTGATTGCTCGTTAGTAATCCCCCTGCTGGAAAGCACACGTGTGCATTATGACACATGAGGGCTGGCTGTGATATCACTCGTGACTGCAAAGGCACCATCAAGATCGCGCCTGAACATTGCCCACTTGTGTAAATTCCTGAAGAGTGACCGGTGTCTATGGAACAGAGCACCAGAAAGCAGTCAACACTTCACGAGCGAAGGGGAGAAAAATGATGAGGGAACATGATGAAGGGGTTGACTTATGAAGAAAAGTTGAGCAGGTTGGGCCTATACTCACTGGAATTTAGAAGAATGGGCTGTGATCTTATTGAAACATATAAGATACTGAGGGGGCTCGATAGGTTAGAGAGGATGTTTCTCCTCATGGGGGAATCTAGAACTAGGGGGATAGTTTCAGAATAAAGGGTTTCCCATTTAGAATAGAGATGAGGAGAAATTTCTTCTCTCAGAGGGTCGTAAATCTATGGAATTCTCTGCCCCAGAAAGCTGTGGAGTCTGGGTCATTGAATGTATTTAAGGTAGAAATAGACAGATTTTTGAATGATAAGGGAGTGAAAGGTTATGGGGCACGGGTGGGGAAGTGGAGCTGAGCCCAAGGTCAGATCAGCCATGGTCTTATTAAATGGCGGAGCAGGCTAAAGGGGCCAATGGCTACTCCTGCTCCTATTTCTTACGTTATTAACGTGAAAATCTGGGTAATTTTTCTCATTAAATTCAAATTTGAATACCTTGGTGGCTTATTGGACAATGGACTTCAAAAATGGTATATTTACAGGACAGTACAAGAACCATTAATTGACTGATACGGTTAGTACACTTTGTGGAATAGAATGTGGGAATTCTGCTCTTGGCAAGATTTACTGTACCATCAGTGATTTCTTCTCCCTCGAGCGCATCTCCTTCACCACTGCCATATGCAGCATAGACCATGATCTGGTATCTGGTTTCTGGCTGCAGATTCTCCAGTGTTGTGTACGTGGTGTATCCGGGAACCCACTTCTCTCCACTATCGTCGTCAATGAGAGACTTCCAGGCGACACGATAGTTGTGCACATTGCCTGGAGCCGATGTCCATGAGGCATCGATTGTGGTCGGCGTGACGTTTTCTGTCACAAGGTTACGAGCAGAACCACGTTCTGGGAAATAAATAGATTGGTGCAAGGTGAGCTTTAGATTGATCATTTTTGTATTGAGGGCAAGATGTTTCAGCTGTGGTAATTCTTTCACTAGCTCATACTTTGCTGGATGAATTCAAATGCACAGGTATTTTTTTTGAAACCTTCTACGTTCTTCCCCATTTGTTTTATTCTGTGTTCTTTTCATTTTCTTGGAGGCTGCTCACTACACAAAGCACAGTTCAAGTTACTTCCCCGTGACTGACATCACATAATGGTGCTCTGTAATCAGTTGGCAGGAGGTATCATTCCACTGAACTCAAGCTAACAGCATGATGTCAGCTTTTCCAACCCCGCTAACGCTCTTCCCTTCTGCACCTGAACAAATGGAAGCATTTCCAAATATCATTACCTTCTCGATCGAAATTCCTGACCATTTTTTTTTCTGTAACCGAACATTCAACCACTCCTAAGCCCTTCCCTTCTGTACCCGAACATTCAACTATTCCTAACCCCTTCCCTTCTGTACCCGAACATTCAACTATTCCTAGCCCCTTCCCTTCTGTACCCGAACATTCAACTATTCCTAGCCCCTTCCCTTCTGTACCTGAACATTCAACTGTTCCAATCCCCCGTCCTTCTGTACCCGAACACTCAACTATTCCTAACCCCTTCCCTTTTGTACCCGAACACTCAACTGTTCCAATCCCCCGTCCTTCTGTACCCGAACACTCAACTATTCCTAACCCCTTCCCTTCTGTACCCGAACACTCAACTGTTCCAATCCCCCGTCCTTCTGTACCCGAACACTCAACTATTCCTAACCCCTTCCCTTCTGTACCCGAACATTCAACTATTCCAAACCCCTTCCCTTCTGTACCCGAACACTCAACTGTTCCAATCCCCCATCCTTCTGTACCCGAACATTCAACTATTCCTAGCCCCTTCCCTTCTGTACCCAAACACTCAACTATTTCTAATCCCTTCCCTTCTGTACCCGAACACGCAACTATTCCTAGCCCCTTCCCTTCTGTACCCGAACATTCAACTATTTCTAACCCCTTCCCTTCTGTACCCAAACATTCAACTGTTCCAATCCCCCATCCTTCTGTACCCGAACACTCAACTGTTTCTAATCCCGTCCTTCTGTACCCAAACACTCAACTGTTCCAAACCCGGACCTTCTGTACCCGAACACTCAACTGTTCCAAACCCCCGTCCTTCTGTGCTCGAACTGTCAGCTTTTCCAATCCCACTTCCCTTTATTTACTCCACTCAACACTCCAGTTAAGAAGCAACAACATAGAAACATAGAAAATAGGTGCAGGAGTAGGTCATTCAGCCCTTCGAGCCTGCACCACCATTCAATATGATCTGATCATGCAACTTCAGTACACCATTCCTGCTTTCTCTCCATACCCCTTGATCCCTTTAGCCGTAAGGACCACATCCAACTCACTTTTGAATATATTTAACGAACTGGCCTCAACAACTTTCTGTGGTAGAGAATTCCACAGGTCCACTTCTCTGAGTGAAGAAGTTTTTCTTCATCTCAGTCCTAAATGGCTTACCCCTTATCCTTAGACTGTAACACCTGGTTCTGGACTTCCCCAACATCGGGAACATTCTTCCTGCAGCTAAATTGTCCAATCCTGTCAGAGTTTTATATGTTTCTATGAGATCCCCTCTCATTCTTCTAAATTCCGGTGAATATAAGCCTAGTCGTTTCAGTCTTTCTTCATATGTCAGTCCTGCTATCCCGGGAATCAGTCTGGTGAACCTTCACTGCACTCCCTCAATAGCAAGAATGTCCTTCCTCATATTAGGAGAACAAAACTGTACACAATATTCAAGGTGTGACCTCACCAAGGCCCTGTACAACTGCAGTAAGACCTTCCTGCTCCTATACTCAAATCCTCTCGCTATGAAGGCCAACATGCCATTTGCCTTCTTCACCACCTGCTGTACCTGCATGCCAACTTTCAATGACTGATGTACCATGACACCCAGGTCTCGTTGCACCTCCCCTTTTCCTAATCTGTCACCAGTTATTATTATTCAGATAATATTCTGCCTTCCTGTTTTTGCCACCAAAGTGGATAACCTCACATTTATCTACATTATACTACATCTGCCATGCATTTGCCCACTCACCTAACAAGTCCAACTCACCCTGTAGCCTCTTAGCATCCTCCTCACAGCTCACACTGCCACCCAGCTTAGTGTCATCTGCAAACTTGGAGATATTACATTAAATTCCTTCGTCTAAATCATTAATGTATATTGTAAATAGCTGGGGTACCAGCACTGAACCTTGTGGTACCCCACTAGTCACTGCCTGCCATTCTGAAAAGGACCCGTTTATTCTGACTCTTTGCTTCCTGTCTGCCAACCAGTTCTCTATCCACATCAATACATTAATACATTACCCCCAATACCATGTGCTTTAATTTTGCACACTAATCTCTTGTGTGGGACCTTGTCAAAAGCCTTTTGAAAGTCCAAATACACCACATCCACTGGTTCTCCCTTGTCCACTCTACTAGTTACATCCTCAAAAAATTCTAGAAGATTTGTCAGGCATGATTCCCCTTTCATAAATCCATGCTGACTTGGACCGATCCTGTCACTGCTTTCCAAATGCGCTGCTATTTCATCTTTAATAATTGATTCCAACATTTTCTCCACTACCGATGTCAGGCTAACTGGTCTATAATTACCTGTTTTCTCTCTCTCTCCTTTTTTTAAAAAGTGGTGTTATATTACCATAGGAACTGATCCAGAGTCTATAGAATGTTGGAAAATGACCACGGAACATAAAGCCAGATTCAAATGACTAGCAGATCTGAAACCATGTGATTTTTGGGCTTATGAGAAAAAAACTATTCCACTGCTTGAGAAACAATATTTATAAAAATTACTCCTCAGATATATCTTTAAAGCATTTACTTCAGCCTTGTTTGTGTGATTGCTCCATTCATTGGGTCATAATCCTGGAGCTCCCTACCTAACGTCATCACACTGACTGCAGCGGTTCAAGAAAAAGGCTTGCCAACACCTTTTCAAGGGCAACTAGGAATGGGCAATAAATGCTGGCCTGACCAGCAATGCCCACGGCCCAATAAGTATTTTTTTTAATTCCCAAGTCGCTGGAGGTGTTCAAAATTATGAGGGGTTTTTATAGAATAGATAGGGAGAAACTTTCCAGTAGCAGGGTTGGTAACCAGAGGACACAGATTTAAGGTATTTGTCAAAAGAACTACGGGGAGATGAGAAGAAATGTTTTTACTCAGCGAGTTGTTATGATCTGGAACACACTGCCTGAAAGGATGGTGGAAGCTGAAATTATCTTGCTCAGGCAAACTGTCTTTGTGCATTTTGTAGTATTTTGACAAAGTGATTATTTGGTCCAGAAGGATTAATTTTTATTTTTTAGTGTGTGAGAAGTAAAGCATGTTTTTCCCTGAAGGTAGCAGTTGGATCACGTTTGCATGTGTGTGAGCAAAAGAGCAAGAAGAAAATATGGAACAAGAAAGGGCTTTGCTGTCCAATAATTCTGTTGCTTCCATATACAGCTTGTTCTATTGTGGACTCTACCCAACCTGTTTAATCTCCAAGGAGAGCTTCTGCAGTCCTTCTACCTCACAGCGCCAAGCAGCACTAAACAATGCCCATCCAATTTTACATGGTACATTACTCATTCCTGACTGTTTGCCTTCTTTGGTCGTGATTTCAGCCTTCCCAACAGCTCAGGAACCAGTGTTTTCCAATTTTGCCCCTCTATCTGTAATTATCCTTAAGTGTGCAAATCCTATTTCTAATCATTCATCCTTTTTTTTATATTCGTTCATGGGATCTGGGCGCCGCTGGCAAGGCCAACATTTATTGCCCGTCCCTAATTGCCCTTGATGGTGAGCCACCTTCTTGAACAGCTTGAGTCTTTGTGGTGAAGATACTCCCCCAGTCCTGCTGTTAGGGAGGGGGGTTCCAGGATTTTGACGCAACGACTATGAAGGAACGACGAGACTTCCAAGTTGGGATGTGACTTACAGTGTTCCTTCTTAAAGATGTTTAGCAAAAAGTGTGAATGTGTTTATGTTGGTGTGTGCGGGGAGGGGGGTAATTTGGACTCGTGCGATAGTGTAAAAATGGGCAATAGTGAATCAGCAGCCTGTTTTGCCTCGCTCCCAATCCATGGACTTCAATGCAATTCACAATCGGGAGCGGTGTAAAATGGGCTGCTGATTCGCTACTGTCCGCTTTTACACTCAAAGTCAAGATTTACTCACTGTGCAGATACACACACGCCTCTGTGTGTTTGTCTGAGTGTGCTCATTTGCATGTCACCAGGCTCAGTTAGTAGCACTATTACCTCTGGGTTTATAGTCCCACTCCAGAGCTTTGAATGCATCTTCTAGGCTGTGTAGTACTGGAGTGCCACACTATTGAAGGTGCTGCCCTTGAGGTAAGGCTGTGAATGGTAGGATTGGGAGATAGTTCGGTTGTTTTCCTGGAAAATTGACGTCAAGTCAACCAAAGAGCTTCTTCAAAGTAACTGGTGTGTGCAGCAATAAGAAATGATCTGTAAAACAATGGAATCTCACAGTACAGAAGGAGGCCATTTGGCCCATCATGTCTGTAGCAGTTCTTCACTAGAGCATTCCAAAACTAATCTCAGAGCCCTGTTCTCTCCCCATAGTCCTGTGGCTTCCTCTTCGACAAATACTTAACCAATTTCCCCTCAAAGATGCAATCTTCTCTAACTCAACCAATCCCTATGGCAAAGCATTCTGTGCTACAACAGAAAAACAGAAAAGCTTTTTCCAGTGAAAATGGAAAGGTTCGTGTCCTGAATAATAAGACTTTTAGGGAACGATATTGACTCTTTTTCAAAGACGCAAGACACTTTTTGCCTGGGGCGGCGCTACCAGCTCCCGGGAAATTGCGGGTACCACCCAGGGCGCCGCACAACCGGCGATGATGCGGGGGAAGTTATTGCGAGGCTGGCGCGAGCAGGTGTCAACGCCAGTTTCACGGGACACCCGCAATGGTCCAATTGTAGTCTCGCATAAGAAATATCATCTTAATTTCTCTGTGTCCAATTGACCCCTGCCCCCCCCCAACCCCAGCGGTTCAAATATGTTCATCTCTCCGCGCCTCATGTATCTCTCTTATTTGCAAGTACCAATCTGCGAATATTTATGAGGTATCTGTGCAGATGTTTAAGATGGTCCCAGTGAGCCCCAGACATAGGAGCCAGTTTAATATAACATCCAGATGGAAACCAAAATTATATTTTTAAAAATGAGTGCGCCAGACTGAAATCCCACAATGCAACCACCTCCCTCTGACTCCAAGTCAAGGGTTCTACGTGCTACTTTCAGCTATTAAATGTCAGCAACGTGCCTTAGACTCTGGTTGAAATTGATGAACAACACACTTCTGTGCAATGTTTCATATCTATTTTGATTATGCACAATCTGTATTAAGTTTAAAACGCAATTTTTGTCTCTGCCAAACCCTACGCTTGAGCCAAGAAGGGAGGCAAAAAATTGTGGGAGGTAAACTAATTTTTTAATAACGTTCTGGGACGTTGCTCAAAAATGAGCTAGTAGCTGATTTTTTGATTTATTTGACAAAAGAGCCAAGTCTTATAAGGCTTTGCTCTTTTACTTTTGGTGGTGATATAAACATGCTTTGTCTCAGTTGCTGAGACAGAAGTTGTATTTTCTTTACATTTTACTGAAGAGTATATACCTATATTTAAACAGAGCACCTTATCACAGCAGAAAATACCACAGTACTTCATCAAACTAATTCCATTTGAAGAGATTGTTGCTGTGCTAATTCTTTTTGTAAATCACTGGTTAGGCCTCAGTTGGAGTACTGTGCCCAATTCTGGGCACCACACATTAACAGGATGTCAAGTCCTTAGAGAGGGTGCAGAGGAGATTTACAAGAATGGTACCAGCGATGAAGATCTTAATTTATGTGGAGAGACTGGAGAAGCTGGAATTGGCTTGTATTCCCTTGAGTTTAAGTGATTGAAAGGTGATCTACCTGTGATCATTCAAGATCGCTGCTCCTTAGAATAGACAGTGTTAAGGGAAGATTTAATTAAGGTGTTCAAAATTATGAAGTGTTTTGATAGAGTGGATAGGGAGAAACTGTTTCCACTGGCAGGAGGGTCAATAACCAGAGGACACAGATTAAGATAAATGGCATCAAAACCAGAGGGGAGATGAGAAGAATTTTATTTTTGCACGGCGAGTTGGAATGCACTGCCTGAAAGGACGATGGATGCAGATTCAAAAGTAACTTTCAAAAAATTGGATAAACATTTGAAAAGAAAAACATTTCAGGGCTATAGAGAAAGAGCAGGGGGGAGTGGGACTAATTAGATATCTCTTTCAAAGAGCCGGCACAAGCACGATAGGCCAAATGGCCTCCTTCTGCGCTGTATGTGCCTAAGAACCTCAGCTATGTCCTGAGTAATGACAGCCATTAATTATATTTCAGTTGAGATTCCTGTTGAATCATTGGGGAACTGCAGCATTTGGTGTTGAACATAAGAACATAAGAATTAGGAACAGAAGTAGGCCATCTAGCCCCTCGAGCCTGCTCCGCCATTCAAAAAGATCATGGCTGATCTGGCCGTGGACTCAGCTCCACTTACCCGCCCTCTCCCCGTAACCCTTCATTCCCTTATTGGTTAAAAATCTATCTATCTGTGATTTGAATACATTCAATGAGCTAGCCTCAACTGCT
The DNA here is from genome assembly GCF_044704955.1 of Pristiophorus japonicus. Lineage (NCBI taxonomy): Eukaryota > Metazoa > Chordata > Chondrichthyes > Pristiophoridae > Pristiophorus > Pristiophorus japonicus. The sequence continues at coordinate 10,879,952 of NC_091985.1, read as the reverse complement.
TCCTTGGGCAGAGAATTCTACAGATTCACAACCCTCTGGGAGAAGAAATTCTTTCTCAACTCGGTTTTAAATTAGCTCCCCCGTATTTTGAGGCTGTGCCCCCTAGTTCTAGTCTCCCCGACCAGTGGAAACAACCTCTCTGCCTCTATCTTGTCTATCCCTTTCATTATTTTAAATGTTTCTATAAGATCACCCCTCATCCTTCTGAACTCCAACGAGTAAAGACCCAGTCTACTCAATCTATCATCATAAGGTAACCCCCTCATCTCCGGAATCAGCCTAGTGAATCGTCTCTGTACCCCCTCCAAAGCTAGTATATCCTTTCTTAAGTAAGGTGACCAAAACTGCACGCAGTACTCCAGGTGCGCTCACCAATACCCTATACAGTTGCAGCAGGACCTCCCTGCTTTTGTACTCCATCCCTCTCGCAATGAAGGCCAACATTCCATTCGCCTTCCTGATTACCTGCTGCACCTGCAAACTAACTTTTTGGGATTCATGCACAAGGACCCCCAGGTCCCTCTGTACCGCAGCATGTTGTAATTTCTCCCCATTCAAATAATATTCCCTTTTACTGTTTTTTTCCAAGGTGGATGACCTCACATTTTCCGACATTGTATTCCATCTGCCAAACCTTAGCCCATTCGCTTAACCTATCTAAATCTCTTTGCAGCCTCTCTGTGTCCTCTACACAACCCGCTTTCCCAATAATCTTTGTGTTAGCTGCAAATTTTGTTCTACTACACTCTGTCCCCTCTTCCAGGTCATTTATGTATATTGTAAACAGTTGTGGTCCCAGCACCGATCCCTGTGGCACACCACTAACCACCGATTTCCAACCCAAAAAGGACCCATTTATCTCTGCTTTCTGTTATTGAGCCAATTCTCGATCCATGCTAATACATTTCCTCTGACTCCGCGTACCTTTATCTTCTACAGTAACCTTTTGTATGGCACCTTATCGAATGCCTTTTGGAAATCTAAATACACCACATCCAACGGTACACCTCTATCTACCATGCTCGTTATATCCTCAAAGAATTCCAGTAAGTTTGTTAAACATGATTTCCCCTTCATGAATCCATGTTGCATCTGCTTGATTGCACTTTTCCTATCTAGATGTCCCGCTATTTCTTCCTTAATGATAGCTTCAAGCATTTTCCCCACTCCAGATGTTAAACTAACTGGCCTATAGTTACCTGCCTTTTGTCTGCCCTCTTTTTTAAACAGAGGCGTTATATTAGCTGCTTTCCAATCCACAGGAACCTCCCCAGAGTCCAGAGAATTTTGGTAGATTATAACGAATGCATCTGCTATAACTTCCGCCATCTCTTTTAATACCCTGGGATATATTTCATCAGGACCAAGGGACTTGTCTACCTTGAGTCCCATTAACCTGTCCAGCACTACCTCCCTAGTGATAGTGATTGTCTCAAAGTCCTCCCTTCCCACATTCCCGTGACCAGAAATTTTTGGCATGGTTTTTGTGTCGTCCACTGTGAAGACCGAAGCAAAATAATTGTTTAAGGTCTCAGCCATTTCCACATTTCCCATTATTAAATCCCCCTTCTCATCTTCTAAGGAACCAACATTTACTTTAGTCACTCTTTTCCGTTTTATATATCGGTAAAAGCTTTTACTGTCTGTTTTCATGTTTTGCGCAAGTTTACTTTTGTAATCTATCTTTCCTTTCTTTATTGCTTTCTTCGTCATTCTTTGCTGTCGTTTAAAATTTTCCCAATCTTCTAGTTTCCCACGAACCTTGGTTGCCTTATATGCATTGGTTTTTAATTTGATACTCTCCTTTATTTCCTTGGTTATCCACGGCTGGTTATCCCTTTTCTTACCGCCCTTCTTTTTCACTGGAATGAGCTTGGGATGAGCTATGCAAATCAGGAAGATCCAAAAGTTTAATCGCTGGTCCATGCTCCTTTAACTGATCTCATCCAGTGCTGTGATGGGATGTAGACAGCGCCATAACATTCTGACAGGACCAGATTTATGCTCCACTGAATGGATTAGAGGATCAGAAGAAGAGGCCCATGGATCTGCATCCCAAGTGTCAACATCTTTCAGTGGAGGATGAGAGAAATGGTGAAACAGGTTGGTGGTTAGGCAAAGAGTTGGAACTAATATACTCATTGGAGTTTAGAAGACTGAGAGGTGATCTATTGAAATGTTTAAGATTCTGAGGGGGCTTGGCAAGTTGGATGCAGAGAGGATGTTTCCTCTCTTGAGGGAATCTAGAATAAGGGGTCGCCCATTTAAAACGGAGATGAGGAAGAATTTCTACTCTCAGAGGGTCGTGAATCTTTGGAATTCTCTACCCCAGAGAGCTGTGGAGGCTGGGTCATTTAATAAATTTAAGATGGAGATAGACAGATTTTTGAAGGATAAGGGAGTCAAGGATTATGGGGAGTGGGCAAGGAAGTGGAGTTGAGGCCAGGATCAGATCAGCCATGATCTTATTGAATGGCGGAGCAGGCTCAAGGGGCCAATGGCATACTTCTGCTCCTATTTCTTATGTTCTTAATGAACGTTGCTACTTGTGGAGTTATGCAGATTAATAGTGTTGACCTTAATGGCCACCCATGTGTGAGTCAGCACACTGCACCCACGCACGCGGATGGACAGATTTTATGATGCAAGCCATCTCCAAGATCCTTGTTGTCTTCGAGAAGACTAAAGGAGGAACTAACTTGGAAATGCATCTGTCCAGTGGAGAGGTGGGAATGGCAACTGTGGGTAGGTGGTGTTATGGGGGGCCAAGAGGAAATGAGATCAGGGCAGTGGAAATAAACAAAACATTGACACGCAAGAGCCAAAAGGCTTAAATACGATTTGTTACTGAATGAAACAAACAGGCAACTCCGAGACTGGGTCCCACCTCCCAGCCGATATGTTAACCCTTAAAGATGCATTAACTTGTTCCCTCCCAATCGCGCCAGCCCCCATCCAGTAATGATTGTGATAATGAGAGAATCCATCTGTTAAGAAGGTTAGTCTGCGCTTTCACAGAATTTGAGTATTTTTGGTAAAGTATTTTGACTGCTGAGCTCATTAAAGCACCAAGTGCTCCCCAAGGTACTTTCCTGTAGAGTTTTGACGGAAAGCCCTCTTGGTTTCCACACTTGAGCCGCATGCTTTCAACTGACAAAGCCTGGCCATGATACACAGTGACTGCACACTTCATACCGTTCTGACAAGACCAGAAGATATTTATTGTTTTAACTTCAGAAGATTTATATACACTACGGAAAAGTGGCAAATGCATAAAGACAACAGTTTTGCATGCCCAGTTTGCATGAACACTTAAATTTGTGCTTATCATATTTTCGGTCACGTCTCCTTTGAGCCCAGCATCCCTCGGGTGTGGACTGCCTTGTGCTACATTAGCAGTGGAGAGGAATATCCATTCACAGCACCAATATGTCAAGGGGACCACACGTAATCTCACTTCCCCTCTCTTCGGCCAGAGTCAGAACTTTTATTGCCAAATAAACAACTGCATTATTTGAAAGGTGAAGCAATAGTCAGTTGTTGCACTAATATGGTGTCGGCTGTGACTCAGTTGGAAGCACTCTCATCTCTGAGTCAGGCAGTGCTTTCCAGATCATAACAGCTTACTGCGTAAAAAACAAATTCTCCTCATCGCCCTCTGCTTTTAATGCCAATTATCTGAAATCTGTGTGCTCCCTCCTACTGACCCTCCTACTCATGGAAGCAGTTTCTCCTCAGTTACTTTAGCAAAATCCTTCATAATTTTGAACACCTCGTTTAATTCTCCACTTAACCTTTTTCTGCTCTAAGGAGAATAATCCCAACTGGGAGTTTGAGTGATCACAGGCAGATCACCCCTCAATCTCCTAAATGCAAGAGAATATAAGCCAAGTTTATGTAGTCTGTCCTTATAATTTAATGCTCTAAGCCTTGTGTCATTCTGGTGAATCTGTTGAATTAGATTTGTCCATGTGTCAAGTAGCTGAGAGATAGTGAGAGAGAGAGAGAGACAGAGAGAGAGAGAGAGAGAGAGAGAAAGACAGACAGAAAGAGAGAGAGAGTGAGTGAGAGAGAGAAAGAGACAGAAGGGGTAAAATTCATTATCGCCCCATTTGGTAACAGTTGGGAGGCACGTCCAAGGGACCGTTCCCTCCCTTAAAGAAATTAAAAAGGGACCTACCTCAACCACCAGGGAGTGGGGGTGCCGCGCAATCAGCCCGGCACTTAAGCAGAGTGCCGGGCTGAGCGACCGCGGCTAGAACCCCACGAAGAAAACAACGAAAAGCAAGGTAAGATGTTTTGTTTATTTCCAGGGACCACCTCACCGTTAATCATCACCCTGGTAGCGTCCAGCCGCCCGATCCGCGGCCCCCGCAGCTGTCGGTGTTTCCCCCCGCGCTGTTGCAGTGGACGAAAGTGAATTTTGGGGCTGGGGCGCTAACAGGGCGACTTTAATCTACACATTGATTGGGCTAACCTAACTGGTAGCAATGCGGTGGAGGAGGATTTCTTGGAGTGTATTAGGGATGGTTTTCTCGACCAGTATGTCGAGGAACCAACCAGGGAGCTGGCCATCCGAGACTGGGTGATGTGTAATGAGAAAGGACTAATTAGCAATCTTGTTGTGCGAGGCCCCTTGGGGAAGAGTGACCATAATATGGTAGAATTCCTTATTAAGATGGAGAGTGACAAAGTTAATTCAGAAACTAGGGTCCTGAACTTAAGGAAAGGTAACTTCAACGGTATGAGGTGTGAATTGGCTAGAATAGACTGGCAAACGATAATCAAACGGTTGACGGTGGATAAGCAATAGCAAACATTTAAAGATCACATGGAAGAACTTCAGCAAATGTACATCCCTGTCTGGAGTAAAAATAAAACTGGAAAGGTGGCTCAACCATGGCTAACAAAGGAAATTAAGGATAGTGTTAAAGCCAAGGAAGAGGCATATAAATTGGCTGGAAAAAACAACAAACCTGAGGACTGGGAGAAATCTAGAATTCAACAGAGGAGGACTAAGGGTTTAATTAAGGGGGGGAAAATAGAGTACGAGAGGAAGCTTGCAGGGAATATAAAAACTGACTGCAAAAGCTTCTATAAATATGTGAAGAGAAAAAGATTAGTAAAGACAAACGTAGGTCCCTTGCAGTCGGATTCAGGTGAAATTATAATAGGGAACAAAGAAATGGCAGACCAATTGAACAAATACTTTGGCTCTGTCTTCACGAAGGAAGATACAAATAACCTTCCGAAGGTACGAGGGGACAGTGGGTCGAGTGAGAAGGAGGAACTGAAGGACATCCTTATTAGGCGGGAAATTGTGTTAGGGAAATTGATGGGATTGAAGGCCGATAAATCCCCGGGGCCTGATAGTCTGCATCCCAGAGTGCTCAAGGAAGTGGCCCTAGAAATAGTGGATGCATTGGTGATCATTTTCCAACAGTCTATCGACACTGGACCTGTTCCCATGGACTGGAGGGTAGCTAAGTAACACGACTGTTTAAAAAAGGAGGGAGAGAAAAAATGGGTAATTATAGACCGGTTAGCTTGACATCAGTAGTGGGGAAAATGTTAGAATCAATTATGAAGGATGAAATAGCAGCGCATTTGGAAAGCAGTGACAGGATCGGACCAAGTCAGCATGGATTTATGAAAGGGAAATCATGCTGACGAATCTTCTGGAATTTTTTGAGGATGTAACTAGCAGAGTGGACAAGGGAGAACCAGTGGATGTGGTGTTTTTGGACTTTCAAAAGACTTTTGACAAGGACCCGCACAAAAGACTGTTGTGCAAAATCAAAGCACATTGTATTGGGGGTAATATACTGACGTGGATAGGGAACTGGTTGGCAGACAGGAAGCAGAGAGTCGGGATAAACGGGTCCTTTTCAGAATGGCAGGCAGTGACTAGTGGAGTGCCGCAGGGCTCAGTGCTGGGACCTCAGCTCTTTACAATATACATTAACGATTTGGATGAAGGAATAGAGTATAATATCTCCAAGTTTGCAGATGACACTAAACTGGGTGGTGGTGTGAGCTGTGAGGAGAACGCTAAGAGGCTGCAGGTTGACTTGGACAGGTTAGGTGAGTGGGCAAATGCATGGCAGATGCAGTATAATGTGGATAAGTGTGAGGTTATCCATTTTGGGGACAAAAACATGAAGGCAGAATATTATCTGAATGGCGGCAGACTAGGAAAAGGGGAAGTGCAACAAGAACTGGGTGTCATGGTTCATCAGTCACTGTACAGGGCCTTAGTGAGGCCTCAGCTGGAATATTGTGTTCAGTTTTAGTCTCCTAGTCTGAGGAAGAACGTTCTTGCTATTGAAGGAGTGCAGCGAAGGTTCACCAGACTGATTCCAGGGATGGCTGGGCTGTCACACAGAGGAGAGACTGGATCAACTGGGCCTTTATACACTGGAGTTAAAAAGGATGAGAGGGGATCTCATAGAAACATATAAGATTCTGACGGGACTGGACAGGTTAGATGCGGGAAGAATGTTCCCGATGTTGGGGAAGTCCAGAACCAGGGGACATAGTCTTTGGATAAGGGGTAGGCCATTTAGGACTGAGATGAGGAGAAACTTCTTCACTCAGAGAGTTGTTAACCTGTGGAATTCCCTGCCGCAGAGAGTTGTTGATGCCAGTTCACTGGATATATTCAAGAGGGAGTTAGATATGGCCCTTACGGTTAAGGGGATCAAGGGGTATGGAGAGAAAGCAGGAAAGGGGTACTGAAGGAATGATCAGCCATGATCTTATTGAATGGCGGTACAGACTCGAAGGGCCGAATGGCCTACTCCTGCACCTATTTTCTATGTTTCTATGCACACGACGATGTTGTCATTATCTCCGGGCGCATGAGATCGGGGCGACAAACCATAATGCCGTGGTAATCGTTGTTAGCACCACATCCGGTCGGTAATGCACTTGCGGCCTGTTAGAGCCCCCCAGGAGCCACAAATGCATTGAATTTCTCTCATCACCCCAGAAGTCAACATGAGGCAGTGCTGATCTTTTCTATTGCTGATAGCTCAGATGGTGGAAAGGCAGTACCTGTGACAGTATGGCAAATCTCATGCTTTCTGCCCACACCCTCAGCTGGGGAAAATCATTTATTCATCTTAAAGTCATCTGAATCCCAGTCCAGTACTCAACCAGCTGAGCTACTCAGTGCTATTAAGCCAGCTATAAAAACATATTTGAAATTTTCACTTTTTTCTTCGTTTCGTTCACTATTCTTATCTCTTACTGTGCCGAACATCATTCCTGAGAAAGAGTACAACCAGGAGACCTAAACCTAGCTTCTGCCAAAGCTAGGCTTATAAATACATAAACAAAACCAAGAGAAGCAAAAAGCAAATTGGCCAGAGTAGCCTTGAAAAGGAGTTCATCGAGTGTATCCAGGATAGTTTCCTTGAACGGTACATTGCGGAACAACAAGGGAGCAGGCTATCTTAGATCTAGTACTGTGTAATAAGGCAGGATTAATAAATGATCTCATAGTAAAAGATCCTCTGGGACCATGAGTGACCATAATATGGTTGAATTTCAAATTTAGTTGGAGGTTGAGAAAATTGGTTCTTAAACCAGGGTCCTAAGCTTAAATAAAGGAGACTACAAAGGTATGAGGGCAAAGTTGGCTAAAGTGGACTGGGAAAATAGACTAAAAAATGGGACTGTTGATGAGCAGTGGCATACATTTAAGGAATAATTCATAACTCGTAACAAAAATACATCTCAATGAGAAGGAAAGACTGTAAGAGAAGGGATAACTATCCAGGGCTAACTAAGAAAATAAGGGAGGGTATCAAATTGAAAACAAAGGCATACAATGTGGCCAAGAGTAGTGGGAAGCCAGAGGATTGGGAATTTTTGAAAAGCCAGCAGAGAACGACTAAAAAAATGATTAAGAGAGGGAAGATAGATTATGAAAGTAAACTAGCACGAAATATAAAAACAGGTAGTAAGAGTTTCTACAGGTACATAAAAAGGAAAAGAGTGGCTAAATTAAATGTTGGTCCTCTGGAGGATAAGACTGGGGCATTATTAATGGAGAACAGGGAAATGGCAGAGACATTGAACAAATATTTTGTATCGGTCTTCAAGGTAGAAGACACTAAAAACATCCCAACTGTGGATAATCAAGGGACTATAGGTAGGGAGGAACTTCATACAATCACTATCACTAATGAAATAGTAGTAGGTAAAATAATGGGACTAAAGGCAGACAAGTCCTCTGGACCTGATGCCTTCTGTCCTAGGGTCTTAAGAGAAGTGGCTGCAGCGATAGTGGATGCATTGGTTGTAATCTACCAAAATTCTCTGGATTCTGGGGCGGTCCCAGCAGATTGGAAAACCGCAAAAGTAATGCCCCTATTTTAAAAAGGAGGCAGACAAAAAACAGGAAACTATAGACTAGTTAGCCTAACATCTGTCATTGGGAAAATGCTGGAGTCCATTACTAAGGAAGTATTAGTAGAACATTTAGAAAATCATAATACAATCAAGCAGAGTCAGCATGGTTTTATGAAAGGGAAATCGTGTTTGACAAATTTGCTAGAGTTCTTTGAGGATGTAACGAGCAGGGTGGATGAAGGGGAACCAGTGGATGTGGTGTATTTGGATTTCCAGAAGGCATTCAATAAGGTGCCACATAAAATGAGACTGCACAAGATAAGAGCTCACGGGGTTGAGGGTAATATATTAGCATGGATACAGGATTGGCTAACTAACAGAAAACAGAGCATCGGGATAAATGGATCATTTTCAGATTGGCAAACTAACTAGTGGGGTGTCACAGGGATTGGTGCTGGGTCCTCAACAGTTTACAATCTATATTAATGACTTGGATGAAGGGACCGCGTGTAATGTAGCCAAATTTGCTGATGATTGGTGTGAAAGCAAGTTGTGAGGAGGACACAAAAAAATCTGCAAAGGGATATAGATAGGTTAAGTGAGTGGGCAAAAATTTGGCAGATGGAGTATAATATGGGAAAATGTGAGGTTATCCACTTTGGTAGGAAGAATAAAAAAGCACATTATTATTTAAATGGAGAGAGACTACAAAATGCTGCGGTACATAGGGATCTGGGGGTCCTTGTACATGAAACACAAAAAGTTCGCGTGCAGGTACAATTAGGTTAGCAATTAGGAAGGCAAATGGAATGTTGGCCTTTATTGCAAAGGGGGATGGAGTATAAAAGTAGTGAAGTACAACTGTATAGATTATTGGTGTAACCACACCAGGGGTATTGCGAACAGTTTTGGTCTCCTTATTTAAGAAGGGATACACTTGCATTGGAGACAGTTCAGAGAAGGTTCACGAGGTTGATTCCTGTGATGAAGGGATTGTTTTATGAAGAAAGGTTGAGCAGTTTGGGCCTATATTCATTGGAGTTTAGAGGATGAAAGGTGATCTTATTGAAACATATAAGATTCTGATGGGGCTCGACAGGGTAGAGGCAGAGAGGATGTTTCCTCTCATGGGGGAATCTAGAACTAGGGGCTACAGTTTCAGAATAAGGGATCGCCCATTTTAAACGGAAATGAGGAGGAATTTCTCCTCTCAGAGGGTGGTATATCTTTGGAATTCTCTGCCCCAGAGAGCTGTGGAGGCTGGGTCATTGAATATATTTAAGGTGGAAATAAACAGATTTTTGAACCATAGGGGAGTCAAGGGTTATGGGGAGCAGGCAGGGAAGTGGAGTTGAGGCCAAGATCAGATCAGCCATGATCTTATTAAAAGGCAGAGCAGGCTCGAGTGGCCAAATGGCCCATTCCTGCTCCTATTTCTTATGTTCTTATGTTCTACGCTCATCATTTATATCCAGCTTCACTATTCCTTTCACTATTAATTATTTCAACTGCACAAGTGGCCTCTGGAGTGGCACTTCCACCGGGTTTTCCCTTGCTGTGGGATAAACATTATTGCTTGTTGCCCCAAACACCCACCACTAGATTGGGCATTGCCTTTGAATGAGAACCACAGGTGTCAAGGCACCATCGACCATATTGGGGCACAGCATGTTGGGAGTCTCAATATTGTGTGTCACTACTTTATTCCACCAGTGTACTTTGAGAATTTGAGAATACATTTTCTTTTTACTTATTCTCAGTTTGTGGGTGTCACGGCCAGCATTCAATGTCAATCCCTACTTGCCCTGAACTAAGAAGCTTGATGGCCACTTCAGAAGGCAGTTAAGAGTCATCCACATTGGTTTGGGACTGGAGTCCCATGTAATTCAGACCGGGTAAGGATATTAGTGAAGCAGTTGGGTTCATGGTCACTTTTACAGATGCCAGATTTTTTTTTAAACTGAAATCAAATTCTCAAAGTACGCTGGTGGGATTTGACCTCGTAATCTCTCGATTATTAGTCCAGGCCTCTAGGATTATTGCCAGTCCAACAATATGAGCGCTGTACAACCGTATCAAGTTGCAATTACAGCAGCAACATAAAAATTGTACTTGCGCGTCATCCACTCCTTTTAAAAGCTCGCAAAAACAGTCTCCAAAGAAACCGCATCAATCCTTGCATTCAACTTATCCAAGGTTTATCAAGTTCTTACAACTGAGCTGTTAAAATGGGGAATTACATCATTACTATTAGTCAAGAGTCAAAAATGTGAAAACCATTCCATTTTCCATGCTGGATCTATTTAGTGATCTTTCCACAATGTGCAAGGACTTGCCGAGATCCTGAGAGGCTACATGCTGGAAGTGGTCAAAGCTCGTCTTATTTCTGGTCCGCCAGTTGCAATGAGAAGGGCGATTCTCGATACTGGCCTCCTCATTCAACGGCACTTTGCCAACACAAGAAAAACCCTTTGCAGAATCGACTCTCCTTGACTCAATTTCAGTTTTGAAACAACACAGAGAGTGCTTCCATGTTTCAGCTTCAATCGTAGACGCCCAGCAACCCTTCCCTCCCTCCCATTCTCCTTCCTTCTCTCTGTGGAATGATTTCTCTCAATCCAATTCATCTGAACAAATCGTTCTGTTTAACCGAGTGATTATTTTTAAAATTCCAATTTTCCTCCCTCGTGCTCCCTTTCTCTCCCAATGGTGTTGACAGTTTCAGAGGTTTCTTTCCCGATAGCCCCTCTGAGATCTCATGCAAATTGCCATATATCCTGTTTAAGGCTAGATACTGAGTTTCGGCAGGCTATTTATTTTCTATTCTTTCTTCATTCTCGGGTCATTGCCAGCATTTATTGGCCATCCCTCGTTGCTGGCTTGATGCAACTGAGAGGCTCTCTAGACCATTTCAGAAGGCAGTCAAGAGTCAACCATATGGTACTGGAGTCACATATAGGCCCAGACCGGGTAAAGATGGTGGGCTTCCTTCCCCAAAGAACATGAGTGAGTGAGTTGGATTATTGCAACAATTCGACAGCTTCATGGTCACTTTTACTGCTACCAGTTTCTTTATGTCCAGATTTTTCTTTAACTGAATTCAATTCATCGAACTGCTATCGTGGGACTTGAACTCATAATTTCCGGCAATGGTAACTGGACAGCGACCAGAAGCAGGAACCCATTGTAATACCCCAACTACCACCATGGCTAAGGCAGTTGACTTTAAAGAGTTTACCAATCTTTCACCAGTTTAACTGAGTAAGTCAAGATTTTTGAAAATCAATTTATATTAGAAGCATTATTATTCTGCGAATTTCTGGCTAATAACCCATGCATTCCAATAATAATTCATTTTTTTCCTGTGTTCCTCAATTCAGACATTAAGATGGGAGAGTTTAGTGGTTCAGGGGGTGATCTAATTAAGGTGTTAACATTATAAAGGGATTCAATAAGATAGATGTAGATATACCATTTCCTCTGGTTTATCTAGAACAAGGGCATAACCTTAAAATCAGAGGCAGGTTATTCAGGAGTGAAATTAGGAGGCACTTTTTCACAAAAAGTGTAGTGGAAATCTGGACTTCTGTCTCCCTCAAAAGGCTATGAATGCTGAGGTCGATACAAATTTTGAGGACTGAGATCAATAGATCTTTGTTGCATAAGGGTATGAAGGGATATGGATCAAAAGTGAACAAATGGAATTGAGGTATCGGCCGGGCTCGAGGGGCTGAATGGTCTCATAACATAAGAACGTAAGAATTAGGAGCAGGCCATTTGGCTCCTCGAGCCTGCTCTGCTATTCAATAAGATCATGGCTGATCTTCTACCTCAACTCCACTTTCATGCACTATCTCTATATCCAAACATTTATCGATCTCTGTCTTGAATATACTCAACAACTAAGCCTGCACAGCAAGCTGGAGTAGACATTTCTAAAGATTCACCACCCTCTCAGTGAAGAAATTTCTGCTCATCTCAGTCCTAAATGGCTGACCCCTTTTTCTGAGACTGTGACCCCTGGTTCTAGACTCCCCAGCCAGAGGAAACATCCTGCATCCTGTCAAGCCCTGTAACAATTTAGTATGTTTCAATGAGATCACTTCTTATTCTCCTCATATTCCTATGACTCAGTGATGCAATGTGTTAGCATACTGCCCTTTGACCTGTATGAGCTGGTTTGCCATCCAACCAAGACGTTGGGATGAAAGCTTCCTCTGTCTGCCAAAAATTGGAACCCTGTGCCTGCTGACCTGCATTGGCTTCTGGTCCGGCAATGTCTCAATTTAAAAATTCTCATCCTTGTTTTCAAATCCCTCCCTGGCTTCGCCCCTCCCTATCTCTGTAATCTTCTCCAGTCCTATAACCCTCTGACATATCTTGTCTCCTCCAATACTAGCCTCTTGCCCATCCCCAATTTTAATCGCTGCACCATTGGCGGCTGTTAGCTGACTAGGTCCTAAGCTCTGGAATTCCCTCCCTAAACCTCTCTGCCTCTCTACCTTGCTCTTCTCCTTTAAGACGCTCCTTAAAACCTACTTCTTTGACAAAGCCTGTCCTAATATCTCTTCATGTGTATCAGTGTCAAATTTTGTTTTCTCATGCTCTTGTGAAGCACCTTGGGATGTTTTAGTACGTTAAAAATGCTATATAAATGCAAGTTGTTGTTGCTATGCGTGTTTAATCATTTTCAACCCAATTCCATCTGGCTGTATCCCAACTGCATAAACCTGCCTCTCTTTTGGCATCTAACTGACAATTTCAGAGAATCCACATGGCAGGTTGTGGGAAGTGGAAATGTCACACTGCTGCCATTGAAGTGCTTTTTCCTGAGATTGGAGGTGCTCTCTCGTACTTGAATTGTGTCTAGCCACTCACTGTCTGGATTATCGCAGGACAATGGTGCTCATGGAATCCTATCCTGATCTTAGTCAAAGCCTTCAATGATGAAGGGGACAAAAAGATACAGAAAAGTAATTTATTTTTACAAAGCAATAAACTATAAAAAATAGACTTGCATTTATATCACGCCTTTCATGACCACTGGACAACAAAAAACTACAACTACTACTTTTATTTATATAGGGCCTTTAACGTAGTAAAATGTTCCAAGGTGCATCACAGCAGTGTTATAAGACAAAACAGATCAAATTTGATACCGAGCCACATAAGAAGAAATTACAACAGATGACCAAGAGCTTGGTCAAAGAGGTAGGTTTTAAGAAGCATCTTAAAGAAGGACTAGAGGTAGAGATGCAGAGAGGTTTAGGGAGGGAGTTCCAGAGCTTAGGGCCTAGGCAGCTATACAACCAAATAAATACTTTTATTTGTAATGTGTAGTCACTGTTGCAATTTAGGAAGCGCTGCAGGCAATTTGTGCACAGCAAGCTCCCACAGATAGCAATATGATAGCGCCTAAATATTTTGTTATGTTGATTGAGGACAAATATTGGCCAGGACACTGGGGATAACTCCCTTGCTCTTCTTCAAATAGTGCATGGGATCTTTTACGTCCACCTGAGAGAGCAGACGGGCCTCGGTTTAATGTCTCATCCAAAAGATGACCCCTCTGACAGTGCAACACTCCCTTAGTACTGCAAACAAGAGGGTTTGAAAATGAACTGGTTAGGAGCACTTTACAGTCTGTAGCCCATTGTTATGCTTTTATCCCAGTGCAAAATAACTTGTATTTCAAACTTATTGCTCATGAAATACATAGAAATTACAACACATAAATAGCTCTATCAGCCCAACCAGCCCGTGTTGTTTACCCTCCACCGGAGCAGCAGTCCTAATCATGTGTATCTGCTCCGTTCACATATCCCTTTATCCCCCTTTATTTCAACCATCTATCTAACATATTCTTAAATGTTATATTGACATGGTCTCTGCTTCAGTTATTAACTCTGGTAGTGCAATCCCTGGCTTCACATCCCTCTGTGTAAAATAAACTAAATGTCTTCAATCATGTTACAATATTCTGCATTTATTTGAGAACATAAGAAATAACTATTGAATAGTTATTAATAAAGAAATTTAAACTACTTGTGCTGCTATCAATAGCTGCTTTTATATTTATTTATATGTATATATATGGAATTTAGGAGAAACCTCTTTACCCAGAGAGTGGTGAGAATGAGGAACTCGCTACCACAGGGAGTGGCTGAGGAGAATATCATAGATGCATTTAAGGGGAAGCTAGATAAACACATGAGGAAAAAGGAATAGAAGGATATGCTGATAAGGTGAGATGAAGTAGAAAGAGGTTGGTATGGAGCATAAACAATTGACCAGGCTCAGACAACGAGAATAACTCCCCTGCTCATCTTCATATTAGTACCGTGGGATCTTTTATGTCCACTTGAGGGCAGACAGGGCCTCGGTTTAATATCACATCTGAAAGATGGCATGTCTGACAGTGCAGCATTCCCTCAGCCTGGATTATGTGCCTCTGGATTGGGACTTGAACTTCCTGACTCAAAAACAAGACTGGTACCCACTGAGCCACGTGATGGTTAAGGACACGACCAAAGGCTGATCATTCAATTTTAACCATGCTCTTCAAGTTCAATTATTGTTTTGCTTCTATTACAGTTTAAAGTTCACTGGATTCATAGTGACTTGGCATAACGGGCAGGAGCTAGTCCAAATAGTGTCACAGGCTTTCGACACAGCACTAACCCCAGGGTAAGCTAGATAAGCACATGAGCAGAGGGTTAGATGAAGAGGATTGGGAGCAGGCTCAAATGGAGCATAAACACCGCATGGTCCTGTTGGGCCAAATGGCCTCTTTCTGTGCTGTACGACCTGTGTAATTCAATGTACTACGTGGCATGTGTGGTCACACAGCCTGTGATATAACGCCCGCTGCTGTTGGCTCCATCTTCAACTGCTAAAGCATCTTCAAACTCTAGGACAGCAGTTTATACTTTGCTGCGTTTAACGGCTCCCTGGGAGTGCATTCTCAGCACAGCACATATTTCATTCTCGAAAAGCGCCATAAAAATAGCATTTGAGTGATGACGGTTAGCATGCAGCTTGTTTTTTTAAAATGATCTTTTGTTCTTATTTTACCTCCGGCCTCATTTTAGTGCAGCAAAGCCATGCTGCCTGATCCACAGATGCCGTGCCTCGATTTTGTGACTTTCCTAGTTCCAGGATCCAGACACACACACATTCAGGTACGCATACACACATACTCAAACCCACACTCTCACACACATGCACACATACACTCATGCACTCACACACATGCACACACACACACTCACACACACACATTCATACACGGACACACACTCACACATGGACACACACTCACACACGCACAGACTCAGACACACACTCACACACGGACACAGGCACTCACAGACACACGCACTCACACACACTCACACACGGGGACACACACACACACACTCACATGGACACACATACTCAGACACACACACTCACACACGGACACACACACACTCACTCACACATGGACACACAGACACACACACACACTCACACACGGACACACACACACAGACTCACACACGGACACACACACACACGCGCGCACACACATTTCACATTATAATGGGGATCTCTCCAGGACTCTCGACAGAAATTGCAGGCAGATCTGTCTGAAAGCTTTGGCAAGTAGATGTAATCCAAGCTTACCTTTCAAAGGAAACATATAATTGCTACTGCTTTGTAAAGTATCCCATTAATGTCGTAATTTAGAAAAGTTCTCTGAACAGAGTCTTACTTGAAGAATATAACTTTTTTTTGTCTGTTCCTTAGTGTCAGCCTCGCTCAATATTGCATTCTCTCACTTAGGGGGTTGTGGAGTCAAGCTCCACTCTTGGGCTTCAGTGTATAACCTTTGCGTTATTGAAGGACTGCTGTGTTTCATGGGATGTGGTCTGTCAGATGAGACGTTAAACTGAGGCCCCGTCTGACTAATCGTGTAGAGTTCAAGGATACCACAGCACCTTTGTGAAGAACAACAGGAGAGTTCCACCAGAGTCCTGCCCAACACTCATCCCTCAACCAATTGTCTGGTCATTTAACTTATTGCTGTTTGTGGGAGCTTGCTGTGTGCAAATGGGCTACCGTGTTTCCTACATTACAACAGTGACTGCACTGCTAAAGTACTTCATTGACTGCAAAGTGCTTTGGGACACCCTAAGGATTTGAAATAAACTACTTAAATGCAAGTCTTACTTCTGTTCCTTTAGTATCTCACTGCTCCCACTGTTCCTTGACATTTGTCAAAATTCGGGAGATGAAATTTGCTCGTTGTATAGGAAGTCTGTTAACCAGAGATTAAATTGAGCAGGTTAATGGTGTCACATGCCTGGATTTGAGCTGGACAATGAATATTTTCCCCCAGATACCCCAGTGCAGTACTGAGGGAGTGCTGCACTTTCAGATAAGACATTAAACTGAGGCCCTGTCTGCTCTCTCAGGTGGACATAAAAGATCCCAATGGCTATTTTGAAGAAGAGGATGGGGAGTTATCCCTGGTGTCCAGGCCAATGTTTATCCCTCAATCAACATCACTAAAACATTTTTTCTGGTCATTTTAACATTGCTATTTGTGGGAGCTTGCTGTGCGCAAATTGGCTGCTGCATTTCCTACATTAGAAAACCATTGGGCAGAGTCAAAGCGGATTCATGAACGGGAAATCATGCTTGACAAATCTGTTACAGCTTTTTGAAATTGTAACCAGCAGGGTAGATGGGGGAAACCAATGGTTGTAATGTATTTAGATTTTCAAAAAGCATTCGATAAGGTGCCACCAAGAGGTTATTACACAAAATTAAGGCTCATGGATTGGAGGTTAATATATTAGCATGGATTGAGGATTGGCTAACGGACAGAAAACAGAGAGTAGGAATAAACAGGTAGGAATAAACTCGTGGGATACCGCAAGGATCGGTGCTTGGGCCCCAGTTGTTTACAGTCTATATTAATGACTTAGATGAGGGGACTGAGTGTAATGTCAAGTTTGCTGATGTTATAAAGCTAGGTGGGAAAGAAAGTAAGTTGTGCAGAGGATGCAAAGAGACTTCAAGGGGATAAAGACAAGTTAATTCACTAATTAAGAACATGCCAGATGGAGCATAATGTGGAGAAATGTGAAGTTATCCACTTTTTGGTAGCAAAAATAGAAAAGCAGAATATTTTTTAAATGGTGAGAGACTGGGAAATGTTGGTATTCAGACAGACCTGGATGTCCTTGTACATGAATCACTGAAAGTTAACATGCAGGTACAGCAAGCAATTAGAAACGCAAATAGTATGTTGGCCTTCATTACAAAAGGATTGGAGTATAAGAGTAAAGTAGTCTTACTGCAATTGTATAGGCCCTAGTGAAACCACAGCTAGAGTATTGTGTACATTAACTGCCGCTCGACTCTGCCAACTGGCCACCGCTTTTGGCAGTAAGAGGCCTTTTTGGGGAACTGAATTTCGGCCCAAGATGTCTTACATGCAATTATGTAAGGCCCTGGTGAGACCACACTGGGAGTATTATATATAGTTTTGGTCTCCTTACCTAAGGAAGGATATACTTGCCTTAGAGGGAGTGCAACAAAGGTTCACTGGACTGATTACTGGAATGGGGGGATTGTCCTATGAGGAGAGATTGAGTAAACTAGGCCTATATTCTCTAGAGTTTAGAAGAATGAGAGGTGATCTCATTGAAACATATAAAATTCTTACAGGGCTTGACAGGGTAGATGCAGGGAGGATGTTTCTCCTGGCTGGGAAGTCTAGAACCAGGGTCATAGTCTCAGAATAAGGGATCGGCCATTTCGGACAGAGATGAGGAGAAATTTCTTCACTCAAAGGGTTGTGAATCTTTAGAAATCTCTGACCCCAGAGGGCTGTGGATGCTCAGTCGTTGAGCATATTCAAGACAGATATCGATAGATTTTTGGATACTAAGGGAATCAAGGGATATGGAAATCAGGTGGGAACGTGGAGTTGAGGTAGAAGATCAGCCATGAACTTATTGAATAGCGGAGCAGGCTCGAGGGGCCGAATGGCCTTCTCCTGCTCCAATTTCTTATGTTCTTGTGTTCTATGACCCACTCCTCGCTAGTGAATTGCAATTTTTGGCAGATAAAATTGTTAAAAGTTTGAAAGGGATGACAGTTACTGGACATCTAATAAGAATAACACTGTATAATTTTCCACTCATCTCCTTCTATTATCAAACACATTGCTTGGCTGCACACATGTTAAGCATTGGTATATAATAGCAGGTACCTAGGGATGATTATAGGGCAGTAATCTTAACACAGAATTTCAGTTGATGCCACAAATAATAAGAATGATATTTGACTGGCTTGCAACATCCAGGGATGAGGTTACAGGCTTGATATAATTTCAGTGGCTCTTTACTTTTTCTCATATATTGCTGTGAAATGTATAAAGGATGGTTTAGTTCAGCGCTGGATTCTTTACGCGATGACAGTGGGTTTCCTAGTAGTCTTCGACAGCCAGTGAGCTCCTGGCTCCTCAAAACTCCTTGTAATCCCTACTAACTGAGACCGTGGAAATTTCATGGCAAGGAAGGCAACCTGTCAAAGTGGTCTAATGTACGACATCATGTTAGACATTCTGCACTGCTGCTTAAGTTGCTCTTGGAGGAGTTGAGTGTAGAGCAAGACTGTTCAGAATCTTTCCTCAAAGCACTAACTGAGTTGGGTGCAGACCTTGACAGAATAGATTGTACATGGCCTTGATGAGTTGGTTTACCGTGCTTTGTTCATAATAATCATGGTGCAATAAGTGCAAGTCAATTGAGTGATTCAAAAAAAGATATTTGGACGTGCATTTAAAGTGCCGTATTCTACAGGACTACGGACCAAGAGCTGCAAAGTGGGATTAGGCTGGATAGCTCTTGGTCGGCCGGCACGGACATGATAGGCCAAAATGGCCTCTTTCCGTGATGTAAATTTCTATGATTCTATGATAACCAACATTTAATTATTAGGAAATCAGCTATCGGTGTTATCTACAGATTGAATAAATTGGGCCTATACTCCCTGGAGTTTAAAAGAATGAGAGATGATCTCACTGAATCATGTAAGATTCTGAGGGGGATTAACAGGGTAGATGCTGCGAGGTTGTTCCCCTGGCTGGGGAGTCTAGAACTAAGGGTATGTTCTCAGGATAAGGAGTCAGCCATTTAGGACTGAGATGAGGAGGAATTTGTTCACTCAGAAGGTTGTGAATCTTTGAAATTCTCTACCTCAAAGGGCTGTGGATGCTGAATCGTTGAGTATATTTAAGGCTGAGATAAATAGAATTTTAGACTCTCAGGGAATCAAGTGATATGGAGATCTGGTGGGAAAGTGGAGTTGAGGTCGCAGATCAGCCATGATCTTATTGAATGGCAGAGCAGGCTCGAGGGGCCGAATGGCCTACTCCTGCTCCTAATTCTTATGTTCTTATATTCTTATGTTATGATCTACTTACCAGGAAATGAGATACGAGGGGATCTCTGAGACTTTACCCTCAGGAGTAAACAACTGGCTTTCTTACTTTTTCAGATAGTTTTGTATCTACAGTAAAATGTGACATCTAAATTGTGACAAAAAACCGAAAGGTTGTGATACTACTCTATGATATAACACTTTTTAATTCTAACATGATTGCTAAACTTTTCCCAACTAATTACAACTTCAATATTTTGATGCAAGCTGTACCTTCTTTAGTAGTGCCTTCTCCAATCAGCGGTTGACCAACAAGAGATCGGTACTCGGCTGCAACCTTCACAGAATATTTGGTGTCTGGGAGCAGGTTCTCAAGGGTTGTCCATGTCTCCAGCCCTCCAACAGTCGCTTTTTTACTCTCCCCTCCGAGCACTGGGACGTACTCCAGTCTATATCGAAGAACATTCCCCGGAGCAGCTGACCAGCTGACCTTGAAACTGTCCAAGGTTTCGTCAAATACCTGTAAGTTACCCGGCGAACCAACCTCTGCGGGGAAACACAGAAAAGTAGCATTCTTAAGTCCACAGACAACAAAACACGGGTTAGACTAAAAGGGGCATCGGCATTTATGGCCGGGTACATATTACATAGAATTTACAGCACAGAAACAGGCCATTCGGCCCAGCTGGTCTATGCCAGTGTTTATGCTACACACGACCCTCTTCATCTCACCCTATCAACATAACCTTCTATTCCTTTCTCCTTTATGTAGGAAATGCTGCAGCCAATTTGCACACTGCAAGCTCCCGCAAACAGCAATGCGATAATGGCCAGATAATCCGTTTTTGGTGATGTTGATTGAGGGATAAATATCGTCTGCGATCTATGCTATTCGCTCTAACCACTCCTTGTGGTAGCGATTTCCCCATTCTCACCACTCTCTGAGTAAAGATGTTGCTCCTGAATTCCCCATTGGATTTATTAATGACTGTCTGATATTTATGAGCTCTTGTTTTGGACTACCCCACAAGTGGAGACATCATCTTTATTATTTTATTATTACATTGTTACATACCCACAGACAATTTTAGAGGATTCGTTTGGGATAAAGCTACCAATGTACATTTATACTTTAGAGATGGCTCCATGTCCGAGCAATGGACAGTGATATTTGCAATCTTAACTTTAAATTGAATTAGTCAAAGGATTGAATGGCTGATCTTAAAAAATAATCCATTATTAAAAATTGAATCATAGGTTCATGCTACACAGAAGGAAGCCATTTGACCCATCGTATCAGTGCCGGCTCTTTTAAAGAGCTATCCAATTAGTCCCACTCCCCTGCTCTCTCCCAATGGGCCCTGCAAATCTTTCCTCTTCGAGTATATATCCAATTCTCTATTGATACTGATTAGCTGTTAAAGCCCGGGATCCTTTCTGTATTCTTATCCAGCCCTGAACGAGCAATTATGTGAAGGCTAGGACGCTCAACTTTGTCCTAGGACATTACACTATACTCTTGTGCAACTCGCAAGCTAATGTAATGGATTTGGCAATATGTTTGAACAACATAATGGCTGACTCCCTCTCCCCATGTGTTCCTAGAGTATCTCAAGGCCATAGTTAATCAAGAAATACAGCAGTGCGCTGCTGTACCCTAGTGCAAAGTTGCGCATTGGAGGGTTCTCTTACTGACTGTTCCATGATTTATATATGATATTCCAGTGATACATTTGGCAAAAGAAGTTTGCAGACCCCCATTACACCTAGAACTGGAGCCAAGATAATGTTACTTGTGTTGGAGCCAGCAGAAATGAGTACTTTAACATACATCTCTTTTGAAAAAACAAAAAAAGACCCTATTGTGATTTTTTTTCTTGTCTGTAAATAAAGTGAATGAGTTGCATGCATTGTTTGTTAACTGGATAGATACCGGTTTGCACTGAAGCCCTATATGTTTGTATAACATTCCAACCTCTCTGCTTCAGCAGAATGACGCGTTTGGGTGGCGCTATAGGCAAGGCTTTGAAGTTATGAGTAAATGCAATTCATGCCTAATCCCAGCCCCCCACCCCTCCCCGCGCTGCCTCCCAAAAGGTACATTCCAAAATGAGGGTTGTCGGATGGGTTTAACACTTGGACCTGATCGACAACCCGACAGGTCTGCAGTAGCGCCAACTTGTGTATTTTATACTACGTTACAAGATACAGTCTGCTCTCAATTCCAATTATCTGATCATTGTTCAGCACTTCATTCCTCTGTTATTTACATTGATTCATTCCAATTATGAAAAGTTAAAAACATTTGTAGCACATCAATGACTTTAAGTGTGAAGCATAGACTGTATTCCAGGATACGCGCCAGTCTGTGTATATTGGAAAACACTTGCACTTGCTCCCAAAAGATTATCATAGAATTGTACAGCCCAGAAGGTGGCCACTCGGCCCAATGTGCCTGTGCCGGCTCTTTGAAAGAGCTATCCAGTTAGTCCCACTTCTCCTGTTCTTTCTCTGGTTCCTGATCCTTTTGCCACGAGAAACAGTTTCTCCTTAATCACCCTATCTAATCCCCTCATAATTTTGAACACCTCTATTAAATCTTCCCTTAACTTTCTCTGCTCTAAGGAAAACAATCCCAGCTTCTCCAGTCTCTCCACATTAACTAATGTCCCTCATCTCTGGTACCATTCTAGTAAATCTCCGCTGTATCCTCTCCAAGAACTTGACATCCTTCCGAAAGTGTGGTGCCCAGAATTGGATGCACTACTCCAGCTGGAACCCAACCAGGAATTTATAAAGGTTTAGCATGACTTCCTTGGAGTAATGCCAATTCTGTACCTTATAATAATATTGATGGTTCATTGTCAATCCCTTAACTGCCATATTCACCAGATAGGTGCTATTAACAGAGCGATATGAATGCCTGGGTTAGGAGAACTGAACATTCAGGGATTCAATCATTCAGTCTGAAAAATTATATACTTTTTTATAAGAACTTAAGAAGTAGGAGCAGGAATAGACCATTCGGTCCCTCGAGCCTGCTCCACCATTCAATAAGATCATGGCTGATCTTCTACCTCAACTATACTTTCCCGCACTACCCGATACCCCTCAATTCCCTTAATATTCAAAAATCTATCAATCTCTGTCTTGAATATACTCAATGACTGAGCCTCCACAGCCCTCTGGGGTAGAGCATTCCAAAGATTCACCACTCTCTGAGTGAAGAAATGTCTCCTCATCTCAGTCCTAAATAGCTGACTGCTTATTCTGAGACTTTGGCCCCTTGTTCTATACTTCCCAGCCAGAGGAAACATGATGTTTGATTCTCTGTGTGCTTTTCATGAAGCAGGTGCAGATTTTAGCATGAATCTCCCATCTTTGCGAAGAGGTGTAGGGGAGCTGCACAGGAAGGTATAGAAAGCCATGAGGGAAAGATAGGTAAGGTCACGGGTTAAGTTATAGGGCCCAAGTTTCCACATGATTTGCGCCTGATTTTTAGGAGCAACTGGTGGAGAATGGACTATCTTAGAAATTGCAATTCTCCACATTTTTTTTCTGCAGTTCTAGTCAGGTAGAACAGTTCTAGTTTGGAACAGAATTGTTTCTTCAAAAGGGGGCGTGTCCGGCCACTGGCGCCTGATTTCAAAGTTTCCACAGTGAAAACGTACACCAAACGAACTTAGAATGGAGCAATTGAAGATTTTTGAAGAATTGAAAAAACCTGTTCTACACATTAAAAAATCAGACGCAGGTTACAAATTAGGCGTCCGGAACTGGAGGGGGGGGGGGGGGGGGGGGGGGAAGGGAAGTCATTAAATTCTACAATAAATCCTTATTTATACTTCTACAAATATTATACAAATAAATCCAACCTGAATAAACATTTATAAGCAAAGAAAAGATTAAATAAACCATCTTCCTACCTGTATGAAAGTGCTTCAGCCAGCCTCACAAGTTTGTTCATTCAGTCCCGACGGCAGGGGGGGGAGGAGGAAGCCGTTCCCGACGGCGGGCGGGCGGGAGGGAGGGAGTGCGGGACCGACCGACCGACCGCCCG
Organism: Pristiophorus japonicus; assembly: GCF_044704955.1. Classification (NCBI taxonomy): domain Eukaryota; kingdom Metazoa; phylum Chordata; class Chondrichthyes; family Pristiophoridae; genus Pristiophorus; species Pristiophorus japonicus. Next base: position 10,856,095 of record NC_091985.1, on the reverse strand, counting down.
CCCGCCCGCCCGAATGCAGCGGGGGGGGGGGGGGGGGAGGAAGACGTTCCCGACGGCGGGCGGGCCCGAACGCAGCGGGTGGGGGAGGAAGACGTTCCCGACAGCGGACGGGAAGGAGACAGTGAGAAGGCTGCAGGAAGCCTCAGTGCTGATGTGCTGATGGCAATGTGCTTTTATTAAAAAATGTTCAAAAATTAAACAGCTACAAAGAACTACAAAAATGGCCGAGTGCCAATGTTTCCTTCACACTGCGCGTGCGCAACCGCTCCAACGCGCATGCGCAGGGTTGCCGGCAGGAAAAAAACTAATTTAAATAGGACCCGCCCCCTCCCACTTACAAAATCGGCGCGAGTGTAGGCTCCGCCCCCCTGGGCGCCGCGCCAAACAGACAAGGAGCTGCAGGGCTCTCCAGAATCGCGAGTTTTTTTTCCGGCGCTGTTTTAGGCGCGAAAAACAGGCGCCCAGCTCGGAGGGGCGCCCGTTTTTTATCGTGTGGAAACTTGGGCCCATTGAGGTAGCTGCTAATGGTTCAGCTCAGGCTGTGTGTCATCACAAGTATCTGGACTCGTGAAAGAGAAGGTTTAATACAGGTTGAACCACCCTTACCCGGAACTCTCGGGACCTGGCCTGTTCTGGATAAGAAATTTTTCCGGATGAGGGGTGGTCCTGTTAAATTGGATGGTGCAGGTACTGAGCAAGGGGATATCAGGGCTGGCTGGCTTGGGGCTGGGAGTGCGGCAGAGAGATCATGCGGGGGGGGGGGGGGGCGGTGGATCGCGAGGTCAGGCCAGCGATTGCGGGAGTCGGAGTTCTGCGCATGCGCCACCCGGTGGCCGGGAATGATTCTGAACGAGGAGTGGTTCCGGATAAGAGAGTTCTGAATAAGGGAGGTTCACCCTGTAGTTCCAAGGATAATTCTTGGTCTGTTGCCGATGTGAGTTGGACACTAAAACTGGATTCTGGTCAAACAATATCCAACTGCATTAATGATGCAGAAAGTTTTAATCTTCAAACAAGTGTGTGAACTTTCCTATTAGTTCCCAGCTGGTTCCAGGGATGAAGGGCTTCAGTTATGTGGATAGACTGGAGAAGCTGGGGTTGTTCTCCTTAGAGCAGAGAAGGTTGAGAGGAGATTTGTTCAAAATCATGAGAGGTCTAGACAGTAGATAGAGAGATACTGTTTCCATTGGTGGAAGCGTGGAGAACCAGAGGGCACAGTTTAAGGTGATTGGCAGACGACCCAAAGGCGACATGAGGAAAAACATTTTTACGCAGCGAGTGGTTAGGATCTGGAATACACTGCCTGAAAGGGTGGTGGAGACAGACTCAATTGTGGCTTTCAAAAGGGAGTTGGATAAGTACCTGAAGGAAAACATTTGCAGGGCCACAGGGAAAGGGTGGGGGAGTGGAACTAGCTTAAGTGCTCTTGCAGAGAGCCGACACGAGCTCGACAGGCCAAATGGCCTCCTTCTGTGCTGTAACCATTCTATGATTCTATTTTTTTTCTTTCTCCCATTCTGTACATACCATTGACTTCATGTGACCAAGTAGGGAAGTTGGGCGATCTGCTCCCAGACTTCTGTTGAAGTTAGCTAATGCTCTCTTGGCCGGCCTCCCATTAACTTCATCTCATCCAAACCTTGGCTGCCCATATCCTAACTTGTACCAAGTCCCGCTCACCCATCACCTTTGTGCTTGCTGACCTACATTGGCTCCCATTGCCCAAATTAAAAATTCTGGTGATTAAATCCCTCCGCCGCCTCGCCTCTCCCTATCTCTGTAACCTTCTCCAGCCCTACACCCCTCCGAGATCTCGGCGCTCCTCCAATTCTGACCTCTAGTGCATCCCCATTAATTAATTGGATCGAACTAGCTTGGGACCAGAGAGCAGATAATTGATCCACGGCAATGATTATTGGAGGTCTACAGGAGGATCACTTCTGAGCCCTGCTGTTTGTGTCAGTCCCGAGTAATGAGGAAGAGGAGACACTGAGCAAAGTAGCACAGATTCAATGGCCCGTTACTGTGCAGCAACATTCCACAGTTCTGTACATGTTTGACGCATTTGTACCAAATTCGACCAAGCAGGATAATGCCTGTATTAAAATAACGACAATGACAAATTTACCCTTAAAAATGGCATTTATGTCAATTGAGAACAACCATCATCATAGGCAGTCCTTCGGAATTGAGGAAGACTTGCTTCCACTCTTAAAATGACTCCTTAGGTGACTGAACAGTCCAATACAAGAGCCACAGTCCCTGCCACAAGTGGGACAGACAGTTGTTGAGGGTAAGGGAGAGGTTTGCTGCCCATTCCTTCCGCTGCCTGCGCTTGTTTTCTGCGTGCACTCGGCGATGAGACTCGTGGCGCTCAGCACCCCCCGGATGCATTTCCTCCACTCAGGGCAGTCTTTGGCCCGGGACTCCCAGGTGTCGGTGGGGATGCCGCACTTTATCAGGAAGGCTTTGAGGGTGTCCTTGTAATGTTTCCTCTGTCCGCCCTTAGCTCATTTGCCATGAAGGAGTTCCGAGTAGAGCTCTTGCTTTGGGAGTCTCATGTCTGGCATGCGGCCTGCCCAGCGGAACTGATCAAGTGTGGTCAGTGCTTCACACATGAGAACAACCAATTAACTGGACCAGTCACATAAGTGCTGTGGCTACCTGAGCAGGTCAGAGGCTGGGTATTCTGTGGCGAGTGTCTCATCTCCTGACTACCCAAAGACTTTCCGCCATCTACAAGTCAGGAGTGTGATGGAATACTCTCCACTTGCCTGGATGAGTGCAGCTCCAACAACACACAAGAAGCTCAACACAATCCAGGACAAAGCAGTCCGCTTGATCGGCACCCCATCCACAACCTTCAACACTCACTCCCTCCACCACTGGCGCACCGTGGCTGCAGTATGTACCATCTACAAGATGCACTGCAGCAACTCGCCAAGGCTTCTTCGGCAGCACCTCCCAAACCCCCAACCTCTACCGCCTAGAAGGACAAGGGCAGCAGGCGCATGTGAACACCATCACCTGCTACTTCTCTCCAAGTCACACACCATCCTGGACTTAGAAATATATCACCTGTTCGTTCATCATCGATGGGTCAAAATCCTGGAACTTCCTCCCTAATAGCATTGTGGGAGTACCTTCACCACACGGACTGCAACGGTTTAAGAAGGCGGCTCACCACCACCTTCTCATCCGGGATGGGCAATAAATGCTGGACTTGCCAGTGATGCCCATATCTCGTGAACGAATAAAAAAATAACACGGCCATAATGTCCTGAGTGTTTATTGAGATTAACTAAACAGATTGTATAAATATCACGTCCTTCTGGTACGAATACCGTTTCTACAGCGAATGTGCTGAGAAAATATTATTGGAGTGTTCCCTAAACAAATTATTTTTGTCATAATCCATTATTTTCAATCGAACTGTGCCAAACATATTTGCTTTCTTGGTACATGCAAGTCACAGGTAGACACATTCCAGCCTGACACAATTCTGCACACCACCCTTGACTCTTTTTTTTGTTAATTTGATCTCGGAGTGTGAGCATCACAACAATTATTGCCCAGCCCCTTCGTAGTGACACGGAATAGACCCGAGTGACTTACAATGCCAATTTCAGATGGTATTAGGAGTTACATAGAGGCCAGAATATATTAGGGGCAGAAGGCTCCCTTCCGTGAAGGAGAATATTGAGCTGGGTTTTTAAAACAACCCAGAAACTTTCACACCCGATTTTACCCCGATACAAGGCTATGAATTCTTACTGAAATCAGTTTCATAACTCACCTCAGTGGAGCTTGATGGTGTGACCTCTGGGTTACTGGTCTCAAATCCTCATCACTACACTATCCCACCGGAGGCTTACAGGGGTTTTAGGTCAAGCATGGAATCTAGGTCACGGGGTGCTTGGGTGTACAAATACGTTTGGGCGAGGCTAGATGGAGTTAAGGTGCAGATCAGCCATGATCTGATCGAAAGAATGAAAGAAAGACTTGCATTTATATGGCCCTTTTCATGACTCCCGGACATCTCGAGCGCCTTACAGCCAATGAAATACTTTTGGAGAGTAGTCACTGTTGTTATATGGGAAACTCGGCAGCCAACTTGCCCACAGCAAGTTCCTACAAACAGCAATGTGATAATGACCAGAAAATCTGATTTTGTTACATTGATTGAGGGATAAATATTGGCCAGGACACCAGGGATAACTCCCCTGCTCTTCTTCGAAATAGTGCCATGAGATCTTTTACATCCACCTGAGAGAGCAGATGGGGCCTCGGTTTAACATCTCATCCGAAATATGGCACCTCCGACAGTGCAGCACTCCCTCAGCACTGCACTGGGAGTGTCAGCCTAGAGTTTTATGCTCAAGCCCCTGGAGTGGGACTTGAACCCACAACCTTCTGACTCAGAGGTGAGAGTGCTACCCATTGACAGAATGGCGGAATAGGTTCCGTAGTGGGCACAGCCCAGTGACGCAGTCTGTGTCGGCTCCTTGTTTTGTGAAAGCTCATTTTGGAGCAATCTCAATTTGTTTAGTTTCTTTTTTGTTGGTAGATACATGCTACGTGGAAGAATGCAAGACAGGCTCTCCATCCAAGATCTGCATCTGCTGATGGCACGCACCTTTTTTATCCAGCAGATGTGGCCTTTTCCTTGTCTTGCTGCGATGTTGACGCAAAGTGGTGGTTTCTAATGCTTCTGACAATTAAATTTCACAGTTGACGGCAGTGTTCCTTCTTAAGTTTAAGCTAAGAAGTACTTGATGTTCTGCTTTGCTGACAGGAATGAAAGTAATTCTTCTCTCCGCGCCGCCCCACCCCCTCCCTCCCCTCACCCCCCACCCCACCATCCTCTCCCCCACAGTCAGCTCACTTGCAAATTTACGTATTCGTCCACATTTCCAAACAAAAGATTTGCGTGTCTGGGGCACAAGGCTTGCAGAAGATGTTGTGTTATTGAGATTGGACGGGTCAGCTTTATTTGGTGTTGGCTGCCAGGGGATGATTGCAATGGGCCCCTGGAGACAATACATACAGAGTTCACACTGTTCTTTTTTTCCATAGATGCCCAGTTTAAATGAGTAGGAAAATCAGCAGTTATGTAAAGCAACGGTGTAAACAACAACAAGCCTTTCAGGGGGTTAGTCAATGAGTAAATGGACAGTGTGTTGCGTCAATGTGATGTACAGAGTAGGCGTTCAATCTCAGTCAAGTTGTACTGAAATGTTTTAATTAGTCTCGGCATCCCAGATTAGACGCAGGAAGAAACAGTTCGGCTTCTCACTTTTGATCATTATTCGGTGGCTCGCACCTCGAAAATATGTGCGCATGTGCGTTGATGCATGTGTGCATTAGCGTGTGTGCTGACATGTGTGTGCGTTTGCATGCCTTGGCATGTGAAATGTGCAAATATGTGCATTGGCACGTGTGTGCCTTGGCATGTGTGAATGTGCATGTGTGTGTGTTTGGCATGTATGTGCATTAGCATGTGTGTATTGGCACATGTGTGCCTTGGCAAGTGTGAATGTGCATGTGTGTGCATTGGCATCTGTGTACATTGGAATTTGTGTACATCGGCATATGTGTGCGCATTGACATATGTGTGCATATATAAAAACAGGATAAAGACAGGACTGCCTATTACAGTTGAACATTCATCATCGAAGCTCACTGATGAAGATTCATCACAAAGGAACAGTACAGAAGGCTTCCAATAGTTCTGTAGCTATTCCCTTCATGAACTGCTAACTTCAGGGGATGAGGGGAGAAAGCTGGAAATAACAAGGGGCGGTGGAATACGAATTTGGGCACAATAATGTTAAATTTCGACAATGCTCCTCAAAATCAGAAAGATATCTTAATGCACTTTGTAAAGCAGGGGGAGAAATTAAATAAAAGGACAAAGTTAGTGGATGGAGGCATTTGCAAAAGTGAAAAGAAGGGTCTTAGAAAGTTTTTAAAAAGGGAGGAAGATGATATGGTCCTGGGATCTAGAGAGTTGCAAATTGGCAGGGGTGCGATGTCCGAAAGCACTGCCACTGATGTTGGTGCAGAGGGAGCAGAGATTGGGAAGGGGGCAGAGACGGAGGGAGCGGAGATTGGGGAGGGGCAGCATCGGGGGGACAGAGAGCGGAGATTGGGGAGGGAGCAGTGTCGGTGATGAGTAGATTGGGGAGGGGGCAGTGTCGGGGTGAGTAGATTGGGGAGGGGGCAGTGTCGGGGTGAGTAGATTGGGGAGGGGCAGTGTCAGAGGGAGCAGAGAGTGGGGAAGATCAGTGTCGCGGGTGCGGAGATTGGGGAGGGGGCAGGGTCGAGGGTGTGGAGATTGGGGAGGGGCAGTGTCGGGGGGAGTGGAGATTGGGGAGGCGGCAGTGTCGGGGGAGTGGAGATTGGGGAGGGGCAGTGTCGGGGGGAGTGGAGATTGGGAAGGGGCAGTGTCGAGGGTGTGGAGATTGGGGAGGGGCAGTGTCGGGGGGAGTGGAGATTGGGGAGGGGCAGTGTCGGGGGGAGTGGAGATTGGGGAGGGGCAGTGTCAGGGGGAGTGGAGATTGGGGAGGGGGCAGTGTCGGGGGGGGTGGAGATTGGAAGGGGGCAGTGTCGGAGGGTGTGGAGATTGGGGAGGGGGCAGTGTTGGGGGGAGTGGAGATTGGGGAGGGGGCAGTGTCGGGGGGAGTGGAGATTGGGGAGGGGCAGTGTCGGGGGGAGTGGAGATTGGGGAGGGGCAGTGTCAGGGGGAGTGGAGATTGGGGAGGGGGCAGTGTCGGGGGGGGTGGAGATTGGAAGGGGGCAGTGTCGGAGGGTGTGGAGATTGGGGAGGGGGCAGTGTCGGGGGAGTGGCGATTGGGGAGGGGCAGTGTCGGGGGGAGTGGAGATTGGGGAGGGGGCAGTGTCTGGGGGAGTGGAGATTGGGGAGGGGGCAGTGTCGGGGGGAGTGGAGATTGGGGAGGGGACAGTGTCGGGGGGAGTGGAGATTGGGGAGGGAGCAGTGTCGGGGGAGTGGAGATTGGGGAGGGGGCAGTGTCGCAGGTGCAGAGATTGGTGAGGGGCAGTGTCGGGGGAGTGGAGAATGGGGAGGGGCAGTGTCGGGGGGAGTGGAGATTGGGGAGGGGCAGTGTCGGGGAAGTGGAGATTGGGGAGGGGGCAGTGTCGGGGGGGAGTGGAGATTGGGAGTAGGGAGTGTCATAGAAACATAGAAAATAGGTGCAGGAGCAGGCCATTCAGCCCTTCTAGCCTGCACCGCCATTCAATGAGTTCAAAGCTGAACATGAAACTTCAGTACCCCCTTCCTGCTTTCACGTCATACCCCTTGATCCCCCTAGTAGTAAGGACTTCATCTAACTCCCTTTTGAATATATTTAGTGAATTGGCCTCAACTACTTTCTGTGGTAGAGAATTCCACAGGTTCACCACTCTCTGGGTGAAGAAGTTTCTCCTCATCTCAGTCCTAAATGGCTTTCCCCTTATCCTTAGACTGTGACCCCTGGTTCTGGACTTCCCCAACATTGGGAACATTATTCCTGCATCCAACCTGTCCAAACCCGTCAGAATTTTAAACGTTTCTATGAGGTCCCCTTTCACTCTTCTGAACTCCTGTGAATACAAGCCCAGTTGATGCAGTCTTTCTTGATAGGTCAGTCCCACCATCCCGGGAATCAGTCTGGTGAATCTTCGCTGCACTCCCTCAATAGCAAGAATGTCCTTCCTCAAGTTAGGAGACCAAAACTGTACACAATACTCCAGGTGTGGCCTCACCAAGGCCCTATACAACTGTAGCAACACCTCCCTGCCCCTGTACACAAATCCCCTCGCTATGAAGGCCAACATGCCATTTGCTTTCTTAACCGCCTGCTGTACCTGCATGCCAACCTTCAATGACTGATGTACCATGACACCCAGGTCTCGTTGCACCTTCCCTTTTCCTAATCTGTCACCATTCAGATAATAGTCTGTCTCTCTGTTTTTACCACCAAAGTGGATAACCTCACATTTATCCACATTATACTTCATCTGCCATGCATTTGCCCACTCACCTAACCTATCCAAGTCACTCTGCAGCCTCATAGCATCCTCCTCGCAGCTCACACTGCCACCCAACTTAGTGTCATCCACAAATTTGGAGATACTACATTTAATCCCCTCGTCTAAATCATGAATGTACAATGTAAACAGCTGGGGCCCCAGCACAGAAACTTGCGGTACCCCACTAGTCACTGCCTGCCATTCTGAAAAGTACCCATTTACTCCTACTCTTTGCTTCCTGTCTGACAACCAGTTCTCAATCCACGTCAGCACACTACCCCCAATCCCATATGCTTTAACTTTGCACATTAATCTCCTGTGTGGGACCTTGTCGAAAACCTTCTGAAAGTCCAAATATACCACATCAACTGGTTCTCCTTTGTCCACTTTACTGGAAACATCCTCAAAAAATTCCATAAGATTTGTCAAGCATGATTTCCCTTTCACAAATCCATGCTGACTTGGACCGATCATGTCACCATTTTCCAAATGCGCTGCTATGACATCCTTAATAATTGTTTCCATCATTTTACCCACGACTGAGGTCAGGCAGACCGGTCTATAATTCCCTGCTTTCTCTCTCCCTCCTTTTTTAAAAGTGGGGTTACATTGGCTACCCTCCACTCAATAGGAACTGATCCAGAGTCAATGGAATGTTGGAAAATGACTGTCAATGCATCCGCTATTTCCAAGGCCACCTCCTTAAGTACTCTGGGATGCAGTCCATCAGGCCCTGGGGATTTATCGGCCTTCAATCCCATCAATTTCCCCAACACAATTTCCCGACTAAAAAAGATTTCCCTCAGTTCCTCCTCCTTACTAGACCCTCTGACCCCTTTTATATCCGGAAGGTTGTTTGTGTCCTCCTTAGTGAATACTGAACCAAAGTACTTGTTCAATTGGTCTGCCATTTCTTTGTTCCCCGTTATGACTTCCCCTGATTCTGACTGCAGGGGACCTATGTTTGTCTTTACTAACCTTTTTCTCTTTACATACCTATAGAAACTTTTGCAATCCGCCTTAATGTTCCCTGCAAGCTTCTTCTTGTACTCCATTTTCCCTGCCCTAATCAAACCCTTTGTCCTCCTCTGCTGAGTTCTAAATTTCTCCCAGTCCCCAGGTTCGCTGCTATTTCTGGCCAATTTGTATGCCACTTCCTTGGCTTTAATACTATCCCTGATTTCCCTAGATAGCCACGGTTGAACCACCTTCCCTTTTTTATTTTTACGCCAGACAGGAATGTACAATGGTTGTAATTCATCCATGCGGTCTCTAAATGTCTGCCAGTGTCGGGGGAGTGGAGATTGGGGAGGGGGCAGTGTCGGGGGAGTGGAGATTGGGGAGGGGCAGTGTCGGGGGGAGTGGAAATTAGGAGCAGGGAGTGTCGGGGGAGTGGAGATTGGGGAGGGGGCAGTGTCGGGGGAGTGGAGTTTGGGGAGGGGGCAGTATCGGGGGAGTGGAGATTGGGGAGGGGCAGTGTCAGGGGGAGTGGAGATTGGGGAGGGGGCAGTCTCGGAGGGAGCGGAGATTGGGAAGTGGGCAGTGTCGGGGGAGTGGAGATTGGGGAGGGGGCAGTGTCGGGGGGAGTGGAGATTGGGGAGGGGGCAATGTCGGGGGAAGTGGAGATTGGGAGCAGGGAGTGTTTGCAAAGGATGTATGAGTGAAGGGTGAATGCTGAAGTGGGAGGGAGTAGGAAGTAATTGAAAAATCTGGGGGCGCCAGTGCAGTTCGACAATAGTGAACCACAATCAACACATCAGGAGCCAAGCTTGTACCATATTGAAGAACCAAAGTTAAATTCATTCTATTCAGTTCCACCCATCCCGTAAGAAAGCTGTGCAGGATGGGCTTTGGTTTAACGTGTGTGCTTTATGTAAGGCAACCCATACCCAAAACATCAGCATCATCATGTGAAAAAATCAGCGACCCTGCACTTTACCACCTCCCCTCCAAGTCATACTCCGTTCCTTCATCATCGTTGGGTCAAATTCGTAACTCTCTCCCGAACAGCACTGTGAGAGTACCTTCACCACATGGACTGCAGCGGCTCACCATCTTCTTAAGGGCAAATAGGGATGGGCAATCAATGCCGGCCTTGCCAATGATGCCCACATCCCGTGAATAAATAAAAGAGGCCATTTGGCAGTGTCCGCGCACTGCTGTCGGCTTGAAATTACATAAGAACATAAGAACATAAGAATTAGGAACAGGAGTAGGCCATCTAACCCCTCGAGCCTGCTCCGCCATTCAACAAGATCATGGCTGATCTGGCCGTGGACTCAGCTCCACTTACCCGCCCGCTCCCCGTCACCCTTGATTCCCTTGTTGGTTAAAAATCTATCTATCCGTGACTTGAATACATTCAATGAGCAAGCCTCAACTGCTTCCTTGGGCAGAGAATTCCACAGTTTCACAACCCTCTGGGAGAAGAAATTCCTTCTCAACTCGGTGTTAAATTGGCTCCCCCGTATTTTGAGGCTGTGCCCCCTAGTTCTAGTCTCCAGTGGAAACAACCTCTCTGCCTCTGTTTTGTCTATCCTTTTCATTATTTTAAATGTTTCTATAAGATCACCTCTCATCCTTCTGAACTCCAACGAGTAAAGACCCAACCTACTCAATCTATCATCATAAGGTAACTCCCTCGTCTCCGGAATCAGCCTAGTGAATCATCTCTGTACCTCCTCCAAAGCTAGTATATCCTTCCTTAAGTAAGGTGACCAAAACTGCACGCAGTACTCCAGGTGCGCTCACCAATACCCTATACAGTTGCAGCAGGACCTCCCTGCTTTTGTACTCCATCCCTCTCGCAATGAAGGCCAACATTCCATTCGCCTTCCTGATTAACTGCTGCACCTGCAAACTAACTTTTTTGGATTCATGCACAAGGACCCCCAGGTCCCTCTGCACCACAGCATGTTGTAATTTCTCCCCATTCAAATAATATTCCCTTTTACTGTTTTTTTTCCCAAGGTGGATGACCTCACACTTTCCGACATTGTATTCCATCTGCCAAACCTTAGCCCATTCGCTTAACCTATCTAAATCTCTTTGCAGCCTCTCTGTGTCCTCTACACAACCCGCTTTCTCACTAATCTTTGTGTCATCTGCAAATTTTGTTACACTACACTCTGTCCCTTCTTCCAGGTCATCTATGTATATTGTAAACAGTTGTGGTCCCAGCACCGATCCCTGTGGTACACCTCTAACCACCGATTTCCAACCCGAAAAGGACCCATTTCTCCCGACTCTCTGCTTTCTGTTAGCCAGCCAATTCTCTATCCATGCAGTTTGAGAGCAGAAGAAATGACAGAAACAATCTGTGTTGGGCGGCCATTACATGCCTTATTAACTTTTCTTTTCCCTGACATTCATACGAATCGGAAAGGGACTAAAAAGCTGAAATGAGTCATTGATAAGATGCCAATGAAAGTATTTATCTGGACCATCCGCTCCAGGCCAGAGATGGTCACACACACACATACACACGTTTTTATTCTATTGACGATTCACATGGTCTCCTTCCAAGGCTTCATCTGGACTGAATCTGCCTGTATTCACAGTAAATTCAATTTATGCAGAGTTCATTCCAGCAATGAGTATTTTCTCCAAAATATAATACACGTAGCATGCCGTTTGTTTCTTTATGCCAATACCTCACCTCCCCTCCCCACCCACGTTTCTACACTGAGGACGTTGACTCAGCCAGAGTAACATTCTGTGAGCTTTCAGTCCGATCTTCTGGACCTTGAATGGCAGCGGGCAATTAAACTGTGGGGGTGGCACCGCATCCAAGCTCAATCCCATTCACACATGATGCCCACACACGCACATACACGCATACACAAACACATACACATGCGTGCACATGCACACACACACACACACAAACACACACACGCACACGCACAGACACATGCACACGGACATGCGTGCACACACAAGCACACACACAAACATACACACACACGCACGCACACAATCGCAAACGTATGCACACACACAAACATGCACACAAACACATACACATACATACACGCACATATTTCCCACCAAGGGTTCAATGGACAAACTCAGGAGGATGAACCGTGCTGATTTACCCGCTCACCAACCAGGACTACTGAGGGCAGTTGTTGTGACCCACTGGGGTGCCTGGCTGAAATCTGCTAACTCAACAAGGAGCTGAAATCACACCTGGAACTCCCTGTTGTGTGCGGCTCCATCCCACAGCACACAGTCCACTGACTATAGATAGTGTCACAGGTCATGTCATTCATGCCAACATCATCACTGAAACATTTATAATGGTACTGATATTTATATTCATATTGATGTTTCAACACACAAGTTATTCTCGAACATTGGAACAGGAGGAGGCGGTTCAGCTCCTCAAACCTGTTTCGCCATTCAATAAGATCATGACTGATCTGTATCTTAACTCCATCTACCCACCTTGGCTCCATAGCCCTTAATACCCTTACCCAACAAAAATCTATCAATCTCAGATTTCCACTTCCCTATGCTTATTCTTTTACTGGGTAGAGGCAGTTTAATCTATAATTCATCATTTATAAAAGGAAAATCAAGTACTGAGCATTGAAAGAAAAATCATTACTGTTTTCATGAAAATTTAAACTTTGATGTTTATATGACAGAAGGAGAAGTGTAACGCCCTTTGAAGAAGATAGCGAAATATGTAAGAGGTTTTAACATTTTTATTCGGGACGTGGACGTCCCTGGCAAGACTGGATTTTTTATTGACCACCCCTAGTTACCCTGAGAAGGTGGTGGTAACTGAGTGGCTTCAGAGGGCAGTAAAGAGTCGGTGTGGGTCTAGAGTCACATCTAGGCCCAGACGAGGTAAGGATGGCAGGTTTCCTTCCATAAAGGACAGTTGGTGAATAGTTGGGTTCCTTGGTCACTTTTACGGATACCAGCTTTTTATCTCCAGTCTAAATTCTCAAAATGTCACGGTAGGATTTGAACCTACGGATTACTAGTCCAGTAACATAACCACTACCGTAAACCACAGCAGTACTATACCTTCGAGGGTGGTGTCCTCTCCTTTTAGAGGACGGCTGCTGCCTTCGGCATATTCTGCAATCACATTGACCAAGTAGGTAGTTTCAGACAGGAGGTCGGTCAGCACTCTAGTTGTCTGGTCTGCAGGCAATCTGATGGAGATAAAGTCACCACCCACTGCCACTTTATGCTTCAATAGGTACGATAGCACATCTGGGCCAGCTCCCGTCCAGCTCACTAGAAAGCTACTAGAGGTCACCTCAGAGGTCTTCAAATCCTTGGCCGGTGTGAAGGCTACGATTAGAGAAAGAGACACCAATTATTACCAATTCTGTTGGACTAATCAATCTTTTAAAAAAAAAATTTCAGTGGGTGAGGCTTATCAAGAATTTCATAGGATTGCATAGGATATACGGCACAGAAACAGGCCATTTGACCCAACCAGTCCATGCTAGTGTTTATGCTCCATTCGAGCCTCCTCCCGTCTTTCCTCATCTAACTTTATCAGCATAACCCTCCATTCCTTTCTCACTCATGTGCTTATCTAGCCGCCCCTTAAATGCATCTATATTGTTAGCTTCAACCACTCCCTATGGTAGCGATTTCCACATTCTCACCACTCTTTGGGTAAAGAAGTTCCTGCTGAATTCCCTATTTGATTTCTTGGAGACTTAACTGAAATTGATGGTCTCTGGTTATGCTCTTCCCCACAAGCGGAAACATTCTCTCTGTGTCTACTCTATCAAAACCTTTCATAATTTTAAAAACCTCAATTAGGTCATCCCTCAGCCTTCCCTTTTCGAGAGAAAAGAGACCCAGCCTGATCATCCGTTCCTGATAGGTATACCCTTGCATTTCTGGAATCATCTTTGTAAATTTTCTCTACACCCTCTCCAGTGCCTCTATATCCTTTTTATAATATGGTGACCAGAACTGTATGCAAAACTCCAAGAGTGGTCTAACCAAAGTTCGATACTAGTTTTGGTGACAAGAACTGGGATAGTTCCTGACTCCATAGATCTGCAGTGTCACATTCACTTAAAGTTCATTGATTCTTGATCTTTTACTGGGTAGAGACAGTTTAATATATACTTCATCATTTATAAAATGAAAATCAAATGCTGATCAGTGAAAGAAAAATCATAACTGTTCTCATAAAAATGTAAGGAGAAAATTCACTCTTTGGTGACCAATTCTGGCAGATAGTTCAGAGAAGAAAGTCATTCAGAATAATCACGCGTTAGACATTCCTGCCTGGAATTGGCACTGTGCAATATTAGCCGTTTTACATGTTAATACATTTGTGTAAAATATTTTAGATATTTTAAGCTATTAGATGAGGTCCTTACTACTAGGGGGATCAAGGGGTATGGCGAGAAAGCAGGAATGTGGTACTGAAGTTTCATGTTCAGCCATGAACTCATTGAATGGCGGTGCAGGCTAGAAGGGCCGAATGGCCTACTCCTGCACCTATTTTCTATGTTTCTATGTTTTTCTAAATCCCCACACCATTAACATCCTGGGGGGGATCACCATTGACCAGAAACTTAACTGGACCAGCCACATAAATGCCAAGACTACTAGATCAGGTCAGAGGCTGGTTATTCTGCGGCGAGTGTCTCACTTCATGATTCCTCAAAGCCTTTCCACAACCTACAAGTCAGGAGTGGATGGAATATTCTCCACTTGCCTGGATGAGTGCAGCTCCAACAACACTCAATAAGCTCGATACCATTCAGGACAAAGCAGCCAGCTTGAATGGCAGCCTGTCCACCTCTTTAAACATTCACTCCCTCCACCACCAGCACACTGTGACTACATGCATACTATATACAGAGTGCACTGCAGCAACTCGCCAAGGCTTCTTTGGCAGCACCTCCCATACATGTCTGCTACCACCTAAAGGGCAGCAGGTGCATGGAAACATTAGCACCTGCAAGTTCCCCTCCAAGTCACACACTATCCTGACTTGGAAATATATCGCCGTTCCTTCATGGTTGCTGGGTCAATATCCTGGAACTCCCTCCCTAACAGCACTGTGGGAGTACCTACACCACACGGACTGCATCGGTTCAAGAAGGCAGCTCACCACCACCATTTTGGGTGCAGTTATCACGTGTTTGGTTCGAAGAGGCATTTAAAAAGTTGAAGAGAGATTTCCTACGTAAGCTCTGAAAGAAACAGTGCTCGGGATAGAAATTCATATTGGTGACGACGCCTGTTCTAGGCCCCGCCCAATATTCGGTTCCATTGATCCAATATTGGGCATATAGCGTGCAGTCGATGCAATACCGACCGTTTTGCTCTAGTGCTCGAGAATGTTTTTGTGTTTTTTGAGTGTTATTTGCACGTGAACATTGTGCTCCGATGACACAACTTGAATGCTTCTAGCCGTGGCGGTGAGATCCCGCCCTCTCACTCACCCCGCTCTCTGATGGCTTTCACCTCCTCCTTGATCCGGAGACACAGCGTCTGCGTCAGCTTCGTTGACACACGTTGGAAGGAGTCGAAGTCGTTCACCTGGTACACGTGGGTGTTTTCGGGTTGTGAGGCGATGGCCACCAGCTCACTGAACACTGCGTCTTTGACTCCCACCGCAAAGACCTCCACGCCCGCGTCGCGCAGCTTCATAGCAGGGGCCTTGAAGGCGTCGGAGGATTTGCCATCCGTGATCAGCACCATCACCCGCGGCACGTTGGGCCTGGCCCCCTTCTCGGGGACGAACACCTTCTCCCTCACATAAGCCATGGCCCTGCCTGTATTGGTGGAGCCCCCCCTGTAGGGGAAGTTGCGGACGGCCCGGACCACATCCTGCAGCGATGTGT
The DNA here is from genome assembly GCF_044704955.1 of Pristiophorus japonicus. Taxonomy (NCBI): domain Eukaryota; kingdom Metazoa; phylum Chordata; class Chondrichthyes; family Pristiophoridae; genus Pristiophorus; species Pristiophorus japonicus. Next base: position 10,840,220 of record NC_091985.1, on the reverse strand, counting down.
GCTTGTTAAGGTTGAACTCTGTATGTGGTTCCCGGCTGTACTGGACCAGCCCGATCTGGATGCGATCGGAGCCCACCTGGAATGTCTTGACCAAGGTTTCCAGGAAGTCCTTGACCTTGGCGAAGTTGCTCAGGCCAATGCTGTAGGAGCCATCCACCAATAGGACAATATCAGCTTGTGCGTTGGAGTCCAGGGTACATTCTGTAGGAGTCAAAAGAGATAAAATCCACAATCACTATTTTGTAATAAAAAAATGTTTTCGGCGCTCTTGGATAGCTTATTGTGAGTTCTTCGTAAGTACCATGGAAACCAGAATGTGCAGCATAGAAACAGATCATTCGGCCTAATTGGTCCGTGCTGGTGTTTTTGCTCCACACGAGCCTACTCCAACTCCTCTTCAACTCACCCTATCATAATTTCCTTCTATTACCTTCTCCCTCACATGCTTATCCAGTTTCCCCTTAGATGCATCTATGCTATTCAGCTCAACCACTCCCTGTGGTAGCGAGTTCCACATTCTCACTACTCTCTGAGTAAAGACGTTTCTCCTGAATTACCTATTGGATTTACTAGTGACTATCTTATATTGATGGCCCCAAGTTTTGGTCTCCCCACAAAACATCTTCTCTACATCTACCGTATCAAACCCTTTCATAATCTTAAAGGCCTCTAGCAGAAGATCACGTGGTATATTATTCTGGTGCAAAGACATGGCTGTGTGTAGCCCTCTAATTCCCATTAAGACCACAGGGTCTCCTGAGGTCAAATATAGGTTGCATAAAGCATCACAGCTATATGGGATAGGCTAGATGCACCAGTGCGCCTTTCCTGTCTGTCATTTGCCTACATACTAGATTGGATTAAACCCAAAATCTTATGGTTTAGAAGTAAGTGCTACCAGGCTGGCTTCATTATCTGAGGAGTTGTGAATGGCACTGAACACTGTGCAGTCATCAGCAAATATCCCCACTTCTGACCTTATGATTGAGGGAAGGTCATTGATGAAGCAGCTGAATTGGTTGGATCTAGGAAACCTGCCCTGAGGAACTCCTGGGGCTGAGATGATTGGCTTCCGGCAACCACCTTCCATCTTCCTTTGTGCTGGGTATGACTCCAGCCAGTGGAGCGTTTTTCCTCTGATCCCTATTGACTTCAGTTTTTGCTCCTCTTCCTGTTCCTATGTACCTTTTGTTTTCATAGATCTCCCTAGATGTGCTATTCCCTTTATCCTCCTCAAAAGCTCAACCAACTGAACTACATGACTCTCAAAGCATCTCTGCAAAGATTGTCTATTTTTCTGACCCTTTATTCTGTGTTTGAGCACAGGCACAAAAAAAGAACATAAAAAATAGAAACAGGAGTAGGCCATGCGGCCCCTCGAGCCTGCTTCGCCATTCAATAAGATCATAGCTGATCTGATCATGGACTCAGCTCCACTTCCCCGCCCGCTCCCCATAACCCCTTATCCACTTATCGTTTAAGAAACTATCTATTTCTGTCTTAAATTTATTCAATGTCCCACCTTCCACAGCTGTCTGAGGCAGCGAATTCCACAGATTTACAACACTCTGAGAGAAGAAATTCCTCCTCATCTCAGTTTTAAATGGGCGGCCCCTTATTTTAAGATCGTGCCCTCTAGTTCTAGTCTCCCCCATCAGTGAAAACATCCTCTCTGCATCCATCTTGTCAAGCCCACGCATAATCTTATAGGTTTCGATAAGATCACCTCTCATTTTTCTGAATTCCAATGAGTAGATGCCCAACCTACTCAACCTTTCCTCATAAGTCAACCCCCTCATCCCCGGAATCAACCTGGTGATCCTTCTCTGAACTGCCTCCAAAGCAAGTATATCCTTTCGTAAATATGGAAACCAAAACTGCACGCAGTTTTCCAGGTGTGGCCTCACCAATACCTTATATAGCTGTAGTAAGACTTCCCTGTTATTATACTCCATCCCCTTTGCAATAAAGGCAAAGATACCATTGGCCTTCCTGATCACTTGCTGTAACTGCATACTATCCTTTTGTGTTTCATGCACAAGTACCCCCAGATCCCGCTGTACTGTGGCACTTTGCAATCTTTCTCCATTTAAATAATAACTTGCTCTTTGATTTTTTTTCTGCCAAAGTGCAGGACCTCACACTTTCCAACATTATACTCCATCTGCCAAATTTTTGCCTACTCACTTAGCCTGTCTATGTCCTTTTGTAGATTTTTTGTGTCCTCCTCACACTTTGCTTTTCCTCCCATCTTTGTATCGTCAGCAAACTTGGCTACGTTACACTCAGTCCCTTCTTCCAAGTCATTAATACAGATTGTAAATAGTTGGAGTCCCAGCACTGATCCCTGCGGCACCCCACTAGTTGCTGGTTGCCAACCAGGGAATGAACCATTTATCCCGACTCTCTGTTCTCTGTTAGTTAGCCAATCCTCTATCTATGCTAATATATTACCCCAACCCAGTGAACTTTTATCTTGTGCAGTAACCTTTTATGTGGCAAAATGCCTTCTGGAAGTCCAAATACACCACATCCACTGGCTCCCCTTTATCCACCATGTTCGTTACATCCTCAAAGAACTCCAGCAAATTTGTCAAACGTGACTTCCCCTTCATAAATCCATGCTGACTCTGCCTGATCGAATTTTGCTTTTCCAAATGTCCTGCTACTGCTTCTTTAATAATGGACACCAACATTTTCACTTTCCCAACCACGGATGTTAGGCTAACTGGTCTATAGTTTCTTGGTTTTTGTCTGCCTCCTTTTTTAAATAGGGGTGTTACATTTGCAGTTTTCCAATCTGCTGGTACCTCCCCAGAATCCAGGGAATTTTGGTAAATTACAACCAATGCATCCATTATCCCTGCTGCTACTTCTCTTAAGACCCTAGGATGCAAGCCATCAGGTCCAGGGGATTTATCTGCCTTTAGTCCCATTATCTTACTGAGTACCACCTCCTTAGTGATTGTGATTGTGTTAAGTTCCTCTCCCCAATAGCCCCCAGACTATCGACTGTCGGAATATTGTTAGTATACTCTACCGTAAAGACTGATACAAAATATTTGTTCAGAGTTTCTGCCATCTCCATGTTCCCCATTATTAATTCTCAGGTCTCGTCCTCTAAGGGACCAACATTTACTTTAGCTACCCTTTTTTTTTATATACCTATAGAAACTCAAGCTATCTGTTTTTATATTTTGCGCTAGCTTACTTTCATAGTCTATCTTCCCTTTCTTAATCATTTTTTTAGTTGTTCTTTGCTGGCTTTTAAAAGCTTCCCAGTCTTCTGTCCTCCCACTAGTTTTAGCCACTTTGTATGCCCTTGTTTTTAATTGGATAGCATCCTTTATTTCTTTAGTTAGCCACGGATGGCTATCTTTTCTCTTACACCCTTTCCTCCTCACTGGAATATATTTTTCTTGAGAGTTGTGAAATATCTCCTTTAATGTACACCACTGTTCATCATATGAAAGCAGCACAACTTGCTCCTTCTCTGTGTGCATGATGAGTACATATTGGATCCTGTAGGACACTGATGTCAACTTACCAACCGACTCTTTGACGGGTTGTGTCTTTTCCATTGCTATCACAGGCTCACTGGATGCAAGCCCTCTCATGGCATTCAAATTAATCTGGTACTCAGTTTCGGGAGTGAGGTCCTTAGCCACTGTGGTCCTGGTCCTGGAGTCAACATTGATGATTTGCTCCTTGATGCCTGCCACCATGGGAATGAGGTGGATTCTGTAGCCGGTGATCTGACCAGGCGACGAATCCCAAGTGATCTTCATGAATTTCGATGCCGTCTCCAAGACTTGCAGATTGGTAGGTGGTTCGACCACTGCCAGGTCAAGAAAAAAAAAGCATTAAAGACTTCCCTCAAACTCCTCTGTATATAATGTAGATATAAAAAGATCTATGGAGTTCGGTTTTTGATTGACCCAGTTCATCAGGGTAGAATTATATAGAATTTACAGCACAGAAATAGGCAATTCAGCCCAAGTGGTCCATGCCGGTGTTTATGCTCCACACGAGCCTCCTCCCACCAAACCCCATCAGCATATCTTTCTATTCCTTTCTCCCTAGCTTCCCCTTAAATGTATCTGTGCTATTCACCTCAACTACTCCCTGTGGCAGCAATAATGCTTCGGGCAGAGGCACATCCGAGAAGAGTGAACTTAGAACCTAAATTTTCAGCTGTGGGCAAAGCCTATGGCTAAAAGACTCAAATGTGAGTGGAAATGGTTATTGAAGGAGCATCGCTACAGGTGCAGATTTGGACAGGTGTAAGGAGCACACTACTGCTCTAATTTAAAGGGATGGGGCGAATTTAAGGGAAACGTCACAGTCGGGTGAAAAATGTTGAGATTCTTTAAAAAGCTTCCCGAAGGCAACTCAGCCCATCTGCAGCCTTGAGCATGGCTGGAGGGGCAGAGGATTAAAACTGAGAGGCTAAAATGAAGGGACAGGAAACCAAGGTGCAGGCATGAAACTGATGGATCAATCAGGCAACTGGACTCCAACATAATGGATCTCTGTCCCATTTGCCACTGGCTTGTCCAATTGGTCCCCCGAAATCAGGCAACCACCAGTGGGCGATCTAGGCTGTGACAGAAGAGCAACTATATATCAAGAGCAGCACAAGGAGCATTAGGGGCAATTACTGAGTGGGGCAAGGTGGAGAGGGGAGGCATTACCAGTGTCAAAGAAAGTATTAGGAGCTGTGTGTCATCTTCGTTACACTGTCTGAAGCAGAAAATTGCCTCTTATCCCAGTACAAACATCCCTTACTGTAGTTCCCAAAGTTCACACTGAAAAAGCTGATTAACAAGTAGTCAAGCATCAAGAGCAGACACAATAAACAATGGCCCCGAATTTCCGCTGAGTTCTCCAGATCTTTCTACCTTGGCTTTGTTGGTGCAACCCCTGGAGAAACATGACTGGTGGACATTTTTGGCCGTTTGCATTGTTTCTACGACATTCCACCAAACTCCTGCCAGAGAACACCGCCTCCCCCCCCCCCAACCCCACCCCCACCACCACACACAGATATTTCAGGCAAATATCTGCAGAGGTTCATGCACATGGACAATGAATACTCAATCTAAGTGGGAAGAAAGAAGCTGTTCAGAATTCCTACCTTCCTCCCCACTCACGATGTCACTGAGCTGCTCCTCAACGCCAGTGCACACCAGGCTGATTATTTCATCCTGGACTTCTTTGATCTTGTCGAAATCTGCCACTTTGAAAACGTGCTTGTTTAGAGGGGCGGAGCCAATCAGTTGCAATTCGTCCAAATCTGCTCCCTTGATACCTGAGGGAAGAAAAAGATAAGCATATTGGAGTGAATAAAGACTTTCTTTAGCTCTTTTCTTGCACCGCAAAACAATCCAGTCAGGAGGCATCAGTTGTAGGTCAATAATGATTTGATCAGATCCTTATTTTTCCCATTAGATATAGCTCGCACTTATATGTTACCTTTCACATCTATGAGAAACGTGCATAAGATCTCAATATCCAATGAATTATTCTAAAGTACTGTTGCTTGATAGGCAAATTTACTTAATCGGCCCATAATTCAGAAAGACATAGATTAAGAAGGACTAATTAGGTAGTGCCGGACTTGGGGCTTAAAAGCCTTTAGCCCATATGCAGAAGAAAGAAAAATAAAGACTTGCATTTATGTAGCGTCTTTCATGACCTCAGGACATCCCAAAATGCTTTACAGCCAATGAAGTATTTTTGAAGTATAGCCACAGTTGTAATGTAGGAAACACAGCAACCAATTTGTGCACAGTATGAAAGAAAGATGAAAGAGGTAAAGAGTTCCACAGTATTGCGTTTCTGGGATAGAACGAGTTGGAGCCGAAGACAGTACAAAAAATAGAGAAGGAGAAGAATGTTGGATGATGTGTCTGGACCCTGGAACTAATGAGAAGAAAGTTATGAGGAGCAATGATCTTCGTGCTCAGGGATAAAACAAAAAGAGCGGCTGTGAGGAAGGTTGCAGGTGAGGAGAAGGCTTCTAATGAGAAAGCAAACAGTTTTCTGTATTCTGCCCAGGAGCGAGAGAGAGTGAGAGAGAGAGAGTGAAAGAGAGAGTGTGCGAGAGAGAGAGAGGTGCCAGAGAGTCTCCCCAGATGCGGGAGAAGTGTTCAAGTCTTGGATGGATTTTGACAGTTGGATATCATGCCAAAGAAAGCAGCAGCTCTTGAATGTATAATTTTGGATGTGGGATCGAACGTGTAGTTTGGTTTATTTATCTTGGGCAGCAGGAGGAGAAACATTGCAGACATTTTCCACAGGGCACTCAATGGGTTCAGTCCAGTCTGTGGCAGAACAGTTTTTATGCGGTCTGTGGAGGGAGCAGGATGGGCCTTTCTTGCCCATGCTTTGTGTCCTCGTATTTATAGTGCAGTGTGAGAGGGATGGTAAGTATGTGCATGCTTTGGTTCAATATGAAAGAATTCAAAGTATAAAAGCAACCTACCCAATATAAATACTTCAACCCCGATATCGCGAAGAGCTTTAGCGCTTTCTGTCACAGGGTCCTGGGACTTCCCATCCGTGATAATGACGGCTATTTTGGGATAAGATTTTCTTGCTCCAGCAGCTTCACTAAAGGTGTTCTGTACTAGGTAATCGATGGCTTCACCTTCAGAACCAAAATTAGTCCATTGCAATTAGTCAATTCAAACAATGACGCATCAGTCAATTAAGCTGCTAAGAGATTCCTGTCACTGCCATTTCTTATATATAAACCACCCAAACCCATCGATTAGATTCCAGCCTGTAACTCACTCCCAGTTATCTATTATTCTATATATAAACCACCTAAACCCATTGATTAGATTCCAGCCTGTAACTCACTCCAATGTATCCATTATTCTATATATAAACCACCCGAACCCCTCGATTGGATTCCAGCCTGTAACTCACTCCCAGGTATCCATTATTCTATATATAAACCAGCCGAACCCCTCGATTAGATTCCAGCCTGTAACTCACTCCCGGGTATCCATTATTCTACATATAAATCACCCGAACCCCTCGATTAGATTCCAGCCTGTAACTCACTCCCAGATATCTATTATTCTATATATAAATCACCTGAACCTCTCGATTAGATTCCAGCCTGTAACTCACTCCCAGGTAGTCATTATTCTATATATAAACTACCCAAATGCCTCGAATAGATTCCAGCCGGTAACTCACTCCCAGGTATCCATTATTCTATATATAAACCACCCGAACCCCTCGATTAGATTCCAGCCTGTAACTCACTCCCAGGTATCTATTATTCTATATATAAATCACCTGAACCTCTCGATTAGATTCCAGCCTGTAACTCACACCCACATATCCATTATTCTATATATAAATCACCCGAACCCGTCGATTAGATTCCAGTCTGTAACTCACTCCCAGGTATCTATTATTCTATATATAAACCACACAAACCCCTCGATTAGATTCCAGCCTGTAACTCACCCCCAGGCATCCATTATTCTATATATAAACCACCTGAATCCCTCGATTAGATTCCAGCCTGTAAGTCACTCCCACGTATCCATTATTCTATATATAAACCACCCGAACCCCTCGATTAGATTCCAGCCTGTGACTCACTCCCAGGTATCCATTATTCTATATATAAACCACCCGAACCCCTCGATTAGATTCCAGCCGATAACTCACTCCCAGGTATCTAATATTATATATATAAACCACCCAAACCCCTCGATTAGATTCCAGCCTGTAACTCACTCCCATGTATCCATTATTCTATATATAAATCACCCGAACCCCTCGATTAGATTCCAGCCTGTAACTCACTCCTATGTATCCATTATTCTATATATAAACCACCCGAACCCCTCGATTAGATTCCAGCCTGTGACTCATTTCCAGGTATCTATTATTCTATATATAAACCACCCAAACCCCTCGATTAGATTCCAGCCTGTAACTCACTCCCACGTATCCATTATTCTATATATAAATCACCCGAACCCCTCGATTAGATTCCAGCCTGTAACTCACTCCCAGGTATCCATTATATTCTCAGGGTGAGATTCTGTAACTTACTCTTAACCTTACATTGTTTTCAAATCTCAGTTTATAACTGAGGCATTTGCAAGCAGAATAAAAATGAGATTCTGTACCAGTCATGGTATTTCCGCCTTTGTAGGGAAGGTTGGTAATTGCATTCAGCAGGTCCTGCTTCTGGTTGTATCTGTTTAATTCGAACTCTGTCCTTGTATCGGAACTATACTGCACAATACCAACTTTGGTTTTGTCGTCTCCGATCTCAAACGCAGACACGAGGGAGTAGATGAATTCCCTGATTCTTTTGAAATTGGCCCTCCCCACGCTCCATGATCCATCGACCAGCAAAACCAAATCGGCCACAACACTAGCTGAACACTCTGAAAGGACAGAAGGAGGCAACAGATTATTGATGGCAGCTAATGTCAATTAATGTCCATGCACAGCATCGAGGACACCCAAAGCAGATAAATACGGAAACGTAACATTGCCGCCAGTAGTGAGGTATGGTGTCTGTGAGGGTGGAGAGACCTTGGAGAGGGTGCAGAGGAGATTTATCCGAATGGTTGCAGGGATGAGGGACTTCAGTTATGTGGAGAGACCGGAAAAGCTGGGGTTGTTCTCCTTAGAGCAGAGAAGATTAAGGGGATATTTAATAGAGCTGTTCAAAATCAAGAGGGGTTTTGATAGAATAGACAGAGGGGAATTGTTTCCACTGGCAGGAGGGTCGGCAACCAGAAGGCACAGATTTAAGGTCATTGGCAAAAGAACCAGAGGGAAAATGAGAAGTATTGTTTTTACACAGGCTGAAGGTGTGGTGGGAGCAGATTCACTAATAACTTTCAAAGGGAAATTGGATTAATACTCGAAAAAGAAAAATTTGCATGGCTACGGGGAAAGAGCTGTGAGAGTGGGACTAATTGGATCGCTCTTTCAAAGTGCCAGCACAGGCACGATGGGCCGAATGGCCTCCTTCTGTGCTGTATCATTCCCTGATTCTATATACTTGCAATGTGATTGATCAAACAAGTTGTAAATGAAGGTCAGCCACACAATTGAGGCTTATTCGCCCACACAGGCTTCAGAGGATCTGCCACTGACTAATGTGCTGTTGCACGTCTGCTTGTCTATTCCAGCGTTGCCCAGTGGGAATCGCTGACTAGCCACAAGTGAGGCTATGGCCACTCCGTTATAGCCACATGCACTAAGTTTGGTAGAAAACGCCTTACACACTCACACCGTACAGGTAGCGTGAGGAGAAAAAGGAAGAAACGGTGCGGAAATGTTCCACAGGACAAGCAATGGGTTAGGCCAAGTCTGTGGTAGAGCTGTTAGCATGTGGGAGGGGGATAGGCTGATGGGGCGGAATGGGCCTTTCTTGCCCATGCTTTATGTCTCATATTTATAGCGTGAGTGTGAGCGACTCGTGCTTTTTGGTTAAATGAGAAAGATTTCAAATTATAACAGTGACCTGCCGAAGAACTTAACCAACCTACTTAACAAACATCCACCACCAGTCAGTAACCATGGAAGTAAAGTGCTCACAACAATCAAGAAACACGCACACACTCTGCTTTTCATCTTACCGTGATACCAACAAATGCGCAGAAAGGTTAACGATCACACGCATACAGCCTGTGGATACGAGTATTGAGATCACATACTAATCAGAAATGCAATTAACCACATCTGGAATTGTAATTAGCCACATGTGTCTGGTGCTAATGAATTGGACAACACTGATATATTCCTACTCCCATTTCCGGACTGGACACTGGCCAGCACTTCTCTGTAAAGGGTTATTCTCGAAGCGCTATTTTATCGAAGGAGTGTAGCTGATAAGAGACTTACAGATCTCTTTCCATATCTTCATGGCAAGTTATAAATGTCCCCTAACTCAGGGAGCCGACAGCAGCATTGCCGCATAAACACGGATCAACAAATGTCCTGTTGGATGAAGGGGGCTGGTTTCAAGAAAGTGCCATGATGTCAGAGATACAGCAACTGGCTTTCAGCATTCCAGAATGGAGCCAACCTCTGCTCTCACACAACTCTACAAGTGAAGGGTGGAGGGGGCACAGCAACATTCACTCTGCCCAGACAGTAACAACAGGCAACACAAGAGCAATGTGGCTTCATCCTCGAGTACTATTTGAAAGTAGTTTGTTATCCTCGTCCATGCCTTTGTCACCTCCAGACACGACTATTCCCACACTCTCTTGGCTGGCCTCCCATCTTCCACCCTCCATAAACTTGAGCTCATCCAAACCTCTGCTGCCCGTGTCCTAACTCGCACCAAGTCCCATTCACCCATCACCCCCCTGTACTCGGTGACCTACATTTGCTCCCGGTCCGGCAATGCATCGATTTTAAAATTCTCATCCTTGTTTTCAAATCCCTCCATGGTCTTGTCCCTCCCTATCTCTGTAATCGCCTCCAGTCCTATAACTCTCTGAGATTCCTGATTATAATTGCTCCACCAGTGGTGGCCGTGCCTTCAGCTGCCAAGGCCCTAAACCACGCTGCGTTTCTCTCCTCCTTTAAGACGCTCATTAAAACCTATCTCTTTGACCAAGCTTTAGGTCATTTTCCCTAATATCTCCTTATGTGGCTCGGTGTCAAATTTTGTTTGATAATCGCTCCTGTGAAGCGCCTTGAGGCCTTTTACTATATTAAAGGTGCTATATAAATACAAGTTGTTGTTGTTTTAGATTCTGAATCTGTACATACAGATGAGTTGGAAATATATCTGAGGAGACTAAAAACAAATCCGTCAAACTTACTTTGAGAAGGGTCTTCTATTTTCTTTGGCCGTTTAGTCGGTATGCGACCTGACTGACCTAGGGGGGAAATAAATAAATACGTAAGCCAGCAAATATTTTCATTCTTATTCCATGAACTAACCACGGCTAAATAACCCCAGGAGTGGACATTACAATGGGCTGTGGTGCACTCAAAGTAATGGGTAGAGTAAATATGGGTGGACCTCATTGTCATTATATTTGTACACTCGCATCCATTCCTCGCTGAGGAGGAGCAGAGATGGTCACATGTAGTCGAGACTGGGACAGCAGGTTCCCATCCCTGAAGGACCTGAGTGAACCAGTCAGGTTTTTACAACAATCTGGCAGTTTTCATGCTCATTCTTTTTGTTCTATTGCCAGCCCAGACATTACCAGATTAATTTAATTCAATTTCACAAGTTGCCAGTGATGAAATTTTAACTCATGACCTGTAGGTTCTGACCAAAGTATCTGCCCAATTTGTGCTCTTCGTGCAGGACATTTACCATTAGAAAAGGAGGTGTGAATATAGCATGGCATACAAGTATTGTAAAAGGTACCATCTATGCACGGGGCGAGACCCTCAACCCCATAGAGAAAACCTTAAGATGCAGTCTGTACCTACTTGTGAGTTGTCCATAGACTGGTACACTTTCCGATGAACGGTCAAAGGCAATTAATGTCACCACGTATTCCACATCGGGAATGAGGTCCGTTAATGTGGTTTTGCTGGCACCCTGGGGCAATATAAGTTCTTTTGCAGATCCAGCTGGTGTAGCACATATGAGAAATTTTTAAAAAGGCACATGTTAGAAAACAATTTCCTCCTCTTGGTATCTGAACTTAAAAAAATAAGATTATCGTTGGAACATTCTTTGTGGCTTTTATAAAACTACAATAAACTCTGGTGGGTCATTTTAACGTAACCCGCCTGAAGGGAAACTAACAGGATCCAAAGTAAAAGTGGGCAATTGTCAGTTCCAGATAGTGGAGTTAGGTTAAAATTGCCGCAGGACTTTTCAAGAAATAAAAAAATCCCGGACTGCATTGATTCCATAGCAACCACTACATGTAGTTAAATTAAGGACCAGTAGGCCTGCATAGAGTCGTCACGGCCAGTAATATCAACGGATTCCATCTCAGGAAGATGCGTTTTGGTTTTATTTCATGACTCCAGTTTCCTCCCTCATTGTCCCCATCCTCTCCTGGAAGGGGTAGGACCGATTTTCCCATCGTGGGCTCCCCTTGAGAAGCCTCGCATCGACACAGGCGCATTGCTAGTGCATCCCCATCAAATATCGGAAAACACAGGGGAGCAAACACCCACGGCATCCTGCTAGTGAAGGTCCACCCCACAAGCATGCAGTCGTAAGATCGACCCGGTTGGCTCGTGCTTGGGTACAGGCAATTGTAGGGCATTTTAAGATGAGGAACAGGCCTTTGGGACCTGCAAGCGTGGCCTCTTTGGATTGATCCCTCCGCCATGTTTTCAGCCTGCCCCTGTCACTGGCCCTACATGTGGCAGCCGTCTTCTAGAATCGAAGTGGGCAGTTTTCTTGAATGGGCCAAGTCAGTGAATGTCAGACTATTGGACCATGGGAGCATCATAAGAAGAAAAGAACACAGTCTGTCTTGCTCACCTTCTACCATCCTAGTAGTCGCATGATACAACGATAATGGAGTTGTTAGGCTAGAAATTGTGTAATGTGCCGTTTGGGTAATAACATTTGAAGGAGTGTAAAATTATCACCAGGTTAAAACAATTTGCTGCTCCCAGGAACTTCAGCTGTAGTGCGCCAAGAGGGAAATGGAGTGCTAAATCAAGCTCTACCACTTCCCTTAGAGCGCTAAAGGGAGTGAGAGGGATGATAGCGGCAGAGCGCTGAGCAATGTTCAGTGCAACGCTGCCATCTTTAGAGACTCCTTCCCTCGCTTAAAGGGATAGGCCAATGATGGGTCCAATCACTCTTCAGGCTGTGTCTGTGGGGCCACGGGATCTGCGCTATGTACATAGCAGCCCCAAGCACTCTGAGAGAATGCAGGGCTGAGCAGTTGCTGGAGCAAAAGAAATCAGGAGGCACCAGATTGGGGAGAGAAATAAATGTTGCCCTACCTGACCAGCGCTGCCTTTAAACATCACTCCCCAAATGGCCAGCTGAGGTGACAAAGCCTCCTGCAGCTGCCGTTGATGACGTCCGGTGATGCTGCAGGGGGTGGGAACGGATATCACATTCCGGGCTGCGTACCGGATGATATCACGATCTATGAGGCGCAAGAGAGCGAGGCGGTAAGTGGTAGCACTAGCGCAGAACTGCCAGGGAGGTTCGTGGGCATCGGTGAATTTGCCGTGCCCGGTCGGTAACCCCATAGCGCCCCGTTACCACCCTCCGCAGGTGCTAATGGGATGCGCGAACCAGGCGAATTTCTCCTCCGTTGTCTAATACCAGCGACCAATTTCTATCAATGAGTCTACAACAAACCCAGACATGAGGTGAGGAAAACCCCCAGTGGGGGAGAGCTTTGGGGACCACAGGTCCACAGTCACCTGTTCCTCCCGAGCTCGCTCCACTCACCACACCTCATGTCTGGAGCGGGAGCGAGAGCTCCAGAATGTTGCGTGGTCGCTTCAAGGAAACATTTCTGCCGACCTAATCCAGCCATCACTCACCAGCCACACGCACATACTTTGAAACAGGGATCTTCGGATCACAATCGGGAGCTGAAACCCTGGCTGATCTTGACTGCTCTCATAGCACAGAGTTGATGTACCCAGCTGTGTCAGCCTTAACTCCCACTTCCTCCCATCCCACCCCTACTAATTAAGCACAGACTGGGAAATGACCTTGAGACCTTCACGGCTTAAAACTTCCTGCTTTTCACGGTTCCACACTACTCCGATGCTGTCTACTTATCCACTGGGATGGCCCCGAGTGATATGCTTCTTGCACTTCAACACAAGGGAATGCCTTTGCGCAAACAGAACACTACAGTTCTTTGGGAATAACATCCAGAATGTGGCCTTGCCATGTACAATGTATTTCATATATATTACTCACAAGAAAAACACACAATTTCCCTGTGAAGTGGGTTTCCTATCTCAGCCATGTCACATCATGGCTAAGTATCATGTGTAGATATCAGGTAAGGATGCCCCCTTATAACAATTCAGAGTCAAACTGGTTCAAAAACTATGTACGTGATTCTGATTTTAAAAGAATCCAGGAAACGAGGTGGGAAGGGCCGGGAATAAATATTTTTTTTAATTAAAGTTTTTATAAACATTGATGGGGTGGGGGGGATATTGTGACCTCTTGAGCCCCAAGGAAGAGAAATCGCACGCTCTCTGAGTGCAGAGAAGCTGCTAGAGATTCAGGCTGGAGCCCAGGAATGAACCTGCTCGGGTCACCACTGTAATCAGACACCTCTCCACCCAGCTCTCGTGGCAGTGAGTGACAATTGGCATTTTTTATGTCCTCAGAGTGCAGGCCAGCAATTTCTCTAACTAATGATAGGACTCCTTCCTTCTGCGTCTCTCCGCCCAAAAAGCTATGGATGTTGGGGGTCAATTGAAAATTTCAAGACTGAGATCAATAGATTTTTGTTGGGTAAGGGTATCGAGGGAAATAAATCCCCAAATGAACCAGTTAATGGGGTAGCTTGATAGGTGTTAAAGGCAATGAGGGTAGATCGTGACTGTGCAGCAGTGTAAAACGGGTGATAGCAAATCTGCACCCCGTTAACTTCCATGGAAATAAAAATGAGGAGAAAAGTGACTGCTGCCAACTCACTATCATCCATCTTACACCATCGGCCAAATACGAAATGACCCCCAATTTCATCACTGCGAGATTCGCCAAGCAAAGAAAAAGTGGTCAAACTCTTTGCGATGAAGTGTGTTTTAATACAGTACTGCTTCTTGATCCAGCGGGAGAAATTCATACCTCCATTTGATACTTACAAGAGAATAACATCTAAAAATATTAGCGCAGTGGATCCTCTGGGGACCAGTCACCATTATATGATTAAATTTAAGACTTTCTGGCAACCTTACAGCAGTGATATGTCTAGCAAAAACAGATGGTTTTAGAAAAGTGAACTTCTTAAAGAATATCAGACGAATATTTTCTAAAAATGATATACCAGCGACACTAGCTTGCCCGTCCGTGTCCGGAGCATGCCGGAGTTGGAGTGGTGGAGGTACTTGGTGGCTGACAGGGACTTGAGAGTAACAAGTTTCTTGAGCCAGGTGGCCTGTTTTTTAAGGCACCAGAGGTGACCCCTAGGAGATTTGCAAAGGCACTGGCTATCGTCATGAAGGGATCATTGGCCACTGCAGGTACTCTGGAACTGGAACCAAAGAAAAGTAGCGCCGATGTTTAAGGTGGGCACTAATTTGATCCAGGAAACTACAGGCAGTTTAGGCACAGGTAAAAAGCTAGAATGCATCCTAAGGGGTCAGATATGAGTTCTTATACAGTAATAATTTTAATGTGATAGCCAGCATGTACTTGGAAGAGGAAAATCCAGACTGCTAAAACCTCAGTGTCAGCTGTGGCTCAGTAGGTAGCATCCTTACCTCTGAAACAGAAGGTTGTGGGACTTGAGCACAAACATTCTAGGCTGACACTCCAGTGCAATGCTGATGGAGTGCTGCACTGTCGGAGGTGCCGTCTTTTGGATGAGACGTTAAACTGAGGTCTCGTCTGCCCTCCCAAGTGGACGTATAAGATCCCATAGCACTATTTCGAAGAAGAGCAGGGGAGTTATTCCCGGTGTCCTGGCCAATATTTATCCTTCAATCACCATAACAAAAAACAGATTATCTGGTCATTATCACATTGCTGCTTGTGGGAGCTTGCTGTGGGCAAATTGGCTGCTGCATTTCCCACATTACAACAGTGACTACACTCCAAAAATTAATTAATTGGCTGAAAAGTGCTTTGAGACGTCCGCTATATAAATGCAAGTCTTTATTTCTTCATTCCTTTGCCTTTTTTGAGGAAGAACTCCTTACTATATTTGGACATTCATAAAGTTTTCGGTAAAATTTCATTGAACTCAAAAGCCCCTGGAATCCAGCACAGAACAGGGACTTGGATAAGCCATTGGTTCGAAAATAATTAATGAGAGTGCTTGTTGGGGGTCCATCATATTGGGAGAGCTGTTGATGTTCTGCAGAGCCAGTGCTTTGGATTCAATTATTTCCAATATAAATAAATGATTTGGATACTGAAAGCAATAGAGGCTTGCCAAATGTGCTGAAAATACCGAAAGAAAGTTATCTGTAGAGGATTCACCTAAAGGCTTGTGGAAAGATTTTGGTCAAGTCTGCAATTGAGCAGACAAAGGGCAAATGCGACTTAATCTGATAAATGTTAAGAATGCATATTAGTTGAATAAATGTGCATAAAATAAATGGGAAACAATTACTAATGGGAAACTTAGCGAGACACCTTGGAGTAATAGCTCATGGAATCATAGAATGATACAGCACAGAAGGAGGCCATTAGGCCCATTGAGCTTGTGCCAGATAGCAGGCTGACTCACCACTTTGAGTGCCTCGGACATTTTTTTGTGGAGGGGGAGGGGGGTGGAAAGGCTCATAGAGTACAGAACAGCAGAGTACAATCCCGCAGAGATTGTGCAAAGGTTTAACGAAGCACTGGCAAGGCTGCACATAGTGTTCTGGGTTTAATCATTCCATACATAAAAACATGGAGAAGGCACAGATAAGACCAAGTGGATGAGCTTCGAGGAAGGATTAATGAACCATAACTTTATAAGTCTTATAAAGAAGATTTTGAAAGGATTTCATCATGATCTGTGGAATATTATAGGGGAGGGATAAGATAAACTTAAATAATAAGTCAAAGTAACCCAGGAGATTTGGAACAGAAGACAACAGTAATCAACTTGGATGGACCCAGTAGGAATTACTGTGCTGGACACCATGAGTTTTACTTTGACTCCAATAAGTAGAAAGGGCTCAAAACGAACAAGGATGCAATGTGCATTGCCCACGTCAAACCTAGAACCAATTTCTCTCAGCTTCAGTACTGAATCGCACTGGCTCTTCCAAACTTATCCCCCTGTTGCGAAGCAGGGTAGCAAGAGACAAACAAAAATTGGGAAGTTCAAAGTGCGGTCCCATACCAAGATCGAGAGATGAGATGCGATGGCCAAACGAGTCTCTGTCATCTTTTTTTTGACTTTCCATCTGCAAATGCCTGCATTTCCAGCTGAAGACTTTTCAGCTCTTTTGCAAAGGCAATGGAAAAAGCACCATCTGGAATGGATTAATACCTTTCCTCCACCACTCCCCCACCCCCCCATCCCCACCCCCAACCCAACACCGCAGCACAGTGCTGTAAGGAATTTGCATTAGGAAGAAAGATGATGGAATTCTGCCGACATTCCATTACTTTCCTCTGCTCTCACTGCTCACAATGGAGACCACATGTGAAGCTGAAATGAAGAGAAGCAGGTCCCCCCAGTACATGACAGATTTCACATCAGTGGCAACGAGCAGGATATGGCCTGGAAAGCATTTTTCCAGAGGATGATCATTTTTTAAATCAGTCTAGACACCGGCAGCACTGGCTCCCGTGATGCTTGTTACAGGATCAGAAATGATCCATTCGGCACTTTTTTCCCCTCCGTCTGGGCCGCGAGTGGAAAATGTCGTCACTGACGACTGACAACTCGCTCAATGTTCCCAAGCTTGCAGACCGAGGTGCAAAAATTCCTCCTGCTTCAAAGCGTCGGGAGCCTTGTCAAGTGCTTCTCTCACGGGTGCATTTAGATAACGATTTCAGCATCGGAAAAAGGGGTTACATCTTGAGTTTCCCACTGCTTCCTCCTTGTCTCCGGTACGCCTGTCATGTCATGATGGCAAAACGGGAACAAGTCTGCTAGAGTCAGTGTGAATCGGCTGTCCAGACAGTGAACCTGAGAGCGATTCGCTCTCGGTTTGAAATGTGCAATGCAAATTTCACCTTATCCCTCTCAAGCTCTTTTTATACTCCCTGGGGTTATAGTTACACTCATGAGGACCAGCAAGGTCATTCCTATCTGGTATTCATCTTACTGGGACCCCTTGATCAGATATGTGGATAGGAAGCAGAATTCACCCATCACCTATAGAAAGAGTCAGGGCTCGAAAAACATGCATGATAATTACAAGCTCCGCAAATTTATGATTCTTGTGCATCGATGTTTTAGAAATCTTACGTCTGCACAAGCTTCCTGTCAATAGTTACCATCATAACTTCCCATGTCCAAGTTTATAATGTGAAATGTCTATGTAAGCTCGTCACACTAATTACAGCCTTCCACCACTGGAGGTGCAGCGGCAGCACCATTAGAGGAGGGTGCAATTACAGAGTGACGGAATTACATCACTTTATCCTGCTCCAATTATCTCCTTGCTCTCTCACCCTACTTCATTTGAAGACTACACTTAATAATCAAAAAAGCTAATGGAAAGTTAGCCTTTATAACTAGAGGGCTTGAATAAAAATGGGAGGACGTTTTGCTGCAGTTCTATAAGGCCATGGTTAGGCCAAATCTGGAGCACTGTACCTTAGAAAGGATATATCGGCCTTGGAAGGCGTGCAGAGCAAATTCACCAGAATGATGCCAAGGCTACAAGGGTTAGATTATGAGGAGAGATTACATAAAGTAGGCTTGTATTCCCTTGACTATAAAAGGCTGAATGGTGATTTGATTGAGGTTTTTAGGATTTTGAAAGGAACTGATAGGGTAGATAGAGAGAATCTTTTTCCGCTGGTGGGGGAGCCTAGTACAAGGGGGCATAACATGAAAATCAGATCCAGGCCATTCAGGAGTGAAGTTAGGAAACACTTCTTCATGCAAAGGGTGGTAGAAGTGTGGAACTCTCTCCCACAAAAAGCAGTAGGTTAATAATAGCTCAATTAATAATTTGAAATCTGCGATTGATAGAATTTTGTTGGACAAGGGTATAAAATAATATGGAGTCAAGGTGGATGGATGGATTTAAGATGCAGATCAGGCATAATCTCATTGAATGGAGCTGAACAGCCTCCTCCGATGTTCCTATGTTTTCACTATCCATGTGAAATCCCATAGGAGATCAACTCGTCTATATTTAAAACAAATTTGAATCACTCTAAATGTGGTCATCTAATGTCAAGAGATACAAATCTCTACAACTGATTTATATAATAAAATGATATAAGGGACGATCGTGAGACTCTGCTGCCAATCAAGGCCTCGGTGGGTGTGAGTATTCTCAGAGAATTGAGGTTACTATTTCCATCCTAAACTCACATCGGACCATTGCTCTGTGCTGGTCCCAGATACAATGTATTCCCTGCAAAATCATATTTAATTATCAGATGAGCAAGGTTAGAAAAAAATAAAAACATGTTGCCAGTATCTGAATAAAGAAAGAAAGACTTGGATTTATATAGCGCCTTTCACGATCACTGGACGTCTCAAAATGCTTTACAGCCAATGAAGTACTATTTGAGTGTAGTCACTGTTGCACTGTGGGAAACACAGCAGCCAATTTTGCACTCA
Source organism: Pristiophorus japonicus (assembly GCF_044704955.1). Classification (NCBI taxonomy): domain Eukaryota; kingdom Metazoa; phylum Chordata; class Chondrichthyes; family Pristiophoridae; genus Pristiophorus; species Pristiophorus japonicus. The sequence goes on along the minus strand of NC_091985.1, from coordinate 10,820,829 downwards.
ACTAGCTCACACCAGCAGCAATGTGATAATGGCCACATCATTTGATTTAGTTATGTTGATTGTGGGATAAATATTTTGGCCAAGACACCAGGGATAACTCCCCTGCTCTTCTTCGAAATAGTGCCATGGGATCTTTTGCATCTACCTGAGAGGGCAGACGGGGCCTCGGTTTAATATCTCATCCGAAAGACGACACCTCCAACAGTGCGGCACTCCCTCAGCGCTAGTGTCAGCCAAGATTTATGTGCTCAAGTTCCTGGAGTGGGACTTGAACCCACAACCTTGTGACTCAGAGTGTGCTACCCACTGAGCCATTAGCATTCACAGTCATAGATTTCAATGTGATTGAAAGCGATATGCGATTTTTTTAGAATGCGCTGCATCTTTTAATACTGGTGATTAACGCAATCTGTGGCATTGACTGATTCTTCCCTTTCACAGTGTATGGCACAGTCAGTAGTAATGCTGGATGAATATTTAGTCCATTAGCACGACATTCATCTGCCTGAAATAAACACATTAGCGCCTGAATTTAAATAGCATTCTCCTACTACTAACATTAATAAAAATGTTCAGATTATATTTAATTTACATGACTAAAGCCTGAATCACCAAATTTTTTGCCAGGTCTTTTATGTTACAGAGGGCTTTCTTGAGGCAGGGCAGGGGAATGTACTGAAGTTCCTTCAGAAAACAACAGAATGGTGCTCGTTGACATTGAGATATTTTCTATGGCACAGCTTCCCTGAGATGTTCATCTCCCTACATTTGGTAACTGAGCTGAACAGGCCAAGAAGGTCTCAGATTTGATAAGAATAGGAGCAGGAGTAGGCCATTTGGCCTCTTGAGCCTGCTCCGCTATTCAATAAGATCATGGCTGGTCTGATCATGGGCTCAGCTCTGCTTCCCTGCCTGCTCCCCTGGTCTGTGGTGAGTTAGATGGGATGTCAACTAGGCCAGTGGTGAGGGCACTAATTTTGGCTTTGGTGTCCCCGGTTTAGAGAGGGAAGAATCAGCCATGGTTCCCGCTCCTTATCCCCATCCATTAAATCCTCCTGGAATGTCCCCACTTGTAGATCTTGGATTGAGGAAAGGATTGGGCTCATTACTGATGTCTCTAAGACCGCCACCGCCTCCCATGATGGAATAGTTTGCTGACTTTCACTGTCGAGGTTCAGGTGTCCAAGCCTTTGGCCTTGAAGGCCTACTTGGGTGCCTACCATAGAGCCTCAGAAACCACATGCAAAGCCCACATTCTCATTAGTTGCCACCTATCTCAAGTTGCTCATACTAGTAGATCTCGGTGTTCTGCTTTAGGATTTAGCCACCAATGGGGCAACGGTACAACAAAAAGCAAAACCCAGCCCATTTCAAACGTCCAGGCCCACAAGATTCAAACCAGCAAACAAGAAATGTAAGTACAAATGGAGGTGAATTTTCTGGGTTTCATGGGCCAGATCACTAGGGCTCAGGGAATTTGTGTATCCCACAGACCGCAGACTAGACTCACACACATAGGTTTTTATGCCAAGTCCGAGAGCTACCAATAAACAAGGAATGGGAATCATTACCATCAGAAGAGGGAGAGAATTCAGAGGAAAAAATAACAAAATAGTTCATTCGGCAGATTTCACTTCCTTGTTCAAATGCAACCAGATTTTTATTATATTTGTGCACCATTAAACATATTGTTAATTTGACATGTTTAATTTGTGATTTGCAAAAAAAAAGGAAACATTTACATTGTTTCCATATTTCTTTTCAAGGAGCTCTGTGCCATAAATGTAGCCTAGGGACATCTAACTCAAAGAATCACTGGAATGTGCACGCAAAGCTCTATGGCGCAGTGGGAATCACTGTTACAACAAAGCTGTAAGTACACTAGTGGATCTCTCAAAGCATTGAGATGGTTTATAACATGGGCGCACTATAGGGGTATGAGAGTCAATGCTCCCTGTGAGCTGCACTTTGTTCTGTGCAGCCTGTTTCTTTTAATGCACGGTCCCTTTAAATTTTGGCGCATGCGCAGTATTGACAATGTAAAAGCGGGTGAGCGACAAGCGGGACCTTTCAGATTACTACACTACCACGCGCGCGAACCTTAGCTAGAACATTGATGGTAGTGTGGTTGTTATGTTACTGGATTTGTAATCCAGAGGCCTTGGACTAAAGGTGAGTTCAAATCGCCCAGGGCAGTTTGGAATGATCGGTTATCAGTAAAAGTGACCATGAGGCTGTCGGATTGTCGTAAAATCGCAACTGGTTCACCAATGCCCTTTGGGGAAAGGAAATCAGCCGTCCTTACCTGGTCTGGTCTCTGTGTGACTCCAGGTCCACAACCAACATGGTTGACTCTTAACTGACCCAAGGGAACAGTCACTGGCTCAAGTTAAGTCAATAGAATCTCAGTCAGGAAAGGAAGGGGGGGGAATAACAGGGACGAGGGGCTTCAGTTATCTGGAGAGATGAGAGAAGCTGCAATTGTTCTTCTTAGAGCAGGGAAGCTTCTGGGGAGGTTTAATAGAGGTGTTCAAAATTATGAAGGGTTTTGATAGAATAAATAAAGACAATCTGTTTCTAGGGGCAGGAGGGTCGCTAACCAGAGGATACAAATTTAAGATAATTGGCAAAAGAACCAGAGGGGAGATAACAGTTACGATCTGGAATGCACGGCCTGAAAGGGCAGTGGAAGCAGATTCAATAGTAACTTTCAAAAAGGAATTGGATAAATACTTGAAAAAGAGAAAGATACAGGGCTTATGGGGAAAGAGCAGGGGAGTGGGACTAATCGGATCGCTCTTTCAAAGAGCCAGCACAGGCACGATGGGCCGAATGGCCTCCTTCTGTGCTGTTAGATCCTATGACCACACTTTAAAGAGTAGTTAATTGGCTGTAAAGCGTATTGGGGTGTTCTGAGGCTGTGACGGGTGCTATATAAATGCAAGTTCTTTTTTTCTATTACTCTGGCAGGGTGCAACTGTGGGGAGGAGAAATCACAACCATTTATGGCATAGCACTCCCTAAAACACAACCTGAAGTGCAACTTCATTCTATGAGCTCCAATTTCTTCACGGACCGCTGAGTACAAGCCCCAGCAAGCCGAAGCTCTCCTCTCTACTGAGCGTCAGGGTCCCTATGTGAAATGAGGTTCAGAGCAATCTCAGTAGGTAGAAGTCTCCAGTATAAAACTGGACAAAATTTGGCACTGCGTGGTCCATTACATTCAGAGCAGCCACAAGGATATCTAGTGTATGAAATCGAGAAGTCCATATCTAGTGCCATGGGAGGTGGTGCATTGGGGTTGGGGCTGAGGCTAGTTGTTTGGGTAGAGCACAGGGAATTTTTGTCCTACATCTGACCTGGGAACACGTGGTGTAAAATATTGAAGAATGCTCCGATGGCCTCCAATGCGCATGGATGGGCTGCCTGCATGCAACAAGCTTAGGACAGCTTCCACCTTCTCAAGGACAATTAGGGTTGGGCAATAAGTGCAGGCCTTGCCAGCGACGCCCACATCTCATAAACAAATTAAAAAAACAAGAGCCAGGCCCTTCGGTCGACCCATCTCTTCTTTAGACGACGTTCCCCACACGAGCCGATCGTTTAATGTTTATTAGGATTCCAAAGGAACTAGAGAATGTCGACTCACCTGTCGTGGGTGCTAACGTTAATCTGTAGCCTTGTATTTTGCTGGGCGAGCGTCTCCACATCATTTGAACACTACTATCAGTTAAAATTTTAAATTTCAGCTGTGAAGCAGGCTCCACTGCGGAGAGAAAAATGTTACAAAAAAAAAGACGTTAATCTCGGCTGGGTTCCCCGCTCTCCGATCAAATGTTGTTTTATGAAAAGACTGTTCACATTACAATGGCTAAAAGCAGAGGCAGTCGAATGGCAGCTAAGTGTTTCAAATCCTACGTCTTTGCATAAATTTGTTTCCAACAATAAGCATTTCCAGCTTGATGCCTATTGTTGGCAGATACAGAGGACCATATAACAGGACACAAATAAATACTGACGATAATAGCACAAGGAGAGCACAAGACATTGGCTATGCACCATCAGGGCAGTACACGGCTGGCCAGCACGAAACAAAAAAATCAAACATGATTAATAAGACACCCAAGTACAAATAGAGCGAGTACACAGATACAATCTCCAAATAGGCAAACATCTAACAATGAACTCGGGACAAGTTTTGATTTTTGCATGCTTGCTGCACTCAATACAAAGCTTGTCAAATTACTCGCCATAATAATGGACTTTCTCTTGACATCTGTCTGAAAGTTAGCCATTTCAGTGTGTCAAGTAAGCGAAAGAGACTGCAATGGAGCTTCCTCTGATCTTGAAAGATCAATTGCAAAAGGTCTTTCTCATCTATAATTTTAAAAAATGCATCCGGCAACAAAATAAATAATAATTTGATTCCAGATTTTGCAGCTACTTCACTGAAGCAGTTTTATATGTTTTTTTTAAAGTGATAAAAAAAAGATAAGAAATCTTTATAGCACTTCATTTAGTGCCGATGGGAATTCTCCATATTAGTTACATTGGTTGAGTTTTACAGGGCTTTGGTGAGACCACACCTTGTGCGTGGGCAGATACAGTAGGAGCAATGGGGTCGGGGCGAAGGAGCGTCGAGAGATCGTGGAGGGACGTGATCGGGGCCCAGGGGAGGCACAAGTTTTGGGGCCAGGGGCCCAGGGGCAGCACGGACCAACCCACACTGTGATACGTGTACACACTAGGACCGTGCAGCAGAGCTGGTCTCCAGTTGTCTTGGGTAATCCTTGCCACTGGACCAAGATCTAGCTCTGTCAAGCCCGTGTGGTGGCTGGTGTGCAAGGTCACCACACGTTAAAAAATACATGCACAGGCATCTTCCACCCTTCAGGATGTAGTTCGGGTCCTTCATTGAAACACCAGTGAACTCGTCCTTTTTTTGGTGTGGAAGCAAGTCATCCTCGTTTCGAGGGACCACCTATGATGACTGTGCACAGTTTTGGGCTCCTTATTTGCCTTGGAGGCGATGCAATGAAGATTCACTAGATTAATTCCTGGGAGGAGAGGGTTGTCCTATAACGAGAGATTGAGTAGATTGGGCTTATACTCTCTGGAGTTTAGAAGAATAAGAGATGATCGCATTGAAATATTTAATACTCCGAAGGGAATTGATACGGTAGATGCTTAGAGATTGTTTCCCCTGACTTGAGAGTCTAGAACTATGGGGCATAGACTCAGGATCAGGGGTCGGTTATTTAATACTGAGATGAGGAGGAATTTCTTCACTCAGAGGGTTGCGAATCTTTGGAATTCTCTGCCCCAAAGGGCTTTGGAAGCTGAGTCATTGAGTATATTCAACGCTGAAATAGATAGATTTTTAGACTCTAGAGGAATCAAGGGATATGGGGATCAGGTGGGAAAGTGGAGTTGAGGTAGAAGATCAGCCAAGATCTTATTGAATGGCGGAGCAGGCTCGAGGAGCTGTATGGCCCACTCCTGCTCCTAATTCTTATGTTCTTGTGTATTTTAGTAGCAATGGGAATTCTCCCTATTCGTTACATTGGTTGAAGTTGCACTGCATTGATCATCGTTTTTTTAATTGATATATTTTAATATTTAATAAATTATTATCATTGTAGGTCTGGTATCAAAATAAAAGGGAATGGTAGAAAGTTGTGATTATTTTTTAAGGTCTGTAATACGAACACAAAATGCTAAGTTTAACTTATTTTAAAAACAATTTTTATTACTAGTTAAGCAACGAAGGTGAATGGCCCTCTGTGCTAAACACCGGCTTGACCTAAAAAAAAGTTAATCCAACTACAAAAAGATGCACACACACACACAAGGCTTGTATGATCTTCTGATAATTTGCTAAAGCTTCTGTATTGAAAGAAATCAGGAGAAGATTTTGTTAATGTGTACACCAGGCCACACTGGCAGTCTTCAAAACACCTGCTGGTGTTTGAGAAAACTCTCGCCGGGCGTTGCTCAAACAATCACAACATTTGAACAGGCAAGCTTTTCACAGTCACATAATCCACAGCCAGAGACACTGCAAGACATTCACGGGGACCTTCACAAAGAAACGCAGGTGTTGCGAACAACAGTGCTTCTGTAGTGTAATCAGGGTCCGCCTGTATTTCACCTTCTATGGGTCCCCATACCCTCGCGTGCCACACACCAGCAACTAGGTCATTTTAATCGAAATCACTTGGCCGGAAACCCCTGGGATCGGGCGGAACATCGGTTTTAAGATGATTAAAGGATCTGATAGGGTAGATAGAGAGAAACTATTTCCTCTGGTGGGGGAGTCCAGAACAAGGGGCATAACCTTCAAATTAGAGCCAGACCGTTCAGGGGTGATGTCAGGAAGCATTTCTTCACACAAAGGGTCGTGGAAATCTGGAACTCTTCCCCCCAAAAAACTGTTGAGGCTGGAGGCCAAGTGAACATTTTAGAATTGAGATTGATAGATTTTTGTTGAGCAAGAGTATTAAGGGTTACGGAGTCAAGGAAAGTAGATGGAGTTAAGGTAGAGATCAGCCATGATCAGTGTTCCCTTAATTATTTTTGGGTTGCACGGCCTCTTTAAGGGGCTGCACTGGTCATTCAAAATACCGCCCATGCGTGGATTTTGCATTGAAAAGCCGACTGCGTGGGATCTCTGGAGCGTTGCGCGACAACGCAGCTTAAAGGGAACGTCAGCCATGATCTAACTGATCTGCAGAACAGGCTGGAGGGGCTGAATGGCCTCCTCCTGTTGCCATGCTTTACACCCCGTCCAATATTGCTCTCCAGTGACTTCAATGGAGAGTAAAATCCGGTGGGGGTAAAAGCCGGGTTGCAGCTGATCGGCTCAGTTTTCCCAATGGGCAGATTAGGTTAAAATTGAACCCCAGTTTTAGCCTTCATTCGGTATACCCTTCTCCTTGTAGATTCTCAACCTGCTTCCGTCCCTGCCCCCATGTCACTCGCAAAATACAGGACTCCCTCTACATACAGAAGCACTGCAACAAAATGTACGAGGAAAAATAAAACGTTGGGACACAAATGGAAAATTAAACTCTTTGATTAGAGAATGGTTGATCACAATAATTAGTCTCACAGTCATGCAGATCGAAACGGAGTCGCAGTAAGACGTGCTTCCACCCTCACACAATGAAAGCTTGAACACAGAAGACTTTTCCACATATTTTATAATGATATTCCCATTCTTGAGGTGCACATGCGCTGTGCATTGGTGTAGCTATGTTTATCTGGTCGGTGCAAGGGGGGACACGTGCATTACAGTTTACATTCTGCTGGGAGTCGTCTATATTTATTTAACTCTTGTTATTAGCTTTGGTTGCAAAAAAAATAAATCAAACATAATAAATAATTCTACTGAGTTGATCCCTTATTTAAAATAAAATGCCATGCAGCCCAAAAGTGCAAGGTGTGTTAAACATGCTATTATTTGATTTGATACGACACATCACTTATACAGGGATTAAATTCACATGCACAAGCCCAGTTAATATCTGAGGTGAGCAAAATAAATGTCACTTGCAACTCATTCTGGTGTTAGTGTCCAGGACGAAGCAAGACAAAATACCATTGTAAAATATCCTTCTTGTTTCCAAGATCTGCAGCTCAGGACAAATTTTATGCAAAGGCAGACAAAACTGAACTGAGCAAATGTTTATTTTTAAATAGCAATTTATTCTTCTTGTCGTTAAAATATTGTTAGGTGGAAATAAAAGCAGCGTTACCAACCTGGGTCTGTTTTTTAAAATTGGGGCAAATGTATCGCAGAGGGATGAGAGTCAGTCTTAGCGTCCAGACTTTCACCGACACCTGTCCAGTCAGTGACCCCGGGGTGGGGGGAGAGGGCTGGCCGCCACGCCCCCCGCTCTGTGTCAATCCCGCCGATGCTCACTCGAGAAACTCCCGGCGGGTTAGGGGCGTGGCTCTGCGTTTCGACAGCGATGGAAAATCCGACGGAAATTTTAAGCTGGTTAAGATGGCACAAATCGTTCGCCCCCACCCACCTCCCGAAATCGGGCGCAACACGCCTAGCCCTGGCCTCACTCTGTGTGCGTGGATGGTTGGGGAAAGTCTGTGCATCATGTTCTTTACAAAGAATTATTCTGCGTGTGTAGCCACAACGACGTAACAGAATCACACTGCAGGCTTGTGAATTGAGAAATTCGTCTCGGGCGGTGGGGCGTCGCGGGCGGTATCGTAACGGCCGCCTGTTATACGCAGGTCCGTTGACTGCATAATGGGACGCCGAGCCGATACTGTTTGCGCCACCGCCCATGACGAATTTTGTACAATCACTCGTTTTTGTGTGTGTGTGTTTTTTCCCCCCCTCCTCAAGTCCAGAAATTCCTGCTGCTGATAGTCCTGGGCAAACGCTGAGCGCATTCGCGCGACTTTCCGCATTAACACAGACGTTAACCCACGTTTAAACAGGTTATCGCCTCCGCTAAAATGATGCGAATCATTCAGCTACGATCAGCAACTAATTCTCCAGACTCTGCATCGAGGCTAGGCTGTAATTCTGTATATAATTATAGAAAATGTATTTAATATTTTTTTTGAAATGTTACAATTTCTATTTTCGAGATGCTACTTTGAAAGTAGTTTTCTTAATGTTTATACACCCCCCCCCCCCCCGCCCCCACAGACTGGAAAATAATTTAGAGGGGAGGGGGAATATATCTCCGAGCACAAACTTTGCTCCCACCAGGATATTCGATCTGTCCTGTGCCCAGGATGACTCCTCTCGCAAGCGCGTCCCCGCGAAAGCGCGCAACTCAAGCCTCAACTGGAGCGCGCAGCCCGGGCTCTCGCTCCCAATCCCGTGTTCATGGTCTTTCCCCCTTTGCACGGACCGCATCAGAGTTTCCTGCCTTCCTTTGCTGTTGCTCCGTCAATCAACGCGATGACCTCAAGTGCATCTTCATTCGTGCATGTTGAAAAAAATATATTGATAGTTTGCAGCTGGGACTTTGTGTCTTCATGTTTCCGGAGGTTGCATGAGAGGAGGTTATGTAGCTAAACCCGTTCGTCCTTTGGAAATCCAAACGCTGCACTCTGTTCCGCTGCAATGCAATTCATGTCACGTACACACATATATTCACACAAGTCTGAATCGGTAGGAATGATCATCCTGTGACTTGTTTTAATGCGTCTGCCTCTTTGAAAAAAGTCTAGTTCCACAAGAGTTTGCAACCCGCGATTGTCCTTGCTGCTTAGAGATCACACTCCAAACATTTCCCAAATGTTGGCAAGCGCCTATTTAAACATTGAAAAACCATCCACATCCTGCTACTATCTCTGTGACCATCCCATCAATTTTGTTGCCATGACTTCTGCCTTGAAACGGTTATTGGTCCATGTATTTATTTACTGATGTGTTCATTCAGCCCTGTGTATGGGGAGGGTGTATTCAGCAAAGAAGGAGAAACTTTAAACTGGTGGAAGGGTCCGTAAATAAAGGACACAGATTTAAGATCATTGGTAAGAGAAGATATTGTGACCTGGAACGCACTGCCTGACAGGGTGGTGGAAACAGATTCAATTGTAACTTTCAAAAGGGAATTGGATGTATACTTGTAATGGAAACATGTTCAGGGCTTCGGGGCTAGAGTTGGGGAGTGGGACTAATTGGATTGCCCTTTCAAAGAGCCGGCACAGACACGAAGAGCCAAATGGCCTCTTGTGCTGTAAGATTATATGAAGTTTTAATCCGTGTATGAAGCAATTTAATGTATATAAATGTATTATAAGGGCATTAGTATTCTATATAAATGTATCATAAAATATTTAGTGGTTCCGATAGGTGACTGTACACAGCAGTGTAATAGTATTACTAAGATTCTCCCGATTTCTCCAACCGCGGTGCTCCTCGCGAGTCATAAACATTATAGGACAAAACGTTATCTTAATTTTGCATGTGACAAAGGCAGGGGGAAATCGGTACTTTTAGACTTCATCATTAAAACAAACCATATGTATATTATTTCAATTAAGATGCTGTGAAGACATTGCTATAATGTTTGTCAGCATCTTGACTGCCGTTATTCCCCATTTCAACCAGTGGCTTTGAAGGAGATGGTATATATGTGAAATTCGCCGTGCTTTGGTTTGGAGAATGCTAACTGTGGCTATATTTTTTATAACAAAGTTACAACAAAGGGCTAAATAGTCTCACACGTTAATGTCTGCAGGTCACTGCCTCATTTTGTAAATAATATATTAGGTTGGCAATGACACAGAAAACAACGTGAATTTGTGCCATTTTCTCAAAATAATTATGAAATCTAGCCTTATTCTGATCTATATATTTGAATCACATTTAGCGTATTATTTAAGCACTGTATTTTATGCAGATTTGTGTCTGATCTGTGTATGTTAGTGACATTGTAAACACAGCGGAAAGATTCTCTCTGTTCTGTCTGTGTCTGTCAGTGACACTGTAAACACAGCGGGAAGATTCTGGTGTCTGTGTGTGTGTGTTAGTGACACTGTAAGCACAGCGGGACGATTCTCTCTGGTCTGTGTGTGTGTCAGTGACATTGTAAACACAGCGGGAAGATTCTGGTCTGTGTATGTGTGTGTGTGTGTATGTTAGTGACACTAAACACAGCGGGAAGATTCTCTCTGGTCTGTGTGTGTGTGTCAGTGACTGTAAACACAGCGGGAAAATTCTGGTCTGTGTGTGTGTGTCAGTGACACTGTAAGCACAGCGGGAAGATTCTGGTCTGTGTGTGTGTGTGTTAGTGACACTGAAAACACAGCGGGAAGATTCTCTCTGGTCTGTGTGTGTGTGTGTGTGTGTGTGTCAGTGACATTGTAAGCACAGTAGAAAGATTCTCTCTGGTCTGTGTGTGTGTGTTAGTGACACTGTAAACACAGCGGGAAGATTCTGGTCTGTGTGTGTGTCAGTGACACTGTAAGCACAGCGGGAAGATTCTGGTCTGTGTGTGTGTTAGTGACACTAAACACAGCGGGAAGATTCTCTCTGGTCTGTGTGTGTGTGTGTGTCAGTGACATTGTAAGCACAGTAGAAAGATTCTCTCTGGTCTGTGTGTGTGTGTGTTAGTGACACTGTAAACACAGCGGGAAGATTCTCTGGTCTGTGTGTGTGTGTGTCAGTGACATTGTAAGCACAGTAGAAATATTGTCTCTGGTCTGTGTGTGTGTGTGTTAGTGACACTATAAACACAGCGGGAAGATTCTCTGGTCTGTGTGTGTGTTAGTGACTCTGTAAGCACAGCGGGAAGATTGTCTCTGGTCTTTGATTCTAGTAAATTTCCAAGGCATCGTAAATATAAGGAGATCGTTTCACTGTGCAATGTTGCATATACAGTGTCTCCCATAGAGGAAGTCTAACCCTATAGTATCCATTTGTTTGGAGAAGAAAAGCAAATTAAAGCATCATTACTAAATCATCTTTAGAATAACATTATTAACGCGTCACTGTTGAACACAAAGTGCATGCAAGCTGAATGCATGTGGCGATTGTTCCTCCCACGAACTATTCTCACTGTTCTGAAGGGATCAGGCGAATAGCACTGAGCATTTACCAGTGCAACAATATAAAGACATGTATTACTGTTGTTACTGCGGGGTTGTATACACCATGCGAAAGGTAATCAAATTATTAACATAAAAACACAACCATTGTCAGAAAGATACAGAATGCTATAATTAGAAATCGATCTGTTATTAAGAAGCAAAATTCCATTGAACCTATTAAAGGAAAAGTTAAATTGAAGATTGTTTTGATTTGCACACAACCTTCAGGAGGATTATATTGCAGAGCTAAAATAAATCAGCTAGGAAAAGCAGAAAGAGCTGGTGGTCATCATGGATTAGCCTGCGGACACTGGTCCTGCACCATCTCTGTGCAGGAGTGGCCGAAGAGGAATGAGGCATTACCTTGAGCTTCTACCGAGGGTGCAAATAGAGCTGCGAGGAGAGCAGCAACTGCTAGGCACAGCCTACTCTTCATATTCGCTTGCTGGACTCACGAGTGCATGAATGAATCTGGAAAGAGAAGAGAAACACTTGTCAGACGGTGAGGAGAGCCAGTCAGATATAGGAATGGGCTCAGCTAGTGGCTGCCGTGGCTCGGTGGGTAGCCAGGAGTGGGCTTGACTCTAATATACACACACACATACAGACAGACGCTCATACACACATACAGACAAACAGATGCTCATACACACACACATACAGACAGACGCTAATACACACATACAGACAAACAGACGCTCATACACACAGACAGACAGACGTTCATACACACACACATACAGACAGATGCTCATACACACAGACAGATACTCATACACACACACATACAGACAGATGCTCATACACACACATACAGACGCTCATACACACACACATACAGACAGACGCTCATACACACACGTATAGACAGACGCTCATACACACATACACACATACAGACAGATGCTCCTACACACACGTACAGACAGACGCTCAGACAAACATACAGGCAGATGCTCATACACACACACATACAGACAGGCGCTCATACACACACACATACAGATAGATGCTCATACACATATACAGGCAGGTGCCCATACATACAAACAGACGCACATACATACAGACAGACACAACTTCACACACATATAGACAGATGCAACTTCACATACAGACGCACATACACACACACATACAGACGGACTCACATGCACACACATACAGACAGACGCAAATACACACATACATACATACAGCCACACAAACACACACATACAGTCAGACCAACTTCACACACACATACAGACAGACACACAAACACACACACATAAAGACAGACGCAACTTCACACACATACACTCAGATGCAAAAACACACACACACACATACAGACGCATAAACACACATACAGACAGATATGCGCATATACACACAAGCCCACACATAAATGCAAACACACACACATAAAGACAGCCACACAAACGCTCACACACACACACACAAAACAAACACTCACATACAAAGATATGCTCGCACACACACCCGGTCACACACACACACACAAATGCTGACATACACACCCAGTCACATACACACAAATACTCGCGCATGCACCCAGTCACACACACACACAAATGCTCACATACATACCCAGTCACACACACACAGTCACATACACACCTAGTCACACAGACAGTCACATACACACCCAGTCACACACACACACACACACGATGGAATAGCCTAATAACACTTAATGTTGAGGCTCACAATTGCCTTGAATACCAGAAAGTAACTACCACAAATGGACCCCAGTAACACAAGTCAATTTTCCAGAAAAAGGGAGTTGGATAGAAGAAGAAAAATTCCACATTGCGTAAGGCCTCAAAAAAATGTTGTTGTTCATAGTTAGCTATTTGCATGTCGAATGAAATGCAAACGATTCCTTTAAGTCTGTGCCTGTATGGGTTCCGCTGCTGCAATATAGTGAAAGCTTCAAGCATTGAATTACTGTGACAATCTCAAGGGGCTGCATTATTTGATAATTGTTGCTCTCTGGATCGGGTTAGGCATGAGTCAGGTTCTGCTTGGGTGCAAACGACTCTTGGTTGGCACCGTCTCATGTGGGAGCTGTCAGCTCACTGAGCTCTGAGTGCTTCTTTTAAAGCATGCCGCAATTATCAAAACAACAGTTATCCTGTGTGGGTATAGAAACATAGAAAATAGGTGCAGGATTAGGCCATTCGTCCCTTCGAGCCTGCACTACCATTCAATATGATCAACTTTCCCTATTTTCTGTAGCTAAACCCGTTCGTCCTTTGGAAATCCAAACGCTGCACTCTGTTCCGCTGCAATGCAATTCATGTCACGTACACACATATATTCACACAAGTCTGAATCGGTAGGAATGATCATCCTGTGACTTGTTTTAATGCGTCTGCCTCTTTGAAATAAGTCTAGTTCCACAAGATTTAAGAGTTTGCAACCCACGATTGTCCTTGCTGCTTAGAGATCACACTCCAAACACTTCCCAAATGTTGGCAAGCGCCTATTTAAACATTGAAAAACCATCCACATCCTGCCCATATCTCTGTGACCATCCCATCAATTTTTTTATCCTGTGTGGGTATAGAAACATAGAAAATAGGTGCAGGAGTAGGCCATTCTGCCCTTCGAGCCTGCACTACCATTCAATATGATCAACTTTCCCTATTTTCTATCACCAACTTGACACTTTGCGCTCTGCCAATTTCCAATGTAGGTGTCTGTGTGTGAGCAGACGCACACGCACTTGTGTGCAAATTAATCTATGCGCGTGCATGTGTGCACTATTTGAATGTGCATAAAAGAAAGACTTGCATTTAGATAGCGTCTTTCACAACCTCAGGATGTCCCAAAGCACATTACAGCCAATGAAGCACTTTTGAAGTGTAGTCATTGTTGTAATGCAATAACCAATTTATGCACAGCAAACTCCCACAAACAGCAATGTGATAATGACCAGATAATCTGTTTTTGTGATATTGATTGAGAGAAAAATATTATCCAGGGCATCGGGGATAACTCCCCTGCTCTTCTTCAAATAGTGCCACAGGATTTTTTACATCACTTCAGAGGGCAGGCGGGGTTAAACATCGAAAAGATATTGTTTTATAATGGGGAACAAAGAAATGGCAGACCAATTGAACAAATACTTTGGATCTGTCTTCACTAAGGAAGACACAAATAACCTTCCGGAAATATTAGAGGTTTGAGGGTCGAGCGAAAAGAAGGAACTGAAGGAAATCCTTATTAGTCAGGAAATTGTGTTAGGGAAATTGATGGAGTTGAAGGCTGATAAATCCCCAGGGCCTAATAGGCTGCATCACAGAGTACTTAAGGAAGTGGCCCTAGAAATAGTGGATGCATTGGTGATCATTTTCCAACATTCTATTGACTCTGGATCAGTTCCTATGGACTGGAGGGTAGCTAATGTAACACCACTTTTTAAAAAACGAGGGAGAGAGAAAGCGGAGAATTATAGACTGGTTAGCCTGACATCGGTGGTGGGGAAAATGTTGGAATCAATTATTAAAGATGAAATAGCAGCGCATTTGGAAAGCGGTGTCAGGATTGGTCCAAGTCAGCATGGATTTATGAAAGGGTAATCATGCTTGACAAATCGTCTAGAATTTTTTGAGGATGTAACTAGTAGAGTGGACAAGGGAGAACTAGTGGATGTGGTGTATTTGTACTTTCAAAAGGCTTTTGACAAGGTCCCACACAAGAGATTAGTGTGCAAAATTAAAGCACAATGTATTGAGGGTAATGTATTAACGTGGATAGAGAACTGGTTGGCAGACAGGAAGCAAAGAGTCAGAATAAATGGGTCCTTTTCAGAATGGCAGGCAGTGGCCAGTGGGGTGCCGCTGGGTTCAGTGCTGGGACCCCAGCTATTTACAATATACATCAATGATTTAGATGAAGGAATTGAGTGTAATATCTCCAAGTTTGCAGATGACACTAAGCTGGGTGGCGGTGTGAGCTTTGAGGAGGATGCTAAGAGACTGCAGGGTGACTTGGACAGGTTAGGTGAGTGGGCAAATGCATGGCAGATGCAGTATAATGTGGATAAATGTGAGGTTATCCACTTTGGTGGCAAAAACAGGAAGACAGAATATTATCTGAATGGTGACAGATTAGGAAAAGAGGAGGTGCAACGAGACCGGGGTGTCATGGTACATCAGTCATTGAAGTTTGGCATGCAGGTACAGCAGGCGGTGAAGAAGGCAAATGAAATGTTGGCCTTCATAGCTAGAGGATTTGAGTATAGGAGCAGCGAGGTCTTACTGCAGTTGTATAGAGCCTTGGTGAGGCCACACCTGGAATATTGTGTTCAGTTTTAGTCCCCTAATCTGAGGAAGAACATTCTTGCTATTGAGGGAGTACAGCAAGGGTTCACCAGATTGATTCCTGGGATGGCAGGACTGACATATGAGGAGAAACTGGATCAACTGGGCTTGTATCCACTGTAGTTTTGAAGAATGAGAGGGGATCTCATAGAAACATATAAAATTCTGATGGGATTGGACAGGTTAGAGGCAGGAAGAATGTTCCCGTAGCTGGGGAGTTCCAGAACCAGGGGTCACAGTCTAAGAATAAGGGGTAAGCCATTTAGGACCGAGATGAGGAGAAACTTCTTCACTCAGAGAGTGGTTAACCTGTGGAATTCTCTACCGCAGAAATTGAGGCCAGTTCGTTAGATATATTCAAAAGGGAGTTAGATATGGCCCTTACGGCCAAAGGGATCAAGGGGTATGGAGAGAAAGCAGGAAAGGGGTACTGAGGGAATGATCAGCCATGATCTCATTGAATGGCGGTGCAGGCTCGAAGGGCCGAATGGCCTGCTCCTGCACCTAATTTCTATGTTTCCATGTTTCTATCTCCGACAGTGAAATGCTCCCTCTGTACTTCCTTGCAGTGTCAGCCTAGATTATGTCCCTGGAATGGGACTTGAACCAACAACCTCCTGACTCAGAGGCGAGAGTGCTACCCTGAGCCACGGCTGACACCTAAATATAGTGAGCGTGTGCATGCTTGAGCTGAGATAGATTCTCAAACACGATTTAGTGACCTGAGCAGAATAAATGATACACCAGCCACTAAGGCTGTCCGTTATTCAAATGTTCCCATTAAAGTCTTGGCACTTTATATCTTGTAACTATTCAAAAAAGCTAAAGGCGTTAGGGAAGGCAGGACAGTGTAGAAGTCACACAGAGCTCAAAGAGGTACGGGAGGGGTTGGCGCACAGAGTAACCATATGCAATGAGAAAATAAATGAGACCATTGTCCTGGGTAAATGTCAGGGAGGTTCCTGAACCTGTCTGATCAAGAAAAAACAAATCTGATAGTGTTTTGGCCATTGGTGAGAAACTGGATCAGATCATGAGCATTGTAAGGGAACAAGTTACTTCTTGTAGTCCTGGTCCTACATATATACTTATTTATAACCACCTCCACCTTAGGCCTGACCTCTGAACATCGACCTGAAGTTGACCTCCTTACATTTATCTGAGATGCGACCTCTCAACTGTGACCTGAGATGCGACCTCTCAACTCTGACCCTAAGCTAGTCATGAAATAGAGCCCATGTATCTGCCACTTTTTTTATCTGAGGTGTTGGAGGCAGTTTTACTCCATTGTTGATCTGTTTACCAGCCTACGCCTGGATTGTGAAATTATTATTCGTATGTTCAAATCTCACCCCTCCCTATCTCTGTAACCTCCTCCAGCCCTGCAACCCTCCGAGATCTCTGCTCTCCTCCAATTCTGGCCTCTTGCGCATCCCCGATTTTCCTTCACTCCACCATTGCCGGCCGTGCTTTCAGCTGCCTCGGCCCCAAAGTCAAGAATTCCCTCCCTAAACCTCTCCGCCTCGCTACCTCTCCTCCTTTAAGATGCTCCTTAAAATCTACCTCTTTGACCAAGCTTCAAGTCACCTGTCCTAATATCTCCTTATGTGTCTCGGTGTCAAATTTTGTCTGGCAACGCTCCTGTGAAATGCATTGGGATGTTTTACTACATTAAAGGTGATGTCTAAATGCAAGTTGTTTTTGTTGGTGTAACTGTACTGCCCAGTGCCCCAATCATTGACTCTGCCCACTTGATAGATCTGTGGTATAAGTACTATATATATATACTGCAGTGCTTCATGTATCAGTGCAAGTTTTGGATGCAGATCAACATGAGAGTGGGAGCGGAATTCAGGAGTTGGATCCTGATCTGAGTCTCAGCCATGACACAGCTGAGTCAGAAGGTTGTGGGTTCAAGTCCCACTCCAGTGATTTGAGCACAAAAATCCAGGCTGACACTCCAGTGCAGTGCTGAGGAAGTGCTGCACCGTCGGAGGTGCCGACTATCAGATGAGACATTAAACTGAGATCTTCTCTGCCCTCTCAGGTGGATGTAAAAGATCCCATGGCGCTATTTCGAAAAAAAGTAAGGTTGTTATCCCCGTTGTCCCGGCCAATATTTATTCCTCAATCAACATCGCTTAAAAAAACAGATTATCTGATCATTATCACCTTGCTGTTTGTGAGAGCTTGCTGTGCTCTTTTTAATGAAACCTCCAGGAATATGTCCAACCAGATTTGGCATCCAATTGGGGTGTGACACTCAGTTATATAGAAGAGGAGATCCCAAGTTCATTTCCTGTCCATCTGCTATGTAAAAGTACTAAAATTCCCAGGAACAACCATGCAGATCCAAACACACACTGAGGATTGAGCTTTATGTACATATAACCAATAGCAACCCTGATATACTCATTGACAAGAGTCCACCTCTAGTGAATAAACTCCTGACTTCATTTATTTATTTTAGTAGTCCAAAGAACAGGGAGAGAAGATGGCAGGACTGAGACAGATGCATTAAGGGAAGAGTGTTTGAGGACCAGAGAGAGAGAGAGAGAAAACGAGGCACCATAGAGGGGCGGCGGAGGGGGGGGGCGGAACAAGGAAATAAATTGGTGAAGTCAATGGGGAAGGCTTCTTGAGGTTCAGAGGGGGGCACAATGTGAGAAAGATCCAGTTCGGTGACTGGAAGGTGCGAAAAAGAGACTTTATTAAGGAGGACAAGAAAAAGAAAGGAATAATAAGGAGTGAGGAGAAATGGGCGGGGTGGGGGGGAACCAAGAAGAGAGAAGGATAGATCCCCTGTTAGAGTTTGGTGGCACCGTGGAGCTTGTTGAGGGTAGAAGACCTCTTTGATGGTGGTGGGGGGGCAGCAAGAGATATCCTGAATTGAATGAAGAGATGGGAAAATAGGGTATAAAACAACAACTTGGTTTTATATAGCATTTTTAACATAGTAAAACATCCAAGACCATGTGACGTGGGAAGATGGAGGGACCCTGTATGTATAAGTCCCCACAATACTATTTCGAAGACCACAGAGCTATCCCTCAGCCAACATGAATAAAAACGACTATCTGGTCATTTATCTCATTGCTGTTTCTGGGAGCTTGCTGTGCACAATTGTCTGCCGTGTTTCCCAAATTACAACAGTGACTACCCTTCACAAGTGCTTCATTGACTGTAAAGCACTTATGAGACAATATGAGGTCCTGAAAGGAGCTGTATTTCTTTTGTTTTTCCTATTGTGGAGAAATCAGGGAAAGATTGGGAGGATGGGCAGGAAACCCTTCTGGTACCCAACTAAGGAATGAGGCAGAGAAAGAGAGAGGTACAGTAAGTAATTAGGAAGGCAAATGGAATGTTGGCCTTTATTGCAAGGGGGCTGGAGTATAAAAGTAGGGAAGTCCTGCTGCAACTGTACAAGGTATTTGTGAGACCACACCTGGAGTACTGCGTACAGTTTTGGTCTCCGTATTTAAGGAAGGATATACTTGCATTGGAGGCAGTTCAGAAGAAGGTTCACTTGGTTGATTCCTGGGATGAAGGGGTTGTGATGAAGAAAGGTTGAGCAGGTTGGGCCTATACTCATTGGAGTTTAGAAGAATGAAAGGTGATCTTATTGAAACGTATAAGATTCTGAGGGGGCTCGACAGGGTAGATGTTGAGAGGATGTTTCGCCTCGTGGGGGAATCTAGAACCAGGGAGCATAGTTTCAGAATAAGGGGTCCCACATTTAAGACTGAGATGAGGAGGAATTTCTTCTCTCAGAGGGTGGTGAATCTTTGGAATTTTCTACCCCAGAGAGCTGTTGAGGCTGGGACATTGAATATATTTAAGGTGGAGATACACAGATTTTTGAATGATATGGGAAACAAGGGTTATGCGGAGTAGTGGAGTTGAGTCCATGATCAGATTAGCCATGATCTTATTGAATGGCGGAGCAGGCTCAAGGGGCCAAATGGCCCACTCCTGCTCCTATTTCTTATGTCTTTTATGTTATATTTGTTGACAGCGGTGGGGTGGGAGATGGTTAGGCACCCAGTTGAGTGGGGGGTGACAGGGGGGGGGGTTCTTTGGGAACAGAGAGTGAGAGAATCCCAGGTGTGGGGGAGGGGGCATGGCTGAGCTCTGGAGTGGCGTGATGGTGATGCCATGTTGTGAGACAGTTACCCTACAGCTTACTGTGAGAGATGGGATAATAGGGAGCCTTCGATGCATGTAACATAAAATTAGACCAATGGAAAAAAAAACATTGTTTAAATTCCAGTTGGATTCTGTTTGACGAGCTTGACAACTTTCTGCCCGACTCAACATTTCGGGAGAACAGGTGTTTGCTCGAGGAGATGAGAGGAAAATTTCCACTAGTTTAATTATCTTTGCCTTGTTGCCATCTTCTGACAGAAACTGGAATTTCATCTTAAAAATACCACCCACTCCCTTCCACACGGACACACACACCCCCCTCACGCACATATACTCAAACACACTCACACACACCCACATACGTACACACACACGCCCCATCACACACATATACTCAAACACACTCACACATACACCCACACACATGCACACATACGTCCCCTCATACACACACACTCACACACACACCCACACTCACGCCCCCCACTCACGCACACATACCCACACACTCCGACACACACCTACACACACACACACACACACACACACACTCACACACCCACACACACACACCCACACACACACACACACACCCTCATGCACACATACCCACACACTCACACACACCTACACACACACCCACACACACTCACACACACACCTACACACACACACACACACCCACACACACACCTACACACATACACACAGACCTACTCACACACACCCACACACACTCTCACACACCCACACACACGACCCCCCCATGCACACATACCCACACTCACACACACCCACACACACACACTCACACACACACAATCATACACACACACGCACACACACCCACTCACACACACCCACACACACTCACATACACACCCACACACACGGCGCCCCTCATGCACGTATAGCCACACACTCACACACACCCACACACATTCACACACTCACCCACACACACGCCCCCCTCATGCACACATACCCACACACACTCACACATACACCCACAAACACTTACACACACACCCACACACACACAACCATTCACACACACACACACCCACACACTCATCCACACACACACCCACACACTCTCACGCACACACACTCACACACATACGCACACACACACACACACTCACACACACACACACTCACCCACACACACTCACCCACACACTCGCCCACACCCACATACACACACCCACACACAAACACCCTCACACACACACACACACACACACCCACACACTCATATCCACACAAACTCACACACACACAGACTCACACACACACATCCGCACACAGTCACACACTCATACCCACACACACATCCACTCACATCAATCATCAATCATAGGCGGTCCCTTGAAACAAGGATGACTTGCTTCCATGCCAAAAAAGGACGAGTTCACAGGTGTTTCAATGAAGGATCTGAATTACATCCTCAAGGGTGGAAGATGCCTGTGCGTGGATTTTTTTAACGTGTGGTGGCCGTTGCACACCAGCCACCACACGGGCTTGACAGAGCTAGGTCTTGGTCCAGTGGCAAGGATTACCCAAGACGACTGGAGACCAGCTCTGCTGCATGGACCTAGTGTACCCACTCACACACATGCACACACACTCAAACTCACACACTCACACCTACACTATCTCACACACTCACACTCACACACCCACATACTCATACCCACACTCACACACACATATATACACACTCACACTTACCCACTTACACTCTCACACTCACACCCACACACACTCACACCCACACTCGCACACACTTCCATTCTCACACTCACACACACACACACACACACACTTACATTCTCACACTCACATACACTCACTCACACACACTCACACTCACAGACACACACTCTCTCACACACACACACTCACACTCATACACTCACACATTTACATACAAACCACCGTATGCATCTCACAGAAAAATTGAAGATCAGGCACAAGTTTGGGAAATGCTGTTTTTTTTTTACTAAACAGGCAGAGGTCACAATGGGAAAGTGTCTGTGTCTCCCAACTGATCCCTTTCAACAACATTGAAACAAAGCTTCCACAAGGACCATCTGCAATATATCAGGCACTGGCCAGTTGCAGACTGACCCTCATGGGAGGTTAGTGATACACGCCGTCTCCAAAAAAGATAAGAATTGTATTTATATGACTAACCTTTGCTATATTGGATATCATTGAGCTGTTTTACCATTCATGTCACAGTTTAAATTGTTGCAACCCACCATTCAGGAGGTAAATTTAATTTAATTGACTGCCAAGTTGGATCAAACATATTTCCCCTCTCCTCCCCTCCCCTCCCCGCCTGCCTCCCTCAACCCACTTACACTCCCTCCTGAAGTTGTCGCCCTCTCATTGGGCCAATGTCCCTCAATGTCTGCAGCCCTTTGGTAGCTTGCCCAAGTGTCCATCATTCATTCGAAAGCTTTAACAGTGAGTGGCAATGAGCTATTCTGCCATGAAACATCACAATCAAGGTCAATCCTTATTTGATGTTCCCCTTCCCTTCCCCCCACCCTACCCCCTCACACACGCAAACACAGATACGGTAACATGCACTTCCGCCAGAGGCTACTGAATCATGATCAGGAGCAGGAATCCTGGTCGAATCCTCACCGTCCTCTTTCTAACCTTGGGCTGCTCAGGTCAATGACAGTGCACAGAGCTGGGGAGTGAATGTGGGATCTTTCTAGGCTGCATGGGTTCCCTGCTCGGTGGATAAAACAAAGCAAGAAAGAAAGTATTGCATTTATATAGCAACTTTCACAGCCCAAAGTGCTTCACAGCCAATTAGTTACTTTTGAAGTGTAGTCACTGTTGTAATGTAGGAAACACGGCAGCCAATTTGTGCATAGCAAGCTCCCACAAAAAAACAAGCTCAAAATGTTCAGATAATCTGTTTTTAGTTATGTTGATTGAGATATAAATATTGGCCAGGACACCGGGGATAACTCCCATGCTCTTCTTCGAAATAGTACCTTGGGATCTTTTACGTCCACCTGAGGGAGCAGACATCTCATCTGAAAGACAGCACCTCCGACAGTGCAGCACTCCCTCAGTACCTCACTGGGAGTGCCAGCCTGGATTATGTGCTCAAGTGTCTGGACTTGAACCCACAACCTGCCAACGAGAGTTCGACCAACTGAGCCAAGGGTAGCCACTGGAGGGGTTGGGGGAGAAATTCTGTCACTTGCCTTAAACGCCACTTCTTTTCTTAAACAAAAATAGACATGGGCAGGAAGGAGATTCTGTATTTATTCTGTCATCGATAGAAGGCCCTAAGCCAAGATGATTCTAACCTCACACATCACAACTAAACTTCAATAACTTTCAACCCAAAAATCAACATTGCCAGTAAGATTTGAGAGAGTATTGTTAACCGCAGGCAGAAATCAGTAAAGAGGTCTGTGCCTGTTTAATAGACACTGACATCCATGGAACAGAGGTGAGATAAATCACATGTCGGGCAGAAGTCTAGACCTGAGCTTTTGTTTAAAGAAACAATAATCTTTCTAATCCCCAAAATGCAAAGAATGGATCTTTGCATTTTCCAATGGCAGGAGGGTCAGTAACCAGAGGACACAGATTTCAGATAATTGGCAAAGGAACCAGAGGGGGAGATGAGGAGAATTTTATTTACGCAGCCAGTTGTTATGATCTGGAATGCATTGCCTGAAAGGGCGGTGAAAGCAGATTCAACGGTAACTTCCAAAAGGGAAATTAGTTAAATACTTGAAAAGGAAACATTTGCAGGGCTAGGGGGAAAGAGCAGGGGAGTGGGACTAATCGGATCGTTCTTTCAAAGAGCCAGCACGATGGGCCGAATGGCCTCCTTCTGTGCTGTCAGATTCTATGATTCAAAGGAAGAGATCTTATACTGTCAGCAGCGGTGGCTGTGGGTCTTCGGTCATTTGATGCAGTGTGGGGTAAAAAAATATAGAGGGGGAGGAATCAAAATGGGTTTGAACCAAAGTATGTAGAAGAATGCACATGCGCCTCTTTAATTTTGTTGCATTTTAGAGCCTTACACACTCGATACTGTTCAAGCTCGTATTCATCGTGAGTGTTCCGATTTGGGGGACATGGCAGAACTGTTTAAGCTTGAAATCTTTTAACTAGTTTTACAGAGAGAGTCTTGACATGTGGAATGCCGATTTGCACTTTTTTTTCCAACTTTGAATCAAATTCCCTGAAAGCGCAGCCAGTGAGGACACGTCCTTTGGGCTGTGGGGGTGGGAGGCTCGGGTTGTGAGTCACTTCATCACCTCACCAGCCATTTGTGTGCTGGGGAGTTGGGAGATCTCCCAGCGATAACCTCATGCGGTGTCAGACTCGGAGACAGGAGGAGGTGTAGGCGTGCAAAGCGTCTGCTGGAAGTCAAGTCAAGGGGAAAGTTGATCCGTGACTGTGGGTGTCTGGTGCCGGCAAGGGCAGAATCTGAGGAGAGCAAATGATGAACGATAGCAAAGTCCCAGCAAATTTCCTGCCGAGTAAAAGTACATTCAGGGAGCCATAAGGCAAGGCTGCACAATTCACAATCTAACCCACCACTTCGATCTTAAGCGGTCAAACACACACCAGATTGTTATGAAAAGTATAATTTAGTAAACCGGTGATCGCGGGGATTAGAGGCAAAGCTGTCATGGAAAGAGAACGCTATTTCCTTCGACCAGCTGGACTCTTTCAGCCCAGACCACCAAAGATATCTCTATTTCTGATCATTTTCCTTTCCCAATCCCAGCCTGATACTGTCTTACTGCTCATAAATCCCCCCACCCTATATCTGACAAGCTCTTCTCCCTCCATCTGACCCGCAGCACCCAGCTCTCTAAACCATAAATTGTTCAAACTGTGGGGGAGGGGGGGGGAGCCTCAAAGGAGATCTGGGGATCTACAAGGTCTGCAGATTACTGGATCGGTTGACACAACTAGCCAGCTAACTTTGTGACTGTCTACTAACGGTGCAATCTCTTGTGATGATACCGCTGTTCCTCCTATTGTCTTTCAGGAGCCTCGGCAGAGGGAATGTGTCAGTATTTGCAGGAGAACCCCCTTTTGCAGATTACATCAGTAATTTGTATTTGTGCAGAAGCTCGTTAAGCTCTGCCCTGGGGTTTACTTCCCTGAGAGGATAAACAAACCCTGCACTTTAAAAGGGAAATCTGGGTTACATTACGTCTACTGAGATGGATGGGCGCCCCTCTGTAGTCCTCCGGTATACATACAATGTGAAGAAACACATCACAGTCTCTCTTCCTCCCCCAACTTTCAATTCCTCCACGCTCACTGTGAGCCCTGACAAAATCCTACTCCCCAAATGTTAACCTGTCCTTATTTGTATCTCTTTACAGATACTGGGGGAATCTGCAGTATATTCCCCACCCCCAGCCTTTATTTCAGATTTTCCAGCTCCTTTTTTAAAAGAATCCTAAACAACGCTTCCAAGATTAAGACTTGTCTCCTAGCGACCTCCCTCCCTCCGCTCCCACAAAGTCTGTCTAAAAGCAATTCACCAATTGACATCGTCAGGACTGATTGCAATATTACAATGACATTCGGGAGAGCAGTGTTAGTCTCTCTCAGTCCAACTTGACCTTGGTAAATATATCTGGGGGCAGACATTAAGCATATGGCCCACGCTTCTTGAGTGTTAAATATCTGCTACCATGCTTTGCTGCCTACTGGGACTTTAAATCCACTCAGAAGTTGGGCAGAGCCACAAATTCATTCACAATTTACAGATGTTACCCTCGAACTTTAGGAATGCACAGAGGTTGCAACTGGATATTCATCTGCTGCAGTCATATTTCCCCCCTTAAGATATATTTAAGCAACGAAAGTAGCAAAACAAAAACAATTAAGTTTTCCCCTGCTGACTGACTTTTACACATTGGTGAAAGTCAGCGTTACATTCCGCTTACTGTGATTAAAAAAGGTTTTCGTTTTTAAGGAGAAAAACTTTGTAAGTTCACCTAAAGAAAAGTTGCTCTGAGTCTGGGCTGGTACTGCAGCGCCGCCTGACGGCACGGCCGCGGGTCTGCGTCCTGTCAGATCCCAGACATCAGGACATCACTTACAGAGCGTTAGGGGGGGTCAGCAGACTCCTGTTAACTACACGTGGGACAGCAGACAGATCTGCGGCTCTCGGGTTGTCGTGCAGCTTGCAATTCATTGTCCAAAGTATCACAAGCTACAGTGTATTTAAACACAATGCACTACCTAGATCAGACACATCAATCCAAGGCACCGGCCGAGCACAGTGACCTGATTTAAGGGGTTTTGGCCCACAGTAACTTTCGAAACAAGAAAAAATAGTTTAAAATGATCAACTTTATGCGTTTTGCTCCTAGATAATTGGACTGCAGGTCAAAATAGAGTTTTAACTGTATATAGTCATTAGTTGAAGTTATATATTTAAAACTTCTCGTGATTACAGGTAACTTTTTAAACTGAGACCAACTCGTATATTTCTCTATACATCGACCACTTTTATATTTTTATGTACATGTGTGTGCGTGTGTCTGTATTTGACTGTCCGCCCGTATGTCTGCGTGTGTTGGTGTGTATGTGTGTGACTGACTGTGACTGTGTGTCAGTAGGAATGTGTCTCTGCCTCTGTGTGTGTCTGTGTGTCAGTATGAGTGTGTGTCTGTGTGATTGTGTGTCTGTTTGTGTCAGTATGAGTGTGTGCATGTGTGTGATTGTGACTGTGTGATCGTGTGTCTGTCAGTATGAGTGTGTGAGTGTGTCTCTGTGTGCGTGTGTGTGACTGCGTGTGGAAATCAAAGCCGATAGGCGTCTGTGACTGATCTCCCTCATCCCCTGTCCATCCCCAGGAGCAGCGAGCAGCCCCCATGTAACGCTTCTCTCCCGCCTGCCCCACCCCACCGGATCCCCCGTGCACTGCACTCAGTACAGGAACTGCTCTGGTACTTTTAGCTCTGGGTGAATAGGAGCCTGTGTTTTTTTTCCCATTTCACACACGCCAGTTCTCCAGGAATAACTGCAGGATGCCTCAATGTGGTCCTGCTATAACTGGTCCCTAACCCAAGATAGAAACAGACGGCACGGTCCAAACACAACAGATACAGTTTTGTTTTAGAACTACAAATATCTACACCAGGTTTACACTTTCAAATGAAACGGCACAACACAAGCTGAACCAAGTCAGCAATTTATTGCTTGCAAGGCTTCCCTGGTTTTATCTCAATTCTAAATTTTAAAAATGATTATAGTACTGCTGCACTCAAAACTATCTAACTGTATAAAATCGAAAGTTTAAATGAAGGCATCCATCATATAAAATATTAAAGCTTAATTAAATTATTGGGATAAAATATATATACATACAATATAACAATGCGTCGATATCCCCACACAATTGTAAATAAAGTTACTTTGCACACTAGCCCCAAACATGAGACACTTACAGGAGTGAAATCCCTGCTAAAATCGGCTGCAATAAACTGAAGTTAACGAATCGATAGCAAACCTGTGCAGAGTGGGGAATCTTGTAGTCGCAGGGTTAGGCTGGGACCCGGGAATGGGCTGGGGGTTGAGTTGCTGCACTAGGGGGTGGGAAGTCCTGGTTGTTCGATTGCTCCGAAGTCTTGCAGACTCTCGCTCTCTCTCTGTGAGAGAGAAGTGGGACGATCCTATCTTGGAAAGCTTAGCTTAATACTGACCTATTCTACAGCCCATGCAAGACCAGAAAAATGCAGCTTTCGTAAGCTGTTACGAAATGAGTCTTTAAGAGGGAGGGGTGGGGGGGGGGGGGGGGTGAGAGAAACGTGAAGAGGGAAAAATAATGTCATGATGTGATAGATGTAATATCTGATTCGAACGCAGGCTGCCAACGCTCCGCATAGTTGTCTAACGTAATTACATTCCATTTCTAATACCATGATCAGATTCACACAAGGTCCTCAAGCCAAGAGCTCAGAATCCCAAACACACAGCTTGAGACTAAACTAGGGCTGCAGCAACCCGGCTGAATAAAGTAGATGTTTACAGTGAAAGTCACCTTATTCAAATAAGCACGCGCGCTCAGCTCAGCTAATTCTGTCCATTTATTTACGTTTATTTATTTCTATCATTCAGCTCAAACAATGTTTTAAAAATAGAAAGTGCAAGTCAGACAGTATCTGTGGAGAGGGAGAGGGAGTCTCCAGCCTTAACCTTTAAGGTGATTACCTTTCATCAGAACTAGGATTTTGCATTTTTACCCTCTTAAAATACCCTAAAGTGCAATTTTAGGGGTCCCAAGCGGTGCAATATAAATATTTGCAAATTATTTCTTCCTTTACTATTCTCGTGTTTTCCCAATTATAATATCGCCCTCTCCCCCCCCCCCCCCCCCGTCCCTTGTGCAAAAGTAGGACATATAATAATTGTCTCCCATTCCATATTTCTCTTTCTCTCTCGTTGGCTTTAAGCAACTGAGAGTGAATTAATTTTTTCCACGGCTGGAGCTGGGTTGCAACTTTGTATGAAAGCTCTCGAGTGGGGTTGTCCCGGCCTGGAGCGTGTTTATGTGTCAGTCGTATTGTGTCTCCTCTTGAACACGGTTCAATGCTAAAATAAAACAGCAAATGGACACTATGCACACCCACCCACTCTGACACCAGAAGGAGTATTGCTTTTTTTTATAAAGGGAAACTTTTACTAAAATGCCACTGCTGGAGATTAAATTCGATGCATCTTTTACAGGTCCCAGCAATCTGGAAACTATTTAGATCAGACAGTGCACACTGTGACCTGTCTAGACATACCCAAGTGAGATTGGGAAAGATAAGATCCAATCAATCTCTCGCCACGGATCTCGGGGGTCAGTTGATACCGTCTCCTCGAATCACTCGGGCTCGCTGCTGGAACACGCAGGTCAGAGTCTGGCAATTCAAAGGCAGTCGGCGCTATTGGAGAAATGATCCGTTTTCACCAACTCGGAAGGGTTTCCCTTCCGTTTGTCTGCTTGATTTGGGAAAGGAAGACTTTCATTTATATAGCGCCTTTCACGACCACCGAACGTTTCAAATCGCTTTACAGATAATGAAGCACTTTTTGGAGTGTAGTCACTATTGTAATGTGGGAAACGCGGCATCCAATTTGCGCTCAGCAAGCTCCCACAAACAGCAATGTGATAATGACCAGATAATCTGTTTTTGTGTTCTGTTGATTGAGAGATAAATATTGGTCAGGACACCGGGGATAACTCCTCTGCTCTTCTTTGAAAAATAGTGCCAGGGGATCTTTTACGTCCTCCTGAGAGGGCGGGCGGGGCCTCAGTTTAACGTCTCATCCGAAAGACGGCACCTCCGACAGCACAGCACACCCTCAGCACTTGGTGTGTCAGCCTGGATTTATGTGCTCAAGTTTCTGGAGTGGGATTTAGAACGCACAACCCTTGTGACTCTAGAGGCGAGAGTGCTACCCACTGAACCATGGCTGAAACGGTTTTGGGGACAGAAGAGAGGGAGAGAATAATGGCCTGGATTTTGCGGCAGTAAAGACGGTGAAACTGTCAGCATCTGCCATCATTACCCATCAAACAACTGACCGTAATTTCAGGATCTAGCACACGCGCATATAAAGGCGGAAATCCTGAGGTCATTCCCTGCTCCGCAGCAGGCTGTGCTGTGGAACTCCCCAGAGCCGGCAATCAGTGCAATCATTTGACCTGACGACAACTTTCCCCAATAGCTTTGCTATTTGTTTAAGCTAATATAATGTAATCATTTGGAGAGGTTTACAAAGTACTGGGAGTAAGTAAGGGGGGAGGGCACGTAGTCCCTTTAATTAACCAGCTAGTGGGGGTAGATTGTATTCTGCTCACTTACACACTGTCAGACTTCAGGTGCAATTATAGTTTTATGGTTTCCGAGTAAGCATTGCGTTTCCCCAGTTCTTTCCTGAGAACTGGGAATTTTAAGGCTGTTCACAGAATCCGCCATTTATTTTTTAACCTAAGCTCGAAGATGATTTATTAATTTCCAGTTTTAAAGTAACAGGAACTCACAAATTCACCCCTGGAATGTTACGAGGAGGGAGCTTTTCATCTTTATCATCTGGGTTTTTAAGCAGAGTGGAGAGTGGAAAACCTGGTGTGGCAGATCACACACAGGGAATGGAAGCAGTCGTAATTTTCATCCACTGATTATTTAGTGTCACTAACACATACACACAGACCAGAGGGAATCTTCCTGCTGTGCTTACAGTGTCACTAACACACACACACAGACCAGAGAAGTTCTGATGAAAGGTCATCGACCCAAAACCTTAACCCTACTTCCTCTCCACAGATGCTGCCTGACCTGCTGCGATTTCCAGCATTTTCTGTTTTTATTCCAGAGGGAATTTTACATTTCCAAGGATTAAACCATTCGGCCCAACCAGTCCATGCCAACGTTTATGCACCGCTCGAGCCTCCTCCCGTTTTTCCTCATCTAAATCTATCAGCATTTTCATGTATCTTACATTATTATATATAACTGTATCCTAACATGCTACACATGACTGTAATAAGATATGACCTGTAACCACCAGCAGACCTTACCACCAGGGGTGCACTTGCCGGAGACAGGTATATAAGGACATGTCTCAGGCAAGTGCAGCATTTCAGAGCTGTGAAATAAAGGTGCAGGTCCAGTGACCTTGACTTCACTACATGCCTCATGTGAATTTGTACTGAGGGGACAGGACTTTACAGTGGCGACGAGTTACGGGATTACAGAATCCACAGAATGGTGAACAACGGATCAGATGAAAAGTACAATGCGGGAGACAATTGGGAGGACTTTATAGAAAGGCTCCAGCAAAGCTTTGTAACCAAAGACTGGTTAGGCGACGATAAGGCAGACAAGAGAAGAGCCCATCTCTTGACCAGCTGTGGCTCGAAAACATACGCTTTAATGAAGGATCTGTTGGCACCCGAGAAACCAACAAGCAAGTCGTTTGAAGAATTGAGCACACTAGTAAGAGACCACCTGAAGCCAGCGAGCAGCCTACACATGGCCAGACACAGGTTCTACAACTACAGACGCTGTGTGGGCCAGAGCATACCCGACGTCGTGGCGGAACTTCGGAGGTTGGCTAGTTTATGTGAGTTCTCCGATGAACTGAGGAGAGAAATGCTGAGAGACTTTTTCATTGAAGGAATAGGCCATGCAGGCATATTCTGAAAGCTCATAGAGACCAAGAACCTGACCTTAGAGACAGCAGCACTGGTTGCACAGACATTCTTGGTAGGGGAAAAAGAAACCAGGTTGATTTACAATGCAGGTACGACAACTAACAAAATATTGGAACAAGAAGTTCACAGCACTAAACAAGCTGCTCCCCCCACACACAGACAGGCTCTCGACAGCAGGCAGAAGCCATCAAGGGGCACAGGAACGGCCGTTCACAACTCATCAACCCACAATGCGAGCAATCAACTACAAACTGAGAGAAGCTCAAGAGAGATCAGCCAGATGCAGCTCATTCTTTGGGAACACTTTAAACAATAGAACAGGAAGTGCTGGAGGTGTGGGGGTGGGCACTCGTCAAGAGGATGTCGATTTCAGCAGGCTGTTGGCAGAAATTGTGAATATACAGGGCATTTGGCCCGCATGTGCAAAAAAAACGGCAGCTCGGCTGGTATGCGAATCGGATGGGTCGGAAAGCGGACCAGAAGATGGTGGGGACAGTACCCGGGACACCGATGTACAGCGGGTCAACACAATCAATGGCCACTGCTCCTACAACAGGATGCCTCCTATAATGATGAGGGTCCTACTCAACGGGATATCTGTCAACATGGAGCTGGATATGGGAGCGAGTCAATCTCTCACGGGCTCAACAATTTGAACAACTGTGGCCGCATCAAAGAGACAGACCAAAACTCACAAGGGTCGACACCACATTAAGGACCTATACCAAAGAAATCGTACCAGTCCTCGGCAGCGCCATGCTCTCTGTCACACACAAAGGGACAGTGAACCGACTTCCCCTGTGGATTGTCCCCGGGGACCCCCCAGCACTGCTGGGGAGAAGTTGGCTGGCAAAACTAAACTGGAAATGAGATGATGTCCATGCCATGTCATTAGAGGAACGGATCTCCTGTTCAACAGTTTTAAAGCGATTTGAACATCTCTTTCAGCCAGGTGTGGGCACTTTTAAAGGGGCCAAAGTCAAAATCTACATCACACAGGATACTAGACCGGTCCATCACAAGGCCAGATCTGTACCCTATGTGATGAGGAAAAAGATTGAACTCGAATTAGACAGGCTTCTGCGGGAAGGCATTCTATCACCTGTGGAATTTAGCGACTGGGCAAGTCCCATCGTCCCAGTCATGAAGCCTGATGGATCCGTACGAATCTGTGGGGACTACAAATCTACCATAAACAGAGTCTCCCTACAGGACCAGTACCCGCTGCCCAGAGCGGAGGACTTATTTGCCACATTGGCTGGAGGTAAACGTTTCTCAAAATTAGACCTCACATCGCGTATATGACGCAAGAATTGACCGAGGAATCCAAGCTACTCACCACCATCAACACACATCGAGGCCTTTTCATGTACAATCGATGCCCATTCGGCATCAGGTCGGCAGCTGCCATATTCCAGCGCAACATGGAGAGTCTGCTCAAGTCCATCCCGGGGACGGTTGTATTTCAAGATGACATACTTATCACGGGCAGGGACACCGACTCCCATCTCCGTAATTTAGAGGAAGTACTAAAGCGGTTGGATTGGGTAGGCCTACGAGTCAAGAAATCCAAGTGCCTGTTTCTCGCACCCTAGGTTGAATTTTTGGACAGAAGGATTGCCGCTGATGGAATCCGCCCAACAGAGTCCAAAACAGAAGCAATTCGCCTGGCACCCAGGCCCCGGAATGTCTCAGAACTGCGCGCCTTTCTCGGGCTACTCAATTACTTTGGGAACTTTATGCAGAACTTAAGCACGCTGCTGGAGCCTCGCCACGTGCTACTCAGAAAGGGGTGCGATTGGTTTTGGGGGGACGCCCAGGAACGCGCCTTCAAAAAGGCACGCAACCTTCTGTGTTCCAACAGTGTTTTGACTTTCTTTGACCCAGGTAAAAAACTAGTTCTCACATGCGATGCATCAGTGTATGGGGTCGGGTGCGTTTTGCAACACGCACAATAAACGCCAACGCCTCAGCGCGAATTCAACAGTGGGCAATCATGCTGGCATCCTACGACTACACAATAAGGCACAGACCAGGCACAGACAACTGTGCCGACGCACTCAGCAGGCTACTCCTGGCGACCACGGAAGGGTCTGACAAACAGGACTGTGAGATAGTCATGGCAATCAATGCCTTTGAGTCCACAGGTTCGCCCATGGCGGTTCGCCAAATCAGAGCCTGGACGGCCAGCGACCCTACGTTATCATTAGTAAAAAGTTGTGTCCTAACCGGTGACTGGGCAGAGGCTCGCGATGCCTGCCCCGAGGACTTAAAACCCTTTCACAGGCACATGCATGAGCTATCACTACAAGCAGACTGTCTGATGTGGGGCAGCCGAGTAGTCATGCCTCTGCGAGGCAGAGAGGCATTTGTCTGGCAGCTCCACCGCGAGCACCCGGGGGTCGTTCTCATGAAGGCCATAACCAGATCCCACGTCTGGTGGCCTGGTATTGACACGGACTTGGAGCTCTGCGTCTGAAGGTGCACCATTTGTGCCCAACTCAGCAATGCCCCCAAGGAGGCTCCACTGAGCCCCTGGCCCTGGCCTACCTAACCGTGGTCGCGGGTGCACGTAGACTATGTGGGCTCATTCATGGGCAAAATGTTCCTCGTAGTTGTAGATGCATTTTCAAAGTGGATCAAATGCACCATTTTAAACTCGAGCACAACCTCCACCACTGTGGAGAGCCTCGCAACCATGTTTGCAACGCACGGAATCCCTGACATATTGGTCAGTGACAATGGTCCGTGCTTCACCAGTGCAGAATTCCAAGACTTTATAATTGACCAAGGCATAAATCACGTCAAGACGGCACCGTTCAAGCCGGCCTCCAACGGCCAGGCGGAGAGAGCAGTGCAAATCATTAAACAAGGCATGCTTAAAATCCAAGGTCCCACGC
The DNA here is from genome assembly GCF_044704955.1 of Pristiophorus japonicus. NCBI lineage: Eukaryota > Metazoa > Chordata > Chondrichthyes > Pristiophoridae > Pristiophorus > Pristiophorus japonicus. The sequence continues at coordinate 10,786,645 of NC_091985.1, read as the reverse complement.
TGCAGGGTCGCCTGTCGCAACTGCTGCTGGCATACAGATCTCGTCCGCACTCACTGACTGGGATCCCCACCGCGCAACTGTTGATGAAAAGGACCTTAAAAACAAGGCTCTCATTAATCCTCCCAGACATGCACGAAATCGTTGAGGCAAAGCGCCGTAAGCTGACTGAGTACCACGACAGAAATTCGAGGGGGAGATGGAATGAAATAGGGGACAAAATGTTTATATTAAACTATGGCAGGGGTCCCAAATGGCTTGCAGGGACAGTAACGGACAAGGAAGGAAATCGGCTACTGGTAGTACAAATGGACAATGGCAAAACCTGCCGGAGGCATGTAGACCAAGTCAAAAGCAGATTTACCAACAACACTGCGGAACCAGAGGCAGACTACAATGTGGAGCTCGCACCACACCTGGTAGACAGACAGAGGGAACAACCTGAGGAAAGGGCAATCCCAACAGACAGCCCAGGCGAGTCAACAATAATCACACCAATCGAAACAGACAGCCCAGGCGAGATACCAGCAACCACACCCAAAGAAAAACAGACATCAAGGCAAACAACTGAACCACAACTCAGACGCTCCACGCGAGAGCGTAGACCACCTGAGAGACTGATCCTATAAAGACAATAAGACCTTGGGGGAGGGTGATGTCATGTATCTTACATTATTACATATAACTGTATCCTAACATGCTATACATTACTGTAATAAGATATGACCTGTAACCACCAGCATACCTTATCACTGGGGGTGCACTTGCAAGAGACAGGTATATAAGGACAGGTCTCAGGCAAGTGCAGCATTCCAGAACTGTGAAATAAAGGTGCAGGTCCAGAGTGACCTTGACTTCACTACATGCCTCGTGTGAATCTGTACTGAGGGGACAGGACTTTACAAGCATAACCCTCTATTCCCTTCCCCCTCAAATGCTTGTCTAGCCTCCTCTTAAATGCATCGATACTATTCGCTTCAACCACTTCCTGTGGTAGCGAGTTCCACATTCTCACCACTCTTTGGGTAAAGACATTTTTTCTGAGTTTCCTATTGGATTTCTTTGTGACTATCTTAGTTATGCTCTTCCCACAAGTGGAAACATTCTGTATCCACTTTATCAAAATCTTTCATAACCTTTAAGACTTCTATCGGTCATCCCCCATCCTTCTTTTTTCAAGAGAAAAGAGACCGAGCTTTATATGGATACCATTGCATTTCTGGTATCATCCTTATATATCTACTCTGGACCCTCTCCAGTGCCTCTATATCCTTTTTATAATATGGCGACCAGAACTGTACGCAGTACACTAAGTGTGGTCTAACCAAGGTTCAATACAGGTTTAGCATAATTTCCCCACTTTTCAAACCTATAACTCCAGAAATAAACCCTAGTGCATGGTTTGCTTTTTTTATGGCCTTGTTAACCTGTGTCGCACCTTTTAGTGATTTGTGTATTTGTACTCCGAGATCTCTTTGTTCCTCTACCCCACCGAGACTCTCACCCTCAAAGTAATAAGTGACTTCCCTAGTCTTCCTACCACAATGTAATACCTCACATTTATCTGTGTTGAACTTCATTTGCCAATTATATGCCCATTATAAGAACATAAGAACTAGGAGCGGGAGTAGGCCATTTGGCCCCTCGAGTCTGCTCTGCCATTCATGGTATATTTGGACTTTCAAAAGGCTTTTGACAAGGTCCCACACAAGAGATTGGTGTGCAAAATCAAAGCACATGGTATTGGGGGTAATGTACTGACATGGATAGAGAACTGGTTGACAGACAGGAAGCAGAAAGTCGGGATAAATGGGTCCTTTTCAGAATGGCAGGCAGTGACTAGTGGAGTGCCGCAGGGCTCAGTGCTGGGACCCCAGCTATTTACAATATACATTAATGATTTAGATGAAGGAATTGAGTGTAATATCTCCAAGTTTGCAGATGACACTAAACTGGTGGCGTTGTGAGCTGTGCGGAGGACGCTAAAAGGCTGCAGGGTGACTTGGACAGGTTAGGTGAGTGGGCAAATCCATGGCAGATGCAGTATAATGTGAATAAATGTGAGGTTATCCACTTTGGCGGCAAAAACACGAAGGCAGAATATTATCTGAATGGCGGCAGATTAGGAAAGGGGTGGGTGCAACGAGATCTGGGGGTCATGGTTCATCAGTCATTGAAAGTTGGCATGCAGGTACAGCAGGCTGTGAAGAAGGCAAATGGTATGTTGGTCTTCATAGCTAGGGGATTTGAGTATAGGAGCAGGGAGGTCTTACTGCAGTTGTACAAGGCCTTGGTGAGGCCTCACCTGGAATATTGTGTTCAATTATTGTCTCCTAATCTGAGGAAACATGTACTTGCTATTGAGGGAGTGCAGCGAAGGTTCACCAGACTGATTCCCGGGATGACGGGACTGACATATGAGGAGAGACTGGATCAACTGGGCCTTTATACACTGGAGTTTAGAAGGATGAGAGGGGATCTCATAGAAACTTGCAAGATTCTGACGGGACTGAACAGGTTAGATGCAGGAAGAATGATGGGGAAGTCCAGAACCAGGGGACAGAGTCTTAGGATAAGGGGTAGGCTATTTAGGGCTGAGATGAGGAGAAAATTCTTCACTCAGAGAGTTGTTAATGTGGAATTCCCTACCGCAGAGAGTTGTTGATGCCAATTCATTGGATATATTCAAGAGGAGTTAGATATGGCCTTTACGGCTAAAGGGATCAAGGGGAATGGAGAGAAAGCAGGAAAGGGGTACTGAGGGAATGATCAGCCATAATCTTATTGAATGGTGGTGCAGGCTCGAATGGCCTACTCCTACACCTATTTTATATGTTTCTATGTTTCAAATATTTGGGTAGTTGAAATCCCCCATGATTATTATTCTATGTTTTTTACTCATTTCCCTAATCTATCTGCATATGTAAGAAGAGGGATAGAACATGTCCAGGGAATTATAGACCAGTCAGCTTAACATCGGTGGTAGGAAAAATAATGGAATCCCTACTAAAGAAGAAAATGGAAGAACATCTAGAAACCAAAAATATAATAATGAATAGTCAGCATGGATTTCAAAAGGGAAAATCTTGCTTGGCCAATCTCATTGAATTTTTTGAAGAGATAACAGAGAGAGTAGACAATGGTAATGCAGTAGATGTAATTTATCTAGATTTTCAAAAGGCCTTCGCTAAGGTACCCCATAATAGACTGATGAACAAGGTCAGAGAGTACGGAGTCAGGGAACAAGTAGCGGAATGGATATATAGCTGACTTCAAGACAGAAAGCAGAAGTAGGGGTAAAAGGTAGCTATTCACAGTGGCAGAAGGTGGTAGTGGTGTTCCACAAGGATCAGTGCTGAGTTCACTGTTGTTCACAATATATATTAATGATTTAGAATTTGGAATCAAAAACACAATTTCTAAATTTGCGGATGACACCAAATTGGGGGGGATAGTCAATACTAAGGAGGACTGCAACAAATTACAGGAGGACATTAATAAACTTGCAGAATGGACATATAATTGGCAAATGAAGTTCAACACAGATAAGTGTGAGATATTAGATTTTGGTAGAAAGAATAGGGAGGTCACTTATTACTTACAGGATGAGAGTCTAGGTGGGGTAGAGGAACAAAGGGATCTCAGAGTACAAATACACAAATCACTAAAGGTTGCGACACAGATTAGCAAGGCAAAAGCAAACCAAGCACTAGGGTTTATTCTAGAGGTATAGAATTAAAAAGGAGGGAAGTAATGCTGAACCTGTATCGAACCTTGGTTACACCACACTTAGAGTTCTGTGCACAGTTCTGGTCGACATATTATAAAAAGGATATAGAGGCACTGGAGAGGTTGCAGAGAAGATTTACAAGTATGATACCAGAAATGTGAGGGTATACCTATCAGGAAAGGATGAACAGGCTGGGTTTCTTTTCTCTTTAAAAAAAGCTGAGGGGTGACCTCATAGAGGTCTGCAAAGTTATGAAAGGCTTTGATAGAGTGGGTTCAGAGAGAATGTTTCCACTTGTGGGGAAGAGCATAACTAGAGGCCATCGATATAAGATAGTCACCAAGAAACCCAATAGGGAATTCAGACGAAACTTCTTTACCCAGAGAGTGGTGAGAATGTGGAACTCGCTACCACAGGGAGTGGTTGAAGTGAATAGTATTGATGCATTTAAGGGGAGGCTAGACAAGCATATGAGGAAGAAGGGAATAGAGAGCTATGCTGAAAGATTTAGATGGGGAAAAAGGGAGGAGGCTCGAGTGGAGCATAAACTGGTTGGACCAAATGGCCTGTTATTGTGCCGTATATCCAATGTAATCTTATGTAATCTTATATCTTTCTCCACCTCCCTTCCACTATTAGGTGGTCTGTAGACTATGTAGAGAACAGAATGGAATTGCTAAATGTGTGGAGGATTCCTTTCTCAAACTGAATGCTTCTGTCCCTACAAGAAGGGAGGCAATACTAGACCCAGTAATAAGCACCAAACTATATTGGGAAAATGAGTTGTGTGTGGGAACTTCTCGCCAGTATTTGAACATAATATAACATGGTTTAATGGTTTAAATCAAAAGTTGGTACAAAAACAAGGGCATGGATTTTGAAAAGATGAGGAGTGACTAAGCTGATGGGAGATGGAAAGAGAAATTGACACACAGAACTGTGGATGAACCATGGGATATTTTCAAACAGGAGATTGTACAATTACAGAATAAGTATGCAGCATTAAGAAAAAAGGAGACTAGTTCACATTTCAGAAATGATGTGACTAAATAAAGTTAGAAACAAGCTAAATCCTGTAGCATCGAATGGCAGGAAATGGGATGTCTAGTTTGGCGATCCATTCGATGGCCTGAGGTGCCAAGTGGAGAAATGAGTTGCCTCCCGCAACAGATCTCAGTGGGCAGGTTGAGGTGATGTGTTCCATGGTCTGGGACTCAGGGCCATAGTTGCACTTCGAGTCATCCCTCATCATCCACGTGTGGAGCAGGTGGCCGCATCGTCTGTGCCCCGTGCGGATTGGGTTAAGCGCGGTCCACTGTCATAAGAACATCAGAACTAGGAGCAAGTGTAGGCCATATGGCCCCTTGAGCCTGTTGCGCCATTCAATGAGATCATGGCTGATCTTCTACCTCAATTCCACTTTCCTGCCCTATCCCCATATCCCTTGATTTGCTTAATATCCAAAAATCTATCGATCTCTGTCTTGAATATATTCAACGATTTAGCTTCCACAGCCCTCTGGGGTAGAGAATTCCAAAGATTCACCACCCTCTGAGTGAAGAAATTTCTCCTCGTCTCAGTCCGAAATGGCTGACCCCTTATTCTGAGACTGTGACCCCTGGTTCTCGACCCCAACCAGGGGAAACATCTTCCCTGCATCTACCCTGTCAAGTCCTGTAATAATTTTGTATGTTTCAACGAGGTCACCTCTCATTCTTCTAAACTCTAGAAAATATAGGCCTAGTCTACTCAATCTCTCCTCATAGGACAATCTCCCCATCCCAGGAATCAGTCTGGTGAACCTTCGTTGCACTCCCTCTATGGCAAGTATATCTTTCCTTAGGTAAGGAGACCAAAACTGTATACAATACTCCAGCTGTGGTCTCATCAGGGTCCTATATAATTGCGGTAAGGAGGTGGAAGCCAGGGACCCCTGCTGTTGGATCAGTAATGAGATATCAGTTCTTTATTTTGCCTGCGTCCCGCGATTCCATCCATCTGGATAATGGGTCGGCACCAGCTGCAGGGATATTGGCTGCTGTTCCCCAGAATGGCCGCGGAATGGGCAGCTGATGACAACCTACACGTGGTTTCCCTGTCCGTCCTAGTTCACTGAGAACCTTCCAGCTAATGTCATCAAGAAGACGACCGAACGCCTGAAAGCGACCTCTCGGGCTGTGAAGCACGAAAGCATCCAGGCTAAAACTGAAAAAGAAGGGAAGCCTACAGGTACAGTAAAAATGATCAAAGTATGAAAGACTATGACTAATAAGGAAAACGGTTGAGACAGGAGTAAGGAAAGCTAGGGGGGGAATGAAAAAGAACATCAACGTATTCTACAAATATATCAGCGAAGTAGGAATTGTTAAATGTGAGCTGGATCTATGAGAGGAGAGGAGAGTGACTTAGTCGTAGAGGGTAAAGGGAAGGGCTACTTAACAATTACTTCACTTCAGTGTTTACAAAATGGGCGAAATATTCATTGGAACAGCGCCACCCGTTAGTGGTCGAGAGGGGCGCCAACAGGCCGCTAAGCGTATACCGTCAGAGCGTCGTGCTGTCAGCGCCTCCTGGGAACTCCAGTGGAGGGTTACCATGGGCGCTGACAGTGAGTGCTGTGCACTCGAGCGCCACCCACTTGGTGATGTCAATGGGCGTGCAATGCCCCGTTAGCGCCACTGTCGTAAACTTCAATAGGTTCGCCTGCCTTGGCGCCGGGCGCTAATTGCGACAGAGAAAGCAGGCGTTCCCCAACCTCCCGCGGCGATAATGCAACGGAGCAGCAGGAGGGCGGTTAGAAGGTGAGAATTTTTAATTGAGCTTCACTTTATTTACATTTGTTTAAGTTTGTCTGACGTTTAACAGCGTTCAAATGCCCTCTCGTGCATTTATTTGTGCTCTTCGATGGTCCAGCTGACCTCTCCTTTAGGTGCTAGGATGCTGGTTTCCTAACCCCACAACTTCATCAGCGCTCCCGTGATAGCGCCCCGCCATTGAACTTTAGCGCCTTAAGAGGAGCGTGGAACACCTCCCTTAGCGCTCCACTCCCCTCTTAGCATGCTAAAATTTAATATCCAGGTTGGAGGTGGTAAACAGCGCCCTGCGCTAAAGTTAGCGACCAGGTGCCACTAAATCATTTTTCAGCCCAAGGATTTTGAGGTTTCCCAAATCCTGACTCAGTTAGTTAAGCAAAAGGAGGGAAAAGTGTTAAGTTTCCTGAGGGTGGTAGTGAGAATGATGTCCTCTTTAATTAAAGATGAAGTTACTAAATATTTAGATGATGAAAATATAATTACAAGCAACCAACACGGATTGTGGAAGGAAGTTTGTACTTGACAAATCTTTTTGAGGAGGTGAGAGATGGGGAACGGGGAAATGTAACGATGTGGTGTATATGGACTTCAAGAAAGTCTTTGGCAAGGTACCACACAGGAAACTTGTGCAGAAGAGAACGGGGTATGGAATTAAAGGAAGGGTCGATAATTATATTGAAAACAAGGGCGGAATCAGAGAGTAGGAGTTAAAGGCAGCTTGTCAGAGAGGTCGGAACTTGATCATTTCATCTATTTTTGGTGTTGATTTAGGGATAAATATTGGTCAGGACACCAGGAAAACTCCACTGCTCTTCTTAAAATATTGCTATGAGATCTTTTATATCCACCTGAGAGGGCAGAAGGGGCCTCTGTTTAATGCCTCATCCAAAAGACAGCACCTCCAACATTGCAGCATTCTCTCAGTGCTACACTGAAGTGTCAACCTGGATTTTGAACCCACGAACCTTCTGATTCTGAGGTGCATGCACTACCCACTGAATCACAGCTGACACTGAGTTGCTGCTACTTACTAACACTGTGGTGTCCCACAGGGATCAGTTCTGTTTGTGATGTCTAACCAGGCGTCAAATAATTCAGCCAGACTCCTTTTCCTCAGCTCGGTGTCAATCAATTCCATACATTCCCAGAGACCTGGACTAATAACCCTGGAAATGAGAGTTCACATTCCACCATGGCAGTTCGAGAATGTGAATTCCATTAAAAAAATACCTGGAAATTAAAAAAACCTTGCATCAGTAAAAGAGATCATGCAGCTGTCACCAGCCGCCCCCCCACCCCCCGCCCCCCACACACACACATACACACATTACATTACACAGGATTACACAGGATATACGGCACAGAGTCAGGCCACTCGGCCCAACCTGTCCATGCCGGCGTTTATGCTCCACTTGAGCCTCCTCCCTCCTTCCCCATCTAAATCTTTCAGCATAGCTTTCTATTCCCTTCTCCCTCATACGCTTGTCTAGCCTCCCCTTAAATGCATTGATACTATTCGTTTCAACCACTCCTGTGGTAGCAAGTTCCACATTCTCACCACCCTCTGGGTAAAGAAGTTCATCTGAAATCCCTATTGGATTTCTTGGTGACTATCTTCTATTGATGACCTCTAGTTTTGCTCTTCCCCACAAGTGGAAACATTTTTTGTATCCACTCTATCAAAGGATTTCATAATTTTAAAGACCTCTATTAGGTCACCCCTCTGCCTTCTTTTTTCAAGAGAAAAGAGATCCAGCCTGTTCATCCTTTCCTGATATGCAATGCCTCATCATCATAGGCAGTCCCTCGGAATCGGGGAAGACTTGCTTCCACTCTTAAAATGAGTTCTTAGGTGGCTGTACAGTCCAATACGAGTCCCTATCACAGGTGGGACAGATAATTTTTGGAGGAAAGGATGGGTGGGACAGGTTTGCCGCATGCTCTTTCCGCTGCCTGCGCTTGATTTCTGCATGCTCTCGGCGACGAGACTCGAGGTGCTCAGCGCCCTCCCGGATGCACTTCCTCCACTTAGGGCAGTCTTTGGCCAGGGGTTTCCAGGTGTCAGTGGGGATGTTCCACTTTATCAGGGAGGCTTTGAGGGTGTCCTTGTAATGTTTCCGCTGCCCACCTTTGGCTCGTTTGCCGAGAAGGAGTACCGAGTGGAGCACTTGCTTTGGGAGTCTCTTGTCTGGCATGTGAACTTACAAAGGCCTTTGACATTGTCAATTGCGAGGATCTATGGAGCGTCCTCCTCCGTTTCGGATGCCCCCAAAAGTTCGTCACCATCCTCCGCCTGCTCCAAGATGACATGCAGGCTGTGATCCTTACCAACGGATCCATCACAGAGAGGCAGTCCGAGAGGCGGGAGTTCGTGGTTGGTGAGGCCTATAAAGGCTCAGCGGCAGCGAGAGGCGGCGGCAGTCCGAGAGGCGGGAGTTCGTGGTTGGTGAGGCCTATAAAGGCTCAGCGGCAGCGAGAGGCAGCGGCAGTCCGAGAGGCGGGAGTTTGTGGTTGGTGAGGCCTATAAAGGCTCAGCGGCAGCGAGAGGCATACCTGTGCAGCTGCAGCGGGGAGAGAAGGCAAAAAAGAAGTAGAAAGAAATCAAAAGGTGACGTCACCGCCAAGAGGGTGACTGGTGAGTAGTTTTTCTTTTTTCTCTTCGATAACAGTGAGTAAACTTTAACATTGTTGTTGCCAATTTAAGTGTATCTAAGGGTTAAGTCATGGCAGGAGAGCTCGGTCGGGTGTTATGCTCCTCCTGTACCATGTGGGAACTCAGGGACGACTCCGGTGTCCCTGACGACTATGTGCGCAGGAAGTGTATCCACCTCGAGCTCCTGACGGTCCGCGTTGCGGAGTTGGAGCTGAGGGTGGATTCACTCTGGAGCATCCACGATGCTGAGAATGACGTGAGTATCACGTGTAGCGAGTTGGTCGTACCGCAGGGAAAGGGTCCACAGCCAGATAGGGAATGGAAGACCAACAGGAAGAGCAGTGCAAGGAAGGTAGTGCAGGAGTCCCCTGTGGTCATCCCCCTGCAAAACAGATACACTGCTTTGGGTACTGTTGAGGGGAATAACTCATCAGAGGAGGGCAGCAGCAGCCAAGTTCATGGCACCATGGCTGGCTCTGTTGCACAGGAGGGCAGGAAAAAGAGTGGGAGAGCGATAGTGATAGGGGATTCAATTGTAAGGGGAATAGATAGGCGTTTCTGCGGCCGCAACCGAGACTCCAGGATGGTATGTTGCCTCCCTGGTGCAAGGGTCAAGGATGTCTCGGAGCGAGTGCAAGACATTCTAAAAAGGGAGGGAGATCAGCCAGTTGTCATGGTGCACACTGGTACCAACGACATAGGTAAAAAAAGGGATGAGGTCCTACGAAACGAATTTAAGGAGCTAGGAGCTAAATTAAAAAGTAGGACCTCAAATGTAGTAATCTCGGGATTGCTACCAGTGCCACGTGATAGTCAGAGTAGGAATCGCAGGATAGCGCAGATGAATACGTGGCTTGAGCAGTGGTGCAGCAGGGAGGGATTCAAATTCCTGGGGCATTGGAACCGGTTCTGGGGGAGGTGGGACCAGTACAAACCGGACGGTCTGCACCTGGGCAGGACTGGAACCAATGTCCTAGGGGGAGTGTTTGCTAGTGCTGTTGGGGAGGAGTTAAACTAATATGGCAGGGGGATGGGAACCAATGCAGGGAGACAGAGGAAAACAAAAAGGAGGCAAAAGCAAAAGACAGAAAGGAGATGAGGAAAAGTGGAGGGCAGAGAAACCCAAGGCAAAGAACAAAAAGGGCCATTGTGCAGCAAAATTCTAAAAGGACAAAGGGTGTTAAAAAAACAAGCCTGAAGGCTTTGTGTCTTAATGCAAGGAGTATCCGCAATAAGGTGGATGAATTAACTGTGCAAATAGATGTTAACAAATATGATGTGATTGGGATTACGGAGACGTGGCTCCTGGTATGATCAGGGCTGGGAACTCAACATCCAGGGGTATTCAACATTCAGGAAAGATAGAATAAAAGGAAAAGGAGGTGGGGTAGCATTGCTGGTTAAGGAGGAAATTAAGGCAATAGTTCGGAAGGACATTAGCTTGGATGATGTGGAATCTATATGGGTCGAGCTGCAGAACACCAAAGGGCAAAAAACGTTAGTGGGAGTTGTGTACAGACCTCCAAACAGTAGTAGTGATGTTGGGGAGGGCATCAAACATGAAATATGGGGTGCGTGCAATAAAGGTGCAGCAGTTATAATGGGTGACTTTAATATGCACATAGATTGGGCTAACCAAACTGGAAGCAATATGGTGGAGGAGGATTTCCTGGAGTGCATAAGGGATGGTTTTCTAGACCAATATGTCGAGGAACCAACTAGGGGAGAGGCCATCTTAGACTGGGTGTTGTGTAATGAGAGAGGATTAATTAGCAATCTCGTTGTGCGAGGCCCCTTGGGGAAGAGTGACCATAATATGATGGAATTCTGCATTAGGATGGAGAATGAAACAGTTAATTCAGAAACCATGGGCCAGAACTTAAAGAAAGGTAACTTTGAAGGTATGAGGCGTGAATTGGCTAGGATAGATTGGCGAATGATACTTGAGGGGTTGACTGTGGATGGGCAATGGCAGACATTTAGAGACCGCATGGATGAACTACAACAATTGTACATTCCTGTCTGGCGTAAAAATAAAAAAGGGAAGGTGGCTCAACCATGGCTATCAAGGGAAATCAGGGACAGTATTAAAGCCAAGGAAGTGGCATACAAATTGGCCAGAAATAGCAGCGAACCTGGGGACTGGGAGAAATTTAGAACTCAGCAGAGGAGGACAAAGTGTTTGATTAGGGCAGGGAAAATGGAGTACGAGAAGAAGCTTGCAGGGAACATTAAGATGGATTGCAAAAGTTTCTATAGATATGTAAAGAGAAAAAGGTTAGTAAAGACAAACGTAGGTCCCCTGCAGTCAGAATCAGGGGAAGTCATAACGGGGAACAAAGAAATGGCGGACCAATTGAACAAGTACTTTGGTTCGGTATTCACTAAGGAGGACACAAACAACCTTCCGGATATAAGAAGGGTCAGAGGGTCTAGTAAGGAGGAGGAACTGAGGGAAATCCTTATTAGTCGGGAAATTGTGTTGGGGAAATTGATGGGATTGAAGGCCGATAAATCCCCAGGGCCTGATGGACTGCATCCCAGAGTACTTAAGGAGGTGGCCTTGGAAATAGTGGATGCATTGACAGTCATTTTCCAATATTCCATTGACTCTGGATCAGTTCCTATGGAGTGGAGGGTAGCCAATGTAACCCCACTTTTTAAAAAAAAGGAGGGAGAGAGATAACAGGGAATTATAGACCGGTCAGTCTGACATCGGTAGTGGGTAAAATGATGGAATCAATTATTAAGGATGTCATAGCAGTGCATTTGGAAAGAGGTGATATGATAGGTCCAAGTCAGCATGGATTTGTGAAAGGGAAATCATGCTTGACAAATCTTCTGGAATTTTTTGAGGATGTTTCCAGTAGAGTGGACAAGGGAGAACCAGTTGATGTGGTATATTTGGACTTTCAGAAGGCTTTCGACAAGGTCCCACACAAGAGATTAATGTGCAAAGTTAAAGCACATGGGATTGGGGGTAGTGTGCTGACATGGATTGAGAACTGGTTGTCAGACAGGAAGCAAAGAGTAGGAGTAAATGGGGACTTTTCAGAATGGCAGGCAGTGACCAGTGGGGAACCGCAAGGTTCTGTGCTGGGGCCCCAGCTGTTTACACTGTACATTAATGATTTAGACGAGGGGATTAAATGTAGTATCTCCAAATTTGCGGATGACACTAAGTTGGCTGGCAGTGTGAGCTGCGAGGAGGATGCTATGAGGCTGCAGAGCGACTTGGATAGGTTAGGTGAGTGAGCAAATGCATGGCAGATGAAGTATAATGTGGATAAATGTGAGGTTATCCACTTTGGTGGTAAAAACAGAGAGACAGACTATTATCTGAATGGTGACAGATTAGGAAAAGGGGAGGTGCAAAGAGACCTGGGTGTCATGGTACATCAATCATTGAAGGTTGGCATGCAGGTACAGCAGGCGGTTAAGAAAGCAAATGGCATGTTGGTCTTCATAGCGAGGGGATTTGAGTACAGGGGCATGGAGGTGTTGCTACAGTTGTACAGGGCCTTGGTGAGGCCACACCTGGAGTATTGTGTACAGTTTTGGTCTCCTAACCTGAGGAAGGACATTCTTGCTATTGAGGGAGTGCAGCGAAGGTTCACCAGACTGATTCCCGGAATGGCAGGACTGACCTATCAAGAAAGACTGGATCAACTGGGCTTGTATTCACTGGAGTTCAGAAGAATGAGAGGGGACCTGATAGAAACGTTTAAAATTCTGACGGGGTTAGACAGGTTAGATGCAGGAAGAATGTTCCCAATGTTGGGGAAGTCCAGAACCAGGGGACACAGTCTAAGGATAAGGGGTAAGCCATTTAGGACCGAGATGAGGAGGAATGTCTTCACCCAGAGAGTGGTGAACCTGTGGAATTCTCTACCACAGAAAGTTGTTGAGGCCAATTCACTAAATATATTCAAAAAGGAGTTAGATGAAGTCCTTACTACTAGGGGGATCAAGGGGTATGGTGAGAAAGCAGGAATGGGGTACTGAAGTTGCATGTTCAGCCATGAACTCATTGAATGACGGTGCAGGCTAGAAGGGCCGAATGGCCTACTCCTGCACCTATTTTCTATGTTTCTATGTTTCTAGACCCAATCCATGTCCGGGCCGGGGTCAAAATGGGCTCCGTCATCGCCCCAACCTACTTCTCAATGCAATGCACACACATGCACACACACGTATATACACGTGCAAAAATACCCATATCCACACACACACACACACACATACGCACGCATATACATACACACACACATATCCACACATATGCGCTCACATTAATGTATATGTATAAACCCATGTACAGTATTCAAAATGGTCACTGAGAGAGTGAGACGAGAGGTCAGGAGAAATTTCTGTACACAGAGGGTTATTGGAGCACGAAATGCGTTGCCAAAGGCAGTGCTTGAGGCAGCGACCCTTCCTCTTTTAAAGGAAGAGTCGATTAAATTACGAAACAGAGGGGAAATACAGGACCATGGGGAGAGGATCCAAGATTTCTTTCATCCAAATTCAAATTCTCAACCTGCCATAGTGGGATTTGAATGCAGGTTTTCTGTGCTGAAGTTTGGATTGCTCTAACCAAAGAACCAATGCAGAAATAGGGGCTCAGTCCTGAGTGTTGTACACAGCTAAGGAGCGAGGCATTAGCTCATTGCAATATGGGGATCAAATCTGGGCCTCTCTTGATCTGCACGGGCTTAAAGTTGCACTCTATAAAGCGGAAGCAGAACCCAATAACTTTAATGAGAGTTAGCTCCTTCACTGGGTGAGTGAGAAGCAGTGACCTTGTATAACTCAACCTGGTTGTTCTTCAAACCCGCCATTTATTTTTGTCCTCCTAGGTTCTCGTAATATTTAATCATTCCAATGTTGCTCAAAGCCGTGGGGATCCAATAAATCCAATCAAGTGTTCCTCCAGTGTTTCAACACCATGTTGAAATTTACTGTAAGCTTTATTTAAAAAAATGATTTGGGTACAATAATCCTAACCTTGTCCCAGTTGAAGTATTTTTGTCTCCCGGAGTGTTTGCTTTCCTCACTCTGCTCATCTTCCTATATTACAACAGCGAGTACACTTCAAAAAGCACTTCCTTGGATGCAAAGTGCTTTGGGACGTCCTTAGGTCATGAAAGGCGCTTTTTCAAAATAGCGCTGGGCAGTTCTCCCAGTATCCCTCAATTAATATCACTAAAACAGATTATATGGTCGTTAGCGCATTGCTGTTTGTGGGAGCTTGCTGTGCACAGATTAGTTGCCGCGTTTCGTACATTACAACAGTGACTTCATTTCAGAAAGTATTTAATGAGCTATAAAGCACTTTTTGCATGTCCTGGGGATGTGAGAGGCTCTATCTAAATCAGGTTAGTTAGTTCTTCCTCTCTTTCCTTGAACCTCTACCTATCATCTTTTAGGCGTAAAGTTCACCGTGCAAGACAACTCCGAGAGTGAGGAGAAACAAAGAGTTATCAAGAAGCTGCGGTGTCGAGCTTGCATTTAGAAAGGCTGCAGACGGCAGTAGGAAGGGCAGGCTGAGGGAGGTAGGGAGTTCCACAGTTCTGTCGCCCTGAGAAATCCGTCTCTGTGTAAAGTGAGGACAAAGGCAGGAGGAATGTGTAGGAAAAGGGAGTGTGCAGCAAGGAAATCTTTGCTCTTGAAGTTTTACCAGCTGATTTTGTAACGTGTGCTAAGTGGTTGTGTGAGTTGACTCTCTTGTGCGTACCTGAGAGGGGAAAATAGAAACAGATACAGCAGACAACAGGTTAATGCGAAGGCAGGAATCCCTGGAAGAGCTACACCATTCGTCAAGTAAGGAAGGGGGAGTCCTGGATAAATAGGTCTTGGATTTAAAGTCATTGGCGGTAATTTTCACCAACATCACCTGGTCACAAATCTGGCAGAACAGATCCCCCCGCCCCCGTTATGACATTCTCCCGATTTCAATAGGTTGAAAATTGGGTGGGTTCTATTACACGTTGCCAATCTGCTCTGCCAGATTAAGCCTCATTATATAAGCATGATCTACTTGGTGACACTAAGTACTGGTGTGGAGATGTTTGATGAAGAAAAGATACAGGTTATTTTAATTTAATCTTAAATTTGGGGGTTTTTAGTCTTATTTAGTGTCAGCTGTGGCTCAGTGGGCAACGCACTTACCTCTGAGTCAAGAAGGTTGTGGGTTCAAGCCCCACTCCAGCGACTTGAGCACAAAATCTAAGCTGGGAGCGCTGCACTGTAAGAGGTGCCATCTTTTGGATGAGAGATTAAGCCGAGGCCCCGTCTGCTCTCCCAGATGGATGTAACAGATCCCATGGCACTATTTCAAAGAAGAGCAGGGGAGTTATCCCCAGTGTCCTGGCCAATATTTATCCCTCAATCAACATAACAAAAACAGATTATCTGGTCATTATCATGTTACTGTTTGTGGGAGCTTGCTATGCACAAGTTGGCTGCCTCATTTCCTACATTGCGACAGTGACTACACTTCAAAAGTGCTTCATTGGCTGTAAAGTGCTTTGAGACGTCCGGTTGGTTATGAAAGGCGCTATATAAACGCACGTCTTTCTTTTATAAAAAACGGCTTTCGAGCTTGATGACGCAGGCTGCGTACTGCCCATCGGGGGGTAGGGTCGGTGATTGTAATCTTGTTTCCTGTTAAGCTTGGAAAGTTATTATGATCATTTATATCAAATTTGCTTGGACCACAGCATCTTGCGGCTTTATCCAAACATTGAAGGTGCAGAAAGGCAGAATATTGCTTGAAGCTGTATTTACAATTGGCAGGAAAAGAACTTGGAGGAATTAGGATGCTCTGACCTGCATCGCTTGTCTTATTTTGAACAATCAGGGTCTGGTAACAGTTTTTTTACCAATGTAATGCTTATTTTCGAATTGTTTTGCTGAGCCTGGCCTCGGTGAAAACCACTGATATTGGAACATTAGGACCAAGAGGAGACCATTTTACCCCTCGGGCCTGTTATGCCATTCAATTAGACTGTGGTTAATCTGCACTTCAACTCAATTTTGCTGCCTTTACTCAATCTCAATGTTGATAGCTCCAATTGATCCCCAGCTTCCACAGCCTGTTGGGTGGGAGAGAGTTCCAGATTTACACCACCCTTGGTGTGGAAAAAGTTCTTGCTGATTTCACTCCTGAATGGCCTCGCTCTAACGTTAAGATTGTGTCCTCTTGATCTTGATTCCCCCATCAGAGGCAATAGTTTCTCCGTATCTACCCGATCGAACATTTTAAACACCTCGATCAGGTCACACAACTTCCGAACTCAAGGAAATACAAGCCAAATTTATGTAGCCTATCCTCTTGATTTAATCCTTTAAGCCCTACCATCATTTAGTTGATTAATAAATGTTATTTTAAACCACACCTAACAGACAGCTTGTACCTAACTGGGAGGGAGAGCGGGATGAGACAAAGAGAGAGAGAGAGAGTGAGAGAGAGAGAGAGAGAGAGAGAGAGAGCGGTTAAAGGCATAAAGGCAAGAGATCAATTGCAGGGACTAAGACAGGGTGTCAGCTGTGGCTCAGTGGCTAGCACTCTTGCTTCTGAGCTAGAAGGTTGTGGGTTCAAAGCCCCACTGCAGGGACTTGGGCACAATGCTGAGGGAGGTCAGATGAGATGTTAAACTGAGGCCCTGTCTGCTTTCTCAGGTGGATGTAAAAAATCCCACAGCACTATTTGAAGGGCAGGGGAGTTATCCCTGGTGTCCTGACTGATATTTATTTCTCAAACAGTATCACTGAAATAGATTATCTGGTCATTTAATTGCATAGCTGCTTGTGGGAGCTTGCTGTGTGCAAATTGTTTGCTGTGTTTCTCTTAAACACTTAAAAAAACTTCATTGGGTGTAAAGTGCCTTGGACGTGATGAGGTGCTATCGAAATGGAAGATCGTCTTCCTCTTAAAATAGCAGTCAGAGGAATTGAATATAAAGGCATTAATGGTCAGTGGATACTATTACACATCAATAATGTCCTGTCTGCAGTTTCTTCATTTTTTGATATTTTATTTTCAATGTAGTGAAATGAGCTCTTTTTATGATAAGAACCCAAGAACAAAAAATTAAGAAGTTTTCAAGTGCAAGTGATGTAGGATTTTTTTGATTTTTTAAAAATATAGACTTTTGAAAAAAGATTGATTCTTGTTAATACTTATATAACAGCCTGTACATTTTCAGTGGCCATTTGTAGGCTGACAGCACCACCTGCTGATCAAAGGGGAGACTTGCTGCAAGCAGCGCTTCAAGTGGAAATTCTCCCTGCCCTGATTTTAACTGCAGGCTAGTTTTTGGTGGGTGAATTCTGGTGCCAGTTTAAAACTCAACCACACTACAAAAAATGAAACCCGAGGCATTTTAACTCATTTAAACTTAATTAACTTAATTTCAATTCATTAATGTATTTTTTTTTCATTAATGGCTTGTGGGCATCGCTAGCAAGGCCGGCATTTATTGCCCATACCTAACTGCCCTTGAGAAGGTGGTGGTGAGC
Source organism: Pristiophorus japonicus (assembly GCF_044704955.1). Classification (NCBI taxonomy): domain Eukaryota; kingdom Metazoa; phylum Chordata; class Chondrichthyes; family Pristiophoridae; genus Pristiophorus; species Pristiophorus japonicus. Next base: position 10,768,929 of record NC_091985.1, on the reverse strand, counting down.
TGCCTTCTTGAACCGCTGCAGTCCGTGTGGTGAAGGTGCTCCCACAGTGCTGTTAGGGAGGAAGTTCCAGGATTTTAACGCAGCGACGATGAGGGAATGGTGATACAAAGCTAGGTGGGAATGTGAGGAGGATGCAAAGAGACTTCAAGGATATATAGACAGACTGAGTGAGTGGGCAAGAACTTGGCAAATGGAATATATATGCAGGACCACAAACAATTAAGAAAGCAAATGGTATGTTGGCCTTTATTACAAGAGGATTTGAGTATCAGAATAAAGACGTCTTTCGGCAATTATATATGGCCCTGGTGAGACCACACCTGGAGTATTGTGTACAGTTCTGGTCTCCTTATCTAAGGAAGGATATACTTGCCTCAGAGAGGGAGTGCAATGAAGGTTCAGCACACTGAATCCTGGGATGGAGGGATTGTCCTATGAGGAGAGATTGAGTAGACTAGGCCCATATTCTCCAGAGTTTAGAAGAATGAGAGGTGATCTAATTGAAACATACAAAATTCTTACTGGGCTTGACAGGGTCGACGCAGGGAGGATGTTTTCCCTGGCTGGGGAGTCCAGAACAAGGGGTCACGGTCTCAGAATAAGGGGTCGGCCATTTAGGACTGAGATGTGGAGAAACCGCTTCATTCTGAGGGTGTTTAATCTCTGGAATTCTCTACCCCAGAGGGCTGTGGAGGCTCAGTCGTTGAGTATATTCAAGACAGAGAGTGATAGATTTTTGGATATTAAGGGAATCGAGGGATATGGGGATAGTGCAGGGAAATGGAGTTGAGGTAGAAGATCAGCCATGATCATTCAAAGGCGGTGCAGGCTCGAGGGGCCAAATGGCCTATTTCTGCTCCAAGTTCTTTTGTTCTTATATATTTCCAAATCAGGATGGTGTGTGACTTGGAGGGAAACTTGCAGGTGATGGTGTTCCCATGCATCTGTTGCCCTTGTCCTTCTAGGTGGTGGAGGGAGTGAATGTTGAAGGTGATGGATGGGGAGCCAATCAAGCGGGCGGCTTTGTCCTGGATGGTGTTGAGCTTCTTGAGTGTTGTTGGAGCTGCACTCATCCAGGCAAGTGGAGAGTATTCCATCACATTCCTGACTTGTGCCTTGTGGATGGTGGAAAGGCTTTGGGGAGTCAGGAGGTGAGACACACGCCGCAGAATACCCAGCTTCTGACCTACTCTTGTAGTCACAGTATTTATGTGGCTGGTCCAGTTAAGTTTCTGGTCACTGGTGACTCCAGGATGTTGATGGTGGGGGATTCGGCGATGGCAATGCCGTTGAATGACAAGGGGCGATGGTTTGACTCTCATTGCCTGGCACTTGTGTGGCACGAATGTTACTTGCCACTTATCAGCCCAAGCCTGAATGCCATCCAGGTCTTGCTACATGCGGGCATGGACAGCTTCATTATCGGAGAAGTTGCGAGTGGAACTGAACACTGTGCAGTCATCAGCGAACATCCCCACTTCTGACCTTATGATGGAGGGAAGGTCATTGATGAAGCAGCTGAAGAAGGTTGGGCCTAGTACACTGCACTGAGGAACTCCTGCAGCGATGTCCTGGGGCTGGGTTGATTGACCTCCAACAACCACAACCATCTTCCTTTGTGCTAGGTGTGACTCCAGACAGTGGAGAGTTTTACCCTGATTCCTATTGACTTCAGTTTTACTCGGGCTCTTTAATACCACGCTCGGTCAAATGCTGCCTTGATGTCAAGGGCAGTCACTCTCACCTCACCTCTGGAATTCAGCTCTTTTTCCATGTTTGGACCAAGGCTGTAATGAGGTCTGGAGCCAAGTGGTTGTGGCGAAACCCAAACTGGGCATTGGTGAGCAGGTTATTGGTGAGTAAGTGCCGCTTGATAGCACTGTCAATGATACCATCCATCACTTTGCTGATGATTGAGAGTAGATGATGGGGCGGTAATTGCATGGATTGGATTTGTCCTGTGTTTTGTGGACAGGACATACCTGGGCAGTTTTCCACATTGTTGGGTAGATGCCTGTGTTGTAGCTGTACTGGAACAGCTTGGCGAGAGGCACGGCTAGTTCTGGAACACACGTCTTCAGCAAAACAGCTGGGATATTGTCGGGGTCCATAGCCTTTGCCGTATCATTTGGCCTCATTTAAACCCTACCCACCGACTTCCCATCCGATGCGGCTCGAAATCTGCGGAAATCTGGGAGGTAAATTATGTCATCAGGTCCTAATAATGGCAGCGCCTCCCAAACCAGCGACCTCTATCGTCTAGAAGGACAAGGGCAGCAGGCATATGGGAACACACCGCCTGCAGGTTCCCCTCCAAGTCATATACTATCCTGACTTGAAAATATATTGGTGTTCCTTCACCGTCTCTGGGTCAAAGTTCTGAAACTGCCTCCCTAACAGCACTGTGGGAGTACCTTCACCACACGGACTGCAGCGGTTCAAGAAGGCAGCTCACCATTATATTATCAAGGGCAATTTGGGATGGGCAATACATGCTGGCCTTGCCAGCGACGCACACATCTCAGGAACCAATTTTTTTTAAATGGTGTCCCAATGATGTCACTGGTCTTAGTGCTGTAATTGTATCGTAATGATGTCATGGCTCCCAATTATATAATTGTGTCCTGATATACATATCCCGATAATATAATTGTATCCTAGTGATGTCACAGGTCCTGATGATCTTTTGTGTCCTAGTGATGTCATGGGTCCCGATGATGTATTTGTATCTCAGTGATATCACGGGTCCCAGTAATATAATTATGTCCTAGTGATGTCACGGATCCCGATAATAGAATTGTATCCTAGTGATGTCACAAGTCCTGATGATCTTTTGTGTCCCAGTGATGTCATGGGTCCCGATGATGTATTTGTATCCCAGTGATGTCACGGGTCCCAATAATATAATTATGTCCTAGTGATGTCACGGATCCCGATAATATAATTGTATCCTAGTGATGTCACAGGTCCTGATGATCTTTTGTGTCCCAGTGATGTCACGGGTCCCAATAATATAATTGTGTCCCAGTTATGTCACGGGACCTGATGATGTAATTGTGTCCCAGTGATGTTGTGGGTCCCGGTGATGTATTTGTGTCCCAGTGATGTCATGGGTCCTGATGATGTAATTGTGTCCCAGTGATGGCACGATGATGTAATTGTGTCCTGATATACATATGGTAAAGAGGCCACTGGCTCTGGGGCAGGTGTCTGCCGCTCTGGAGACCAGGTGTAAATTGGATCCTGTTAGCTCCGGGTGGGCAAGTACATTGGCCAATTCTAAATGCCCACCTTCCCAGTTTCTGCTGAGCAGGTTAGGGTTAAAATCGATCCAGCGTTCCTTGTTTCTAGAGTTTTTGTCTGCTTACAAGCCTTTTTACTCATCCATTAAAACATTTGAAAGCACGGCGAAATGACCAGGTGTTGGTTAAATTCAGTGAGAGACATGAGGAGAGGAGGAGCAGCTCTCAAGTGTTTGTAAAATTCAGTCACCCTTAGCCGCCCTTTGACGAGGTCTCGCAATCCATTCAATTCTTTCACCACCTTCTCAGGGTAACTGGGGATGGGCAACAATTGGCCACCGGGCCAGCGAGTCACACTCTCCTTTGACTGGTTTTCTGGGGTCACAACCGAAGTCACCACCTTTATTGGATTTAGCACCTCTGGACTGAAGACGAGAGGGACTAGAGTCTCGCTGGTGACTTTACAACACAGAGAGAGTGAATGAAGTCCTTTGGTCAGTGAGTGCTCACCAGCAGTTTGATGTTTAGGGAGTTTGCTGCCGATTGGAGACACTGGCTCCCTCTATGGGTTGTATGAAGCATTGCAACTATGAAGACACTGCAAAAAAAAGAAAGATATGTATTCAAACAAGCCTGGAAATTACTGACAGCGCAAGTGTTTTTCCCAGGAGAAAGCATGGGAAATCCTGGACACTTGGATTTCCTCAATTTCCGCTTGCTCAAATTCCTGACTCGGATGGCTGCAATGAATGCAAGAGCTTCATTACCAACCCCAACTCGATTGCCAATGCCGGAAGTTTGCGATTCTCCTGATCCCGTGCTCCAAACTTGACTTTTCCAGCACACATCTTCCATCTGCCAAGTTGTGGCACATGGAAAACAGATTCCAGAATGCCGCACTGTTTGTGCTGCCACAAGCTCGCAGGTCTATGAAGATTGCTCTCCCTTCGTAAACTAGAGGTGAACCAAAACTCAGCTGCCTGTGTCCCAACTCGCACCCAGTCCTGCTCACCCATCTTGCTGACCTACATTGGCCCCCGGTCCGGCAATGCCTCAATTTCAAAATCCCCCCATGGCCTCGCCCCTCCCTATCTCTGTAATCTCTTTCAGTCCCACAACCCCCCCGAGATGTCTGCATTCCTCTAATTCTGCCCCCTTGAGCATCCCTGATTATAATCGCTCCACCATTGGTGGCCGTGCCTTCTGTTGCCTAGGCCCCAAGCTCTGGAACTCCCTGCCTAAACCTCTCCACCTCTCTCCCTCTCTTTCCTCCTTTAGAACACTTCTTAAAACCTACCTCTTTGTCCAAGCCAGCCCTAATGTCGTCTTATGTGGCTCAGTGTCGAAATCTGTGAAACGTATTGGGACGTTTTACTATGTTAAAGGTGCTATATAAATACAAGTTGTTGTTGTTGATCACTGAATGTAAAAGGAAGTACTTGCATTTATATAGCACATTTAATGACCTCAGGACATCGCAGAGCGCTTTACAGCCAATGAAGTACATTTTAAGTGCAGTTACTGTTGTAACTTTGGCAAACATGGCAGCCAATGTATGCAGAGCAAGCTCCCACAAAGTATTAGTGATATTGTATGAGGGATCAATATTACCCCTGACACTGGTCAATCTCTCTCGATCCTCTTCAAAATAGCGCTGTTGGGATCTTTAACTTCCACCTGAGAGGGCAGACGGGGCCTCGGTTTAACAGGAGTGCAGCACTCCCTCACTACTGCTCCTTCGACAGTGAAACACTCGATCAGTACAGACCCACCGACAGTGCAGTGCTTTCTCGGCTGCTTCTCTGACAGTGCGACACATCTCTCGGTTTTTCCCTTCCGTCAGTGCATCGCTCCCTCAGTAATGCCCCTCCGGCAATGCAGCATGCCCTCAATACAGACTCTCCAACAGTGCAGCGCTCTCTCAGTTTTGCCCCTCTGACATTGCTGCGCATTCCTTTGTACTGCCCCTCCAACCGTGCAGTGCTCCCTCAGTACTGCCCCTCCGATATGCAGCACTCCCTCAGTACTGCCCCTCCAACATTGCAGCACTCCCTCAGTACTGTCCCTCTGACAGTGTAGCGCTCCCTCAGTACTGCCTCTCTGAAAGTGCAGCCCTCAGTACTGCCGCTCCCCCAGTAATGACCCTCCGACAGTGCAGCACTCCAACAGTACGGACCCTCCGACAGTGCCACGCTACCTCAGTACTGCCCCATTGACAATTCAGCACGCCCTTAGTACTGTCCCTCCGACAGTGCAGCACTCCCTCAGTGCTGCCCCTCCGACAGTGCAGCTTTCCCTCAGTACTGCCCCTCCGAAAGTGCAGCACTCGCTCAGCACTGCCCCTCCAACAGTGCAGCATTCCTCATTACTGCCCCTCCGACAGTGCAGCTCCCTCAGTACTGACCTACTGACAGTGCAGCGTTCCCTCATTACTGCTCCTCCGACAATACAGCTCCCTCACTACTGCTCTAAGTTAATGGAAGAACGTGGAGCAGAACACAGAAGAGATGCCTAGGATGTACAGTGCCGCTAGATGTGGCGTTACCACTTAAATGCCACCAACAACAACCTTGCAATCATGGAAATTGGGTCAATGTGGTAGGTATTAAAGGGAGTCTTCCAGGAGGAGAGAGAGGTAGACTGGCGGAGAGGTTTTGGGAGTGAATGCCAGAGTTTAGGGCCTAGGCAACTGAAGCGACGACCACCAGCACTTATTGACCATCGCTCATTGTCTTGAGAAGGTGGTGCTGGGTCTCCTTGAATATCAGTTTGATACAACTGTGTGGAATGCTGGACCACTTCAGCATTCATTTATGATTCAGCCTAGCTGTTGTGGGACTGGTGTCTCATGTAGGCCCAGACTGGGTAAGGACGGCATGTTTCCTTCCCTAAAGGACATTAGTTGCATGTTTCGGACACTTCATAGTCACTTTTAGTGACACCAGTCTTTTTCCCCAAAAGAGACTGAGGCAAAACAATAATTGCTCTGTAATTCAATTCAGTTGCGGAAAGATGACTTCAGTGAGCGAGTGGTCAATCTGTGAAATGTGATCCCTCGGGAGACGACTACAGCTGTTTCAAATTCAAATACAAATTAGATTGTTATCTTTCAGAAAATAACAATTTTGGAAAATAATTTGCGAGTACAAATAGCTATCAAAAATGCTAATGGAATGTTAGCCTTTATAGCTAGAGGGCTGGAGTATAAAGGGGAGCATGTTTTGCTGTGGCTATACAAAGCCCTGGTTAGCCCAGATCTGGAGCACTGTGTACAGTTTGAGGCACCGCATCTTAGAAAGGGTCTATTAGGTTGGGAAGGAATGCAGGGCAGATTCACCAGAATGTTACGAGGGCTCCAAGGGTTAGATTATGAGGAGAGATTACATAAACTAGGCTTGTATATCTCTGGAATATAGAAGTTTATGGGGTGATTTGATTGGGGTTTTTAGGATTTTGAAAGGAATTGACAGGATAGATACAGAGAAACGTTTTTACCCTGGTGGGGGGGTCGAGGACAACCTTAAAATCAGAGCCAAGCCATTCAAAAAGCAGTAGGTGCTTGCTCAGTTAATCATTTTAAGGGATATGGAGCCAAGGTGGGTGGATGGAGTTAGGAGACAGATCAGCCTTAATCCCATTGAATGGCAGAACAGGCTCAAGGGGCTGAATGGCCTGCTCCTGCTCCTGTGTCAAAAGCTCCAGAGGCTGGAACTCTGCAATAAAAACAGAAAATGCTGGAAATACTCAGTGGGTCAGGCAGCATCTGTGGAGACAGAAACAGAGTTAATGTTTCAGGTCGATGACCCTTCTTCAGAACTGGAAAAAGTTAGAAATGTAACAGGTTTTAAGCAAATGCAGAGGCAGGGAAAGGGAGGGGGGAATCTGTGATGGGGTCAGACCACAACCTTTGCCCCTATTTTTCCACATGGCAGCTGTTGATGATCCTGCCATTCCCACTTACACCTCTTCTAGACCCATCTTTACTTGTCCCATTACCATCTCCTTTTTCTTCGCACCATCATCCCTTTTGTCATTTAATCGCTCCCGACTTCCACCCTGTCATAGATCTTCCACCGTGTTCTTTGTGTCACTTGTGGCTCAATGGGTACCACACTCAGCTCTGAGTCAGAATGGTCGTTGGTTCAAATCCCACTTGAGCACATAAATGTAGGCAGACACTCCAGTGCAGTACTGAGGAAGTGCTGCACTGTCGGAGGTGTCATCTTTCGGATAAGATGTTAAATCAAGGCCTGTCTGCCCTCTCAGGTGGACATAAAAGATCCTGTGGCACTATTTCAAAGAAGAGCAGGTGAGTTATCCCAGGTGTTCTGGCCAATATTTAGCCCTCAATCAAGAAGGCATATGGAATACTTGTCTTTATTCGTCAAGCCATGGAATACAAGAGCAAGGAGGTTATGCTTGAACTGTATTAACACTGGTTAGGTTGCAGCTGGAGTACTGTGTGCAGTTCTGGTCACCACATTGCAGGAAAGATGTGATTGCACTGTGAAAGGGTGCAGAGGAGATTTACAAGAATGTTGCCTGGACTGGAGAATTTTGGCTATGAGGAAAGATTGGAGATGCTGGGTCTGTTTTCTTTGGAACAGAGGAGGCTAAGGGGAGACCTGATTGAGGTGTATAAAATTATGAGGAGCCTGGATAGAGTGGATAGGAAGGACCTGTTTCCCTTGGCAGAGGGGTCAACAACCAGGGGGCATAGATTTAAAGTAATTGTGGGGGGGGAAGATATGAGGGGAAATTTCTTCACCCAGAGGGTGGTGAGGGTCTGGAACTCACTGCCTGAAAGGGTGGTAGAGGCAGAAATCCTCACCACATTTAAAAGATACTTGGATGTGCACTTAAAGTGCCGTAACCCGCAGGACTACGGACCTAGAGCTGGAAAGTGGGATTCGGCTCATGGCCGGTTGGCATGGACACGATGGGCCAAAATGGCCTCTTTCTGTGCTGTAAATTTCTATGATTCTATGATAACAAAAACAGTTTATCTGGTCATTATCACATTGCTGCTTGTGGGAGCTTGCTGTGCGCAAATTGGCTGCCGCACTTCCCACACTACAACAGTGACTACACTTCAAAAGTACTCCATTGGCTGTAAAGCGCTTTGGGGCATCCGGTGGCTGTGTAAGGCGCTATATAAATGTAAGTCCTTCTTTCTTTCTTTCCTCCCCTCCCCCCTTTCCCTGTCCTAGCACTTACTTAAAACTTGTCACATCTCTAACCTTTTCCAGTTCTGACAAAAGGCCATTGACCTGAAACGCTAACTCTGTTTCTCTCTCCACAGATGCTGCCTAACCCGCTGAGCATTTGCAGCATGTTCTGCTGTTATTCCTTTTCCCATGTTCCTAGTTTGAGATGTGGTGAGTGTAGCGAGCTCGGGAGGAACAGGTGACTGTGGACCTGTGGTCCCCAAAGCTCCCCCCCCACACTGGGGGTTTTCCTCACCTCATGTCTGGGTGTGTTGCAGACTTTATGGGCTAGATTTTCCCTAAAGACCCTCAATGCCTGATTGCCCACTGAGAAGAACCGCTAATGTTCAGTGAGTAATGCTGGCGAGAATTTCCATTTTTATGTTTAAAGTAATTAAAACTAATCGCCCGGCGAAGAAAATAGACGTTGCATTTTCATTGTCGGCGGCTTTCTCGGTGGGTAAGTGGAAAGTTAGTAACATGGGTGGTCGTTACCAGAATGGACGGTAAGTGCTAAAATTTAGTCCGAGGCTGCGACTGGGCCTAGGGAGGGGGAAAACTAAAAAAAAATGTCAATAAAACAAATAAAAACATACAATGCATTCCCAAGACAGTTTAATGCCTAATCACCATTTTAAAATTAAAAATAAATAAATAAATAAAGAACCTTTAACTTATCTTTCTTTGCAGAGTACTCACCTACCGCTCTGTTTAAGCAGTTTTTACAGGCCAGGTCTCTCGGTGATCTGGACGTTGGCGGTTGAGGCCAAACTTACGCCCGAACGGCTGCTCTTGGCATTGCACGTGGGCGGTTTGGTCCCGGTGGGCGTGTTCAGATGTGGGCGATAACATTGAAAAACTTAAATGGAAACTTTCGCTGGGCGCAAAAACAGCTGTATCGCCGAGAAAATTGCCGACAATGAAGGAGAAAGTCTAGCCCAGAGAGATTGACTGCCGTGATTAGTCAAGAACGCCATTATCATTGTATCATGTGACCACCAGGATGGGAGCAGGCGAACTGGATAGACCTTGGCTCCTTTTCATCTTGCGATTTCTAATTTCCGAAAAGGGGAGACATCAAAAGGAATATGGATAAAAATTAATGATAGGCTTACAAAATTATACCTTCGATGTCTATTCGCCTCTAGCTTAGGTGGGGCAGGTAAACAGAGGAGCTGTTTAGGCAAGTAAGGGAGGATGAGGAAAGTGTGATCATAAGGAATTATAACTAACCCAGAGGTAAGTTAAACAGGTAGGAGACAAGCAGAAGGGGAGAGTGAAAATGGGATAACTGGAGCAGACGTGTTGGGTTTAAGAGCTTAACTTTCTCCGGCAACAGAGTGTTGACTTTGTTTGTGTAAAATTCCTCTGTGGGCTACTAAAGCCGCAATTAAATTGTTTATTGTAAGAAGTTTATCAACCGTTAAACTAGGACACAAAAGAAATTCGAGCACATTAACTAGTGCACTACCAGAGGCAACGAAAACTCCCCAGGTTTCAGAAATTCATCTGGATTGGGGTTAGTAACCTGGAGGAGACAATAAAGAATCCCTAGGTTCTAATGATCAATATCGATTTGTTCTTGGGATGGGGGCAACACTGGATTTATTGCCCATCCCGAGAGCATTCAGGGCTATCTCATGGCGTGGGACTGGAGTCACATGTAGGCCCAGGCCAGATAAGGACGGCAGGTTGAAGGACGTTACTGAACCAGTTGGGTTTTTAGGTACAATTTCACAACTTGCCATGGTGGGATTTGAACTCACAACCTCTAGGTTGCTAGTCCCTGCTGTAATGTAGGACACGCGGTAGCCAATTGCACACAGCAAGATCCCACAAACATCAATGAGATAAATGACCATATAATTTTTTTTTTTAAATGCTGTTGGTTGCGGGATAAATGTTGGCATGGACACCGGGGATACCTCCCCTGCGTTTCTTCAAAATAGCGCCATTTGATCTTTTACGTCCACCTGAGAGAGTAGATCGGGCCTCGGTTAAATGTCTCATCAGAAAGACGGCACTACCGACGGTGCAGCACTCCCTCAGCACTGCACTGGAGTGTCAGCCTGGATTGTGCTCAAGTCTCTAGAATGGAACTTGAATCCATGACCTTCTCACTCAGAGCTAAGAGTGCTAGCCACTATGCCACGGCTGCCATCTATCACTTCAGCTATCAGCTTCAAGTGTCTACAAACCTTTTTGTATATTTCTTTTAATTATTCCTGGGATGTGGGCATCGCTGGCAAGGCTGGCATTTATTGCCCATGAGAAGGTGGTGATGGTGGTGAGCTGCCTCCTTGAACAGCAGTCCATGTGGTGAAGGTACTCCCACAGTGCTGTTAGGGAGGGAGTTCCAGGATTTTGATCCAGCGACGATGAAGGAACGGCTGATATATTTCCAAGTCAGGGTGGTGTGTGACTTGGAGTGAAACCTGGTGGTGTTCCCAAACGCCTGCTGCCCTTGTTCTTTTAGGCGGTCTGCAGGTTTGGGAGGTGCTGTCGAGGAAGCCTTCGCGAGTTGCTGCAGTGCATCTTTTTGATGATACACACTGCAGACACGGTGCGCTGATGGTGGAGGGATGAACCTGTATAAAATACAAGTTCGGCCTCAACTGGAGTATTGTGTCCAATTCTGGGCACCGCACTTTAGTAAGGATGTGAAAGCCTTAGAGAGGGTGCAGAAAAGATTTATGAGAATGATTCCAGGGATGCGGGACTTCAGTTACATGGATAGACTAAAGAAGCTGAGGTTGTTCTCCTTGGAGCAAAGAAGGTTGAGAGGAGATTTGATGGAGGTGTTCAAAATTGTGAGGGGTCTGGACAGATAGAGAGAAACTGTTCCCATTGGCGGAAGGGTCGAGAACCGGAGGACACAGATTTAAGGGGATTGGCAGAAGAACTAAAAGCTACATGAGGAAAAACTTTTTTATGCAGTGAATGGTTATGATCGGGAATGCACTGTCTGAGAAGGTGGTGGAGTCAGATAAAATCGTGGCTTTCAAAAGGGAATTGGATAAGTACCTAAAGGAAAATAATTTGCAGGGCTACGGGGAAAGGACGGGGGAGTGGGATTAGCTGAAGTGCTCTTGCAGAGAGCCGGCACGGGCTCGATGGGCTGAATGACCTCCTTCTGTGCTGTAACCATTCTATGATTCTATGAATGTTTAGGTGGTGGATGGGGTGCCAATGAAGCAGGCTGTTTCCAGCTCAATGTCACCTTCTCATAATCCATCGCTGCTTCTCCCGAGCAGATCTCTGTGTCAAAAAATGATTCATGGTCTTTCGAGCACTTCTGTTTCCTCAGACAATACCCACAAATGATAGACAAGGTTGCTCCTTTGCGAGGAGAGTGTCCCTTTTAATAAAAAAAATAAACCGCAAAGCAGTTTGATAGCTCAGGAAGAGAGTAGCAGGACGGTGAAGGAACCCACCAGAACATTTTGCGTTGAATGCTGACATGTTTAAAAGTAGAGATAGCTGCAGTTTCTTAAAATACATTCCTTTTAGCCAGCTACAGGCATTGCTCGCTGTCATTTTATGTGGCTGCGAGGGCCATTGGATTTTCCACGCCTGCACTGTCACTTACATTGAAAAGCCCGTGAGTGGCTGCGAGGGGGCTCCTGACCACTGTCCAGCGTGATGCTGAGCGAGAACTTGTCGACAGGACTTCAATATGAAGAGGTTTTAGAAACAGGCTGGACACCAGCGAGCTGGCTGCAATAATGGAAAAGAAAGTTAAGTTGGTATTCCCCAACACAGGAACAGGAGACCAATCCGCCCCTCAATCCTGTTCCAACATTCAATTAGATCATTGCTGATCTGTGACCGAACTCCATTTGGCTGACTTTGTTCCGTATCCCTCGATACCCTTACCCAACAAAAATCTATCGACCTCCATCTTGAAAGCTCCAATTGATCCACAGCATCCACAGCCTTTTGGGGAGAGAGAGTTCCAGATTTCTGCTACCCCTTTTGATTGAAGGGTTTGAATAGGCAGCTTTTGGTGAGGCTTTTGAAGGTGGGCAGAGAGATAACAAGATGGAGGGGGCTGGGGGGGGGGGGGTGGGGACGAGGGCCATAGGGCAGGGGGCAAGCGGTGCATGGGGGGGTGGTGTTACGAATGAGCGCTGAGGGTTCGTGGGGGGGGTGCATGCGGTGGGGGGTGGCGAGAGGTGAGGGGTAGGGGGTATGGGCCAGGGGTGAGCGGTGGGTATGAGGATGGGGAGAGGCGGGGTGGGGGGGGGGGTGCAAATGGCACAGGGGCAAGGGGCGGGCAGGCAAAGAGCGAGCAAAGGGCGGGGGAGCTTGGGGGCAAGGGGTGAGGGGCAAAGGGCGAGGAACGAGGGGCAGGGAGTAAGGGGTATGGGGCAAGGGGTGGGGGAAAGGGGTAGGGGGCAAGGGGTGGGGGACGATGGGATGGGGTGATGGACGGGGGATGAGGGGTGGAGGTAAGAGGGTAAGGGGCAGGGGCGGGGCACTAGGGGTAGGGGGCAAGGGACAGGGGGAGCGATGGGAGGAGGCAATGGGTGGCGGGGTGGTGAGAGGCGGGGGTGAGGGGTGAGGGGGGGGCGAGGGTTGGGGAACAATGAGCGAGAGGGCAAGGAGAAGGTGGCGATGGGTGAGGGGAGGGGGGGGCGAGGGATGGGGAGGAGGGGGTGGGAAACAATGGGCGGGAGGGCAGGGGGCATGGGGTGAGGGTAGGGGTCCGAGGGGCCGAGGGATGTGGGAATGAGGAGAGGGAGGGCAGGAGAGAGCAGTGGGAGAGAAGGCAGGGGGCACTGGATTTGGCCCATGTTGAGCCTGGCTGCAAAGACCTGCCATGGCATAGAAGTATACTCATCTCAGCGAACAATGAGCGGGTGAGCTTGACTCCTGGTGCTGTGAAGGACAGTAGGTGTGTCATAACGTTTCCTTCGACACGCAGCGTGTAACACATCCGTAACAAACCAGATCGATAGAACCAACTGTTTTTTTCCAGCTTCATACAGCCACTCGTTCACTTATAAGGACATCCCTTTTTGACACCTCGCCCAACCAGCAATTAGAAAATGGCCAAATAATCTGCTTCTTTAGAGATTTTGATTGAGGGATTTAATATTGGTTTGGACACCAGGGAGAACCCCCCCCGCTCTTCTTCAAAATAGTGCCTTGGGATCTTATATATCCACCTGAAAGAGCAGATGGGGGCCTCGGTTTAATGTCTCAACCGAATGACAGCACCACAGTGCAGTGCTCCTTCAGTTCTACCCCTCCGACAGTGCAGTGCTCCCTCAGTACTGCCCCTCTGACGATGCAGCACTCCCTCAGTACTGCCCCTCCAACAGTGCAGCGGTCCCTCAGTACTGCCCCTCCAACAGTGCAGCGGTCCCTCAGTACTGCCCCTCCAACAGTGCAGCGGTCCCTCAGTACTGCCCCTCCAACAGTGCAGCGGTCCCTCAGTACTGCCCCTCCAACAGTGCAGCGGTCCCTCAGTACTGCCCCTCCAACAGTGCAGTGGTCCCTCAGTACTGCCCCTCCGATAGAACAGTGCTTCCTCAGTACTGCGCATCCGACACTGCAGTGCTCCCTCAGTACTGCCCCTCTGACAGTGCACGCTCCCTCAGATCTGCCCCCCCCCCCCCCGGCAGTGCAGCACTCCCTCAGTACCGCTCCTCCAACAGTGCAGCGCTCCCTCAGTACTGCCCCTTCAACAGTGCAGTGCTCCCTCAGTTCTGCCCCTCCGACAGTGCAGTGCTCCCTTAGTACTGCCCCTCTGACAGTACAGTGTTCCCTCAGTACTGCCCCTCCGACAGTGCAGCACTCCCTCAGATCTGTCCCTCGGACAGTGCAGCACTCCCTCAGTAACAAGGAAGGTTGATGAGAGCAGTGCGTATAATGCAGTATATATGGATTTTAGCAAAGCTTTTTATAAGGTCCCACATGGCAGACTGGTCACGAAAGTAAAAGCCCATGGGATCCAGGGCAAAGTGGCAAGTTGGATCCAAAATTGGCTCAGAGGCAGGAAGCAAAGGGTAATGGTTGATGGGTGTTTTTGTGACTGGAAGGCCATATCCAGTGGTGTGCCGCAGAGCTCAGTACTGGGTCCCTTGCTTTTTGTGGTACAAAATCTAATGAACGAAAAGTTGAATCATTGTGGGTGGAGATTAGAGATAGTAAGGGGAAAAAGTCACTGGTGGGCGTAGTTTATAGGTCCCCAAATAATAACTTCACGGTGGGGCGGACAATAATCAAGGGAATAATGGAAGCATGTGAAAAAGGAATGGCAGTAATCATGGGGGATTTTAACCTACATATCGATTGGTCAAATCAAATCGCATGGGGTAGCCTTGAGGAGGAATTCATAGAATGCATATGGGATTGTTTCTTAGAACAGTATGTAACAGAACCTACAAGGGAGCAAGCTATCTTAGATCTGGTCCTGTGTAATGAGACAGTAAAAATAAACGATCTCCTAGTAAAAGATCCTCTCAGAATGAGTGATCACAGTATGGTTGAATTTGTAATACAGATTGAGGGTGAGGAAGTTGTGTCTCAAATGAGCGTACTATGCTTAAACAAAGGGGACTACAGTGGGATGAGGGCAGAGTTGGCTAAAGTAGACTGGGAACACAGACTAAACGGTGGCACAATTGAGGAACAGTGGAGGACTTTTAAGGAGCTCTTTCATAGTGCTCAACAAAAATATCTTCCAATGAGAAAGAAGGGCGGTAAGAGATGGGATAACCAGCCGTGGATAATCAAGAAAATAAAGGAGAGTATCAAATTAAAAATCAATGCGTATAAGGTGGCCAAGGTTAGTGGGAAACTAGAAGATTGGGAAAATTTTAAACGACAGCAAAGAATGACTAAGAAAGCAATAAAGAAAGGAAAGATAGATTACGAAAGTAAACTTGCACAAAACATAAAAACGGATAGTAAAAGCTTTTACCGATATATAAAACGGAAAAGGGTGCCGAAAGTAAATGTTGGTCCCTTAGAAGATGAGAAGGGGGATTTAATAATGGGAAATGTGGAAATGGCTGAGACCTTAAACAATTATTTTGCTTCGGTCTTCACAGTGGAAGACACAAAAACCATGCCAAAAATTGCTGGTCACGGGAATGTGGGAAGGGAGGACCTTGAGACAATCACTATCACTAGGGGGTTAGTGCTGGACAGGCTAATGGATCGCAAGGTAGACAAGTCCCCTGGTCCTGATGAAATGCATCCCAGGGTATTAAAAGAGACGGCGGAAGTTATAGCAGATGCATTTGTTAATCTACCAAAATTCTCTGGGGAGGTACCAGCGGATTGGAAAGCAGCTAATGTAATGCCTCTGTTTAAAAAAGGGGGCAGACAAAAGGCAGGTAACTATAGGCCGGTTAGTTTAACATCTGTAGTGGGGAAAATGCTTGAAGCTATCATTAAGGAAGAAATAGTGGGACATCTAGATAGGAATAGTGCAATCAAGCAGAAGCAACATGGATTCATGAAGGGGAAATCATGTTTAACTAATTTACTGGAATTCTTTGAGGATAAAATGAGCATGGTGGATAGAGGTGTACCGATGGATGTGGTGTATTTAGATTTTCAAAAGGCATTCGATAAGGTGCCACACAAAAGATTGCTAAGAAGATAAAGGTGCGCGGAGTCAGAGGAAATGTATTAGCATGGATCGAGAATTGGCTGGCTAACAGAAAGCAGAGAGTTGGGATAAATGGGTCCTTTTCGGGTTGGAAATCGGTGGTTAGTGGCGTGCCACAGGGATCGGTGCTGGGACCACAACTGTTTACAATATACATAGATGACCTGGAAGAGGGGACAGAGTGCAGTGTAACAACATTTGCAGATGACACAAAGATTAGTGGGAAAGCGGGTTGTGTAGAGGACACAGAGAGGCTGCAAAGAGATTTAGATAGGTTAAGCGAATGGGCTAAGGTTTGGCAGATGGAATACAATGTCAGAAAATGTGAGGTCATCCACCTTGGGGAAAAAAAACAGTAAAAGGGAATATTATTTGAATGGGGAGAAATTACAACATGCTGCGGTGCAGAGGGACCTGGGGGTCCTTGTGCATGAATCCCAAAAAGTTAGTTTGCAGGTGCAGCAGGTAATCAGGAAGGCGAATGGAATGTTGGCCTTCATTGCGAGAGGGATAGAGTACAAAAGCAGGGAGGTCCTGCTGCAACTGTACAGGGTATTGGTGAGGCCGCACCTGGAGTTTTGGTCACCTTACTTAAGGAAGGATATACTATCTTTGGAGCGGGTACAGAGACGATTCACTAGGCTGATTCCAGAGATGAGGGGGTTACCTTATGATGATAGATTGAGTAGACTGGGTTTTTACTCATTGGAGTTCAGAAGGATGAGGGGTGATCTTATAAAAACATTTAAAATAATGAAAGGGATAGGCAAGATAGAGGCAGAGAGATTGTTTCCACTGGTCGGGGAGACTAGAACTAGGGGGCACAGCCTCAAAATATGGGGGAGCCAATTTAAAACCGAGTTGAGAGGAATTTCTTCTCCCAGAGGGTTGTGAATCTGTGGAATTCTCTGCCCAAGGAAGCAGTTGAGGCTAGCTCATTGAATGTATTCAAGTCACAGATAGATAGATTTTTAACCAATAGAGGAATTAAGGGTTATGGGGAGCGGGCGGGTAAGTGGAGCTGAGTCCACGGCCAGATCAGCCATGATCTTGTTGCGTGGCAGAACAGGCTCGAGGGGCTAGATGGCCTATTCCTGTTCCTAATTCTTTTGTTCTTATGTTCTTATGTTCTTATATCAATGACTTGGACTTAAATGTTGGGGGTATGATTAAAAAGTTTGCAGATGGCACTAAAATAGGCTGTGGGGCCGAAATTAATCATTCACCGCCCGCTGTCGCCGACATTCCTCCTGAAGATCTGTCCAGTGCCACTTTTGAGGTGGGCTGGAGCGGGCAGGAGGGAAGAGCCACTGGGAACCGTCTGCTGACATGAGCGGGCGGCCGAGTGACGCAACTGAGCTCCCGCCCGCCGAGCTCCCAGATTACTGCGGGCGGGAGTCGGCGGCAGAACGGGGGTGGACCGCTGCGAGGACCTTTTACAGCCAATTAAGCACAGTCACTGTTGTAATGTGGGAAACACGGCAGCTGACTTGTGCTCAACAAGCTCCCACAAACAGCAATGTGATAATGACCAGATAATCTGTTTTTGATACGTTGATTGAGGGATAAATATTGGCGAGGACACCGGGGATAACTCCAATGCTCTTCTTCAAAGTAGTGCCATGAGATCTTTTACATCCACCTGAGAGACCACCTGGTTTAACGTCTCATCCGAAAGTCAGCACCTCTGACAGTGCAGCTCTCCCTCAGCACTGCACTGGAGTGTCAGCCTAGATTTCGGTGCTCAAGTTCCTGGAGTGGGGCTTGAACCCACAACCTTCCGACTCAAAGGTGAGAGTGCTGCCCACTGAGTCACAGTTGTCACTGTAATAAAGTGTTTCCTTACTTCACTCCCGAATGGTCCAGCTCTAATTTTAAGATTGTGCCCCCATGTTCTGGATCCCCCACCAGGGGAAATAGATTCTAACCTTTAAAAATCTTTTATCATTTCAAACACCTTGATTAGATCAATCTCAAAACTTAAGGCAATACAAACCAAGTTGATGCAAATGTGCTCATAGTTTCACAGAATCTTACATCACAGAAACTGGCCATTCAGCCCATCGTGCCTGTGCCTGCTCTTTGAAAGAGCTGTCCAATTTGTCCCACTCTCCAGCTTATTCCCGGTAGCTCTGCAGCCCTTTAAGCCTTGGCATCATTCTGGTGAATCTAAAAATAATCCACCCCAGGATAAAAAATATTCCCGCGTTCCAAAGCAAAGGGTTGAGTTATTTATTTTAAAAATAGCATTGATTTTCATTTTATCTTTTTCATTCTTTCATTTCCTATCCTTCTGCCCCTCCCATCCCCCAGCCCACCCTGTGGTTATAGGCGGAGGTCGGTTTTCCAGTACCTCACCCAAGCGGCAATCTGGGTTATTAATAGTCTCACTCTGAGACAGAACGTGAACATTCGTGGACATTTACTGTGGCCACCCCCACAAGCACGGGCTCCGAGGTTTATTTTGTAAACCGTGCAGGGAGAAAGCTACTTCACTCCCATATCTTTCTCTCTCTGCCCCCTCTTCCCTTGTTTCTACAAGTTCATTCATTTCTATTAGAGGAAATGATGGTGAGGAAATGGCCACATTCTCCGAGAGTGGTGTTTGCCGCTGATAAGGGGGGCAGTTACTAATTTAAGTACAAAAGCAGGAAGTCCAACACGGCAGAGTTTCCATTCCAACAAAGTTTTTTTTTAAAAAAAGGAAAATTCTTTCCTCTCGCAGAGGCGACTTCATATTGTCGCCTCTTTCTTCCAAGTTGTGTGCTGAGACCACGGGCTGTTGGAAGAGACTGCACTGAACTGATCATGGCCAACAACACCACAGTGCATTCACCTATCCATCCATTGCCCAACAATTTCCTAGGTAAGCTATGCATAAATTACCTGCTTGAATGGAATTCAGAGTTAAAAATAAAATGCTTTCTTTTTAAAAGTGTTGATTTAAAGATTTCAGCTGAATTGAGGGGACCTCCCGCCTCATTCTTAGTGTCACCATGCTCACTCTTTGCCCTTACTTACACTCTGTTTCATTCTCTTCTTCTCCTCTCGGTTCACCTCTCTCTCTCTCTCTCTCTCCCTCTCTCATATCTATATTCTCCCTCACTTTTACTTTGCTCTCATTCTTTCATTCATTCTCCTGTTCTCTTTCTGTATCTCGCATACTCTCCGTTACTCCACAACATCCTCTCCCATTTAATCATACTCTGCTATATTCTCTCAGTTACTCTCTCTCTCTCATTGTTCAGTGTTTGCTCTGTTTTTGATTCACCCATTCCGTCACTTTTATTCTTGGTCACTCTGCTTCTTTCTCTGTTTCTTTCTCACACTCTTTCCTTCAATCACTCTGCCTCTGTCTGTCTCTCACTCTCATTCTTTCATTCACTCTGCCTCTTTCTCTCACTCATTCTATCATTCTCTGCCTCTTTCTATCTCTCTCACTCATTCTATCATTCTCTCTGCCTCTTTCGCTCTCACACTCTTTCTTTCATTCTCTCTTTCTGTTTCCCTACCCATTGTTCTTTCCCTGTCTCTCACTCATGCGCTCTCGGTGACTTTGATAGCTGCCTGTGACAGGTACCAAGGACTGTGACCATCCAGAAGGCCTGAAATGAGCAGTCCTGTTTCCAGTCCTGAATATTCCTGTGTTCTAATACTCTCTTTCATACTTGCCCTTCTCACTCTCTTTGCTTGTTTCATGGTATCTCTCACTCATTCCTTCCTTCTCTCTCCAGCTCTCTCCCCCTGCCTCTCACACATTCTGTTACACTCTCTCTCCCTCTGTCTTCCTAGGATTTAAGTTATCGCTGTTTTGTGATTTAAACACTCTGATTATACACATTGTGTGTGGCGTGTCAAGATCAGATCTTAGAAAGGGGCGTTGGAAGATCCATTATTGCTTTTGTATATAAATTGGGTTTCGAATAAAAACACAAGCAATTGCCACAATGGGAAAATGACAGCACAATCTTAACATTTCATTTAAGCGCCGTTTCTAAATTCACCTTGTGCTTGTTTAACTGGAGACGTTAATTTGACATCTAAACCCACTCATCAGCTTTGTTCCTGACTTCAAACAGTAACTTTTTTTCTGCAGGTCTCTCCTTTAATGACTTTTCTTAAAGGGGCAGTCCCTTAATGCAACAGCTCCTTCTTGTCCATGTGCCAAAATCAACACAATTTGCATCAGAAAATGTCTCATCTCAGGGTGGGACCGCTAACTTTGGTCACCTGAATGTGAGATCACAGTGTTGGAAATACCATGCGGCTAGAACCAGAAACCGGTCCCCCTCCCCTCCCCCCAGCAAAGACAGTGGCCCCTTTAAAAAGGTGCAAACCAATTTCAAGGGAGGAAGCAGATGGTGATGGAACAAACCTCCTGGGGAAATTTGTGGCAATGTATTTACCTCAGAATTTAATTTAGGAATCCAGAACACCCAGATCGTAAACGATCTGCTCATGTTTCCCTGTAATTCTCATATATATTTTTTAAAAGCCACAGAAATGCCTCTTCACAAGTTCTTATAGTTTCGAACAAGGACTCCTCCCTCGAGGACAACATCAAACTGATCGCCTCATCCCAGTAACATATTCTTCAGATTGTTTTGCTGTCAGGAGCATTTTGTTCTTAACACAGTGGATTGTTGGGACATGGAACCAGACATAGTGATTTTGCTGACTTCAGAGACTTGATCACATAACCCAGGCTGACTCCCCCCAGTGCAACGCTGAGGGAGTGCTACACTGTCAGAGGGGCAGTACTGAGGGAGTGCTGCACTGTTGGAAAACAGTACTGAGGGAGTGCTGCACTGTTGGAGGGGCAGTACTGAGGGAGTGCCGCACTGTTGGAGGGGCAGTACTGAGGGAGCGCTGCACTGTCGGAGGGACAGTACTGAGGGAATGCTGCACTGTTGGAGGGGCAGTGCTGTGGGAGGGCTGCACTGTCGGAGGGACAGTACTGAGGGAGTGCTGCATTGTCAGTGGAGTGGTACTGAGGGACAGCCTCACTGTCGGAGGGACAGTACTGAGGGAGTGCTGCATTGTCAGAGGGTCAGTACTGAGGGAGGGTTGCACTGTCGGAAAGCAGTTCTGAGGGAACCCTGCACTGTCGGAGTGGTGGTACTGAAGGACCGCTGCACTGCCGGAGGTGCTGTCTTTCCAGATGTGACATTAAACTGAGGCCTCCTCTGTTTGTGCAGGCAGATGTGAAAGGCCCTATGGAACTTTCTGAATGAGCTCACACTGGTGTCCTGAACAATCTTCCTCTTAAACCAAAACAGATCTGGCTCTTTTTCTCCCTGATGACTTGGGCCAATATTTATCCCTCAATCAACATCACTAAAAACAGATTGTGGTCATCTTCACATTGCTGTTTGTGGGAGCTTGCTGTGCACAAATTGGCTGCCGCATTTCCTGCATTACAATAATGAGTACACTTCAAAAAAGTACTTCAATGGCTGTGAAGTACTTTGGGACATCCTGAGGTTGTGAAAGGTACTATAGAAATGCAAGTTCTTCCCTTTACTTTTGCGATGAAGGCCAGTTCTGAGGTGAATGGGGAAGCCAGCTTCCTGAGGCGTTAGTCAGCACTGATTTTCAATGCTTATCGTCGTAGTGAGTGGTTCCAAAATACTGAAGAGAGATAAATTGGTCAACCAGCCATCGTAGAAACATCTTATGGCTCAAGGTCAGGACCGCACCCGATTTAAGATGCGATTGCAGCAATATCAGCGGAGGAGCGGGATGATAAACAACTCTCTGTAAGCAACATCGCAAGGAACAATGTGGAAGTTCAAGGTTTGGTGGAGAGTTTCTCAAGAGCTTTCTGTCTACAGGAAGCAGGGTGTGTACGGCAATTTGTTCAGCAGTTGTAACCAGGGAAAAAATTGTTGTTCCATGATATTGTCTCTCGAGCATTACATTACAAGAGGGGTTGCTGGGGTCAGAAAATCCTGCATTAGAAGTGAGCTCAGGGACTAGCCTTGCTGGCCCTAGTTACGCAAGCTCATTAAATGCTGGTTTCCTTGCCAGCTACCCGTCAGCATGGCTCAGCTGATAGCACACATCCCTCCGAGTCTGAAGGTTGTGAGTTTTTTTGCTGTTCCCAAGACTAGTGCGTGCAATCTAGGCCGACCCTCACAGGTGGTACTGGGAGAGCCTGCCACTGTCGGAGGCGCCACTCTTTAGATGAGAAATTGGCAGAGAAATTCAGCTGGGTACCGTCTCCCGTTAGCGCCTGGGGACCACTAACGGGGTGCTCAGGCAGCAGTGCAGTGGCAGAGCAAATCCTGCGCCACACGGCAAATTCGCCGGCCCCGTAACAATGGCGATAACAGCGCCTCGGCAGACAGATCGTGACGTCAGTGAGCATGCAACGCTCGCTGGACACCCAATCTGCAAACTTCCGTCGCGTTCCCCGCCTTACTGCCTCGTGCTGACAGCACCAGGGAATGGAGGCGTGAACAAGCCGGCTGGCGGGGCTCTGCTTAAAGGCGGGCGCCCCAGTACCTTCGTTCCAAAGGTCAGTTATGTTTTTTTATTATTAATTCACGGGATGTGGGCGTCGCTGGCAAGGCCAGCATTTATTGCCCATCCCTTATTTCCCTTGAGAAGGTGGTGGTGAGCCGTCTTCTTGAACCGCTGCAGCCCATGTGGTGAACGTATTCCCACAATGCTGTTAGGGCGGGAGTTCCAGGATTTTGACCCAGCGACGATGAAAGAATGGCGATATATTTCCAAGTCAGGAAGCTGTGTGACTTGGAGGGGAATGTGGAGGTGACGGTGTCCCATGCGCCTGCTGCCCTTGTCCTTCTAGGTGGTAGAGGTCGCAGGTTTGGGAGGTGCAGCTGATGAAGCCTTGGCGAGTTGCTGCAGTGCATCTTGTAGATGGTACACACTGCAGCCACGGTGCGCCGGTGGTGGAGGGAGTGAATGTTTAAGGTGGTGGATGGGGTGCCAATCAAGCAGGTTGCTTTGTCCTGGATGTGTCGAGCTTCTTGAGTGTTGTTGGAGCTGCACTCATCCAGGCAAATGGAGAGTATTCCATCACACTCCTGACTTGTGCCTTGTAGATGGTGGAAAGGCTTTGCGGAGTCAGGAGGTGAGACACTCACTGCAGAATACCCAGCGTCTGACCTGCTCTTGTTGCCACAGTATTTATTTGGCTGGTCCAGTTAAGTTTCTGGTCAATGGTGAACCCCAGGATGTTGATGGTGGGGGTTTCAACTATGGTAATGCTGTTGAATGTCAAGGGGCGGTGGTTAGACTCTCGCTTGTTGGAGATAGCTAGTGTCTGCCACTTGTGTGGCACGAATGTTACTTGCCACATATCAGCCCAAGCCTGAATGCCATCCAGGTCTTGCTGCATGTGGGCATGAACTGTTTCATTATCTGAGGAGTTGCAAATGGAACTGAACACTGTGCGGTCATCAGCGAACATCCCCACCTCTGACCTTATGATGGAGGGAAGATCATTGATGAAGCAGCTGAAGATGGTTGGGCCTAGGACACTGCACTGAGGAACTCCTGCAGCGATGTCCTGGGGCTGCGATGATTGACCTCCAACAAGCACAACCATCTTCCTTTGTGCTCGGTATGACTCCAGCCAGGGGAGAGTTTTCCCCTGATTCCCATTGATTTCAGTTTTACTAGGGCGCCTTGGTGCCACACTCGGTCAAATGCTGCCTTGATATCAAGGGCAGTCACTCTCACCTCACCTCTGGAATTCAGCTCTTTTGTCCATGTTTGGACAAAGGCTGTAATGAGGTCTGGAGCCGAGTGGTCCTGGCGGAACCCAAATTGGGCATCGGTGAGCAGGTTATTGGTGAGCAAGTGCCGCTTGATAGCACTGTCAACAACACCTTCCATCACTTTGCTGATGATTGAGAGTAGACTGATGGGGCGTTAATTGGCCGGATTGGATTTTTCCTGCTTTTTGTGGACAGGACATATCTGAGCAGTTTACCCCATTTTCGGGTAGATGCCAGTGTTTCAGCTGTACTGGTACAGCTTGGGTAGAGGTGCAGCTAGTTCTGGAGCACAAGTCTTCAGCACAACAGCCGGGATGTTATCGGGGCCCACAGACTTTGCTGCATCCAGTGCGCTCAGCCGCTTCTTGTTATCATGTGGAGTGAATCTAATTGGCTGAAGACTGGCTTCTGTGATGGTGAGGAATTCAGGAGGAGGCCGATATGGATCATCCACTCGGCACTTCTGGCTGAAGATGGTTGCAAACACTTCAGCCTTGTCTTTTGCACTTCCGTGCTGGGCTCCGTCATCATTGAAGATGGGGATATTCATGGAGCCTCCTCCTCCTGTTAGATGTTTAATTGTCCACCACCATTCATGACTGGATGTGACTGCACTGCAAAGCTTTGATCTGATCCGTTGGTTGTGTCTTGGAACCCCTTGCCACTGGACCAAGACCTTGTTCAGCTAAGCCCGTGTGATTGCCGGTGTGCAGCGGCCACCCCACGTTAAAAGAGCTCACACACAGGCATCTTCCACTTCGTCAGAATGAAGTTCGGGACCTGGAAACATCACCCTCATGGACAATTCCAACAGCAACAGGCCGGAATGCCACACCGTCATAGTTGCCCGGGAACTCAGACGTTTTGACATTGACATCGCCGCCATAAGCAAGACCCGGCGGGCAGGGGAAGGCCAGTTGAAGGAACATGGTGGAGGTTGCACCTTCTTCTGGAAAGGGAAACCAGAGGCAGAACGCCACCTTCATGCAGTCGGCTTTGCCGTCAAGAATGAGCTGGTCGACCGCCTCAAAGACTACCCCTGTGGGGTTAACGAACGCCTCATGGCTCTTCGTATCACCCTATCCCGGAACCAATGCACCACAGTCATCAGTGAGTACACTCGATGCAACGGATGAGGCTAAAGAGTGTTTTTATTCCAACCTCGAGACATCCCTGTCTCGCGTCCCCATGGGCGACAAATTGATCCTCCTGGGTGACTTTAATGCCAGGGTTGGCAAAGACACAGCCCTCTGGGGAGGCGTGATTGGCAGAGAAGGGGCAGGGAAAGCCAACCCCAGAGCTACCCTACTCCTGACAAAATGTCTAGAACATGAACTTCTCATCACCAACACCCTGTTCCACCAGAGGGACAAATACAAGGCATCGTGGCAACACCCTCGCTCCAAACACTGGCACCTGCTTGACTATATCATCTTCCGAGCCAGGGATCGCAAGGATGTGTGCATCACCCGCACCATGACAGGAGCGGACGACTGCTGGACGGACCACCGCCTAATCCGATCCATCATCAACATTAATATTGCCCCAAAGCAGAAGGGACAGCAGAAGCAGTTCTGTAAAAAAGTTAATGCCGGGGCACTTAGAGACCCAGCTAAGAGAGCTCTATACAGCCAGTGCCTCACAGCCAATCTGGCGTGCCTTGATGACCCTGAGATGCTGAATGCCTACAGCGCTTGGTCTGCCCTCCAGGCCTCTATAACCAGTGCCTGTGAAGAGACACTTGGTCACTCAACCAGAAAACATCAGGACTGGTTTAATAAAAATGATCAGGAGATCAAAGTACTAATAGATCGCAAGCACAAAGCATTTCTGAGTCTCAAGCAACAGCCCAATTTGGGAGCTGCAAAACAACATTACAGACGGTTCAAGGCTCAGGTCCAACAAAAAACCCTGGACCTAAACAACAGGTGGTGGATGGAGAAAGCACAGGAGATACAACAACTGGCCAACAGCCACGATATGCGAGGATTATTCACTGAAGTCAAGGCCACTTATAGTCCAAACTCCCAAGGCCCCACCCCACTCCTGACCAAGAACAGGGAAACATTCAACAAGAACACCGAGGCTGTCAAGGTCCGATGGAAGGAGCGCTTTGAAGATCACCTCAATCGAGACTCTGCCTTTGACTCGAGTGTTCTCGACTCCATCCCACAGCATCCGACCCGCCACCGATTCAGTGAAACTCCAACGTTGCACGAAGTAGGCAAAGCCATAAAACAGCTCAAGAATAACAAGGCTACGGGTGTGATGGAATACCTGCTGAGACGCTAAAGTATGGCGGAGAGGCGCTGTTGGCACGGATATATGACCTCATATCTCTCATCTGGAGGGAGGACAGCATGCCAGGAGATCTCAGAGTTGTAGAGATTGTGACCATTTTTTAAAAAGGGGACAAGTCCGACTGCAGCAATTACAGGGGAATCTCCCTGCTTTCAGCCACTGGGAAAGTTGTTGCAAGAGTTCTCCTCAATACTCTTCTCCCTGTGGCCGAGTAGCTCCTCACGGAATCACAGTGCGGATTTTGTCCCTTACGGGGCACAACGGACATGATCTTTGCAGCGCGACAGCTGCAGGAAAAATGCAGGGAAAGGCCTTATACATGGCCTTTTTCGATCTTACAAAGGCCTTTGACACTGTCAAGCGTAAGGGTCTATGGAGCGTCTTCCTCCGTTTCGGATGCCCCCAAAAGTTTGTCAACATCCTTCGCCTGCTTCACGATGACATGCAGGCCGTGATCCTTACCAACGGATCCATTACAGACCCAATCCACATCCACACTGGGGTCAAACAGGGGTGTGTTATCGCTCCAAACCTCTTCTCAATCTTCCTCACTGCCGTGCTCCACCTCACAATCAACAAGCTCCCCGCTGGAGTGAAACTAAACTACAGAACCAGTGGGAAGCTGTTTAACCTACGCCGCCTCCAGGCCAGGTCCAAGATCACCCCAACCTCTGTCGTTGAGCTGCAGTATGCGGACGGTGCCTGTGTCTGTGCACATTCAGAGGCTAAACTCCAGGATATAGTCAATGTATTCACTGAGGCATACAAAAGCATGGGCCTTACGCTTAACGTCCGTAAGACAAAGGTCCTCCACCAGCATGTCCCCGCCTCACAGTACTGTCCTCCAATCATCAAGATTCACGGCGCGGCCCTCGACAACGTGGACCATTTCCCATATCTCGGGCGCCTCTTATCAACAAAGGCAAACATTGATGCGGAGATTCAACATCGCCTCCAGTGCACCAGTGCAGCCTTCGGCCGTCTGAGGAAAAGAGTGTTTGAAGACCAGATCCAGAAATCTACCACCAAGCTCATGGTCTACAGGGCTGTAGTAATACCTGTGCTCCCATATGAATCTGAGGCATGGACAATGTAGAGAAGGCACCTCAAGTTGCTGGAGATATAATCACCAACGATATCTCCGCAAGATCCTGAAAACCCCCAGGGAGGACAGGCGCACCAACATCAGTGTCCTCGTCCAGGCTAACATCCCCAGTATTGAAGCACTGACCACACTCGATCAGCTTCGATGGGCGGAGCACATAGTTCGCATGCCAGATAGAAACATAGAAACATAGAAAATAGGTGCAGGAGTAGGCCATTCGGCCCTTCGAGCCTGCACCGCCATTCAATGAGTTCATGGCTGAACATGCAACTTCAGTACCCCATTCCTGCTTTCTCGCCATACCCCTTGATCCCCCTAGTAGTAAGGACTACATCTAACTCCTTTTTGAATATATTTAGTGAATTGGCCTCAACAACTTTCTGTGGTAGAGAATTCCACAGGTTCACCACTCTCTGGGTGAAGAAGTTTCTCCTCATCTCGGTCCTAAATGGCTTACCCCTTATCCTTAGACTGTGACCCCTGGTTCTGGACTTCCCCAACATTGGGAACATTCTTCCTGCATCTAATCTGTCTAAACCCGTCAGAATTTTAAACGTTTCTATGAGATCCCCTCTCATTCTTCTGAACTCCAGTGAATACAAGCCCAGTTGATCCAGTATTTCTTGATATGTCAGTCCCGCCATCCCAGGAATCAGTCTGGTGAACCTTCGCTGCACTCCCTCAATAGCAAGAATGTCCTTCCTCAAGTTAGGCGAACAAAACTGTACACAATACTCCAGGTGTGGCCTCACCAAGGCCCTGTACAACTGTAGTAACACCTCCCTGCCCCTGTACTCAAATCCCCTCGCTATGAAGGCCAACATGCCATTTGCTTTCTTAACCACCTGCTGTACCTGCATGCCAACCTTCAATGACTGATGTACCATGACACCCAGTCTCGTTGCACCTCCCCTTTTCCTAATCTGTCACCATTCAGATAATAATCTGTCTCTCTGTTTTTACCACCAAAGTGGATAACCTCACATTTATCCACATTATACTTCATCTGCCACTCACCTAACCTATCCAAGTCACTCTGCAGCCTCATAGCATCCTCCTCGCAGCTCACACTGCCACCCAACTTAGTGTCATCCGCAAATTTGGAGATACGACATTTAATTCCCTCGTCTAAATAATCCCCTCGTCTAAATCATTAATGTACAATGTAAACAGCTGGGGCCCCAGCACAGAACCTTGTGGTACCTCACTAGTCACTGCCTGCCATTCTGAAAAGTACCCATTTACTCCTACTCTTTGCTTCCTGTCTGCTAACCAGTTCTCCATCCACGTCAGCACACTTACCCCAATCTCATGTGCTTTAACTTTGCACATTAATCTCTTGTGTGGGACCTTGTCGAAAGCCTTCTGAAAGTCCAAATACTCCACATCAACTGGTTCTCCCTTGTCCACTCTACTGGAAACATCCTCAAAAAATTCCAGAAGATTTGACAAGCATGATTTCCCTTTCACAAATCCACTTGGACCTATCATGTCACCTCTTTCCAAATGCGCTGCTATGACATCCTTAATAATTGATTCCATCATTTTACCCACTACTGAGGTCAGGCTGACCGGTCTATAATACCCTGCTTTCTCTCTCCCTCCTTTTTTAAAAAGTGGGGTTACATTGGCTACCCTCCACTCTATAGGAACTGATCCAGAGTCTATGGAATGTTGGAAAATGACTGTCAATGCATCCGTTATTTCCAAGGCCACTTCCTTAAGTACTCTGGGATGCAGTCCATCAGGCCCTGGGGATTTATCGGCCTCCAATCCTATCAACTTTCCCAACACAATTTCCCGACTAATAAGGATTTCCCTCAGTTCCTCCTCCTTACTAGACCCTCTGACCCCTTTTATATCCGGAAGGTTGTTTGTGTCCTCCTTAATGAATACCGAACCAAAGTACTTGTTCAATTGGTCTGCCATTTCTTTGTTCCCCGTTATGACTTCCCCTGATTCTGACTGCAGGGGACCTACGTTTGTCTTTATTAACCTTTTTCTCTTTACATATCTGTAGAAGCTTTTTCAGCCCATCTTAATGTTCCCTGCAAGCTTCCTCTTGTACTCTATTTTCCCTAACCTAATCAAACCCTTTGTCCTCCTCTGCTGAGTTCTAAATTTCTCCCAGTCCCCGGGTTCGCTGCTATTTCTGGCCAATTTGTATGCCCCTTCCTTGGCTTCAATACTATCCCTGATTTCCCTTGATAGCCACGGTTGAACCATCTTCCCTTTATTATTTTTACGCCAGACAGGGATGTACAATTGTTGTAATTCATCCATGCGATCTCTAAATGTCTGCCATTGCCCGTCCACTTTCAACCCCTTAAGTATCATTCGCCAATCTATCCTAACCAATTCACGCCTCATACCTTCAAAGTTACCCTTCTTTAAGTTCTGGACCATGGTCTCTGAATTAACTGTTTCATTCTCCATCCTAATGTAGAATTCCACCATATTATGCTCACTCTTCCCCAAGGGGCCTCGCGCAACGAGATTACTAATTAATCCTCTCTCATTACACAACACCCAGTCTAAGATGGCCTCCCCCAGCCTAAGATACGAGACTCCCTAAGAAAATGCTTTATGTGGAGCTCCTTCATGGTAATCGAGCCAAAGGTGGGCAGCGGAAATGTTATAAGTACACCCTCAAAGCCTCCCTGGTAAAGTGCGACATCACCACTGACACCTGGGAGACTCTGGCCGAAGACCGCCCGAGGTAGAGAAAGTGCATCCGGGAGGGCGTTGAGGTCTACGAGTCTCAACGCAAAAAGCGTGAAGAGGTCAAGCGCAGCCAGCGGAAGGAGCGCACGGCAAACCCACCCCTTCCCTCGACGAATGTCTGTCCCACCTGTAACAGGGTCTGTGGCTCTCGTATCAGACTGTTCAGTCATCAAAGAACTCACTTTGGGAGTGGACGCAAGTCTTCCTCGATTCAGAGGGAGTCTATGATGATGATGATGGTTGTTCAATCGTTTAGCCTTGCTATAGCATGCTGCTTCCACTTTTTAGCATGCATGTTGTCCTGTGTTGCATCTTCCGCAGGTTGGCATCTCATTTTTAGGCTGCACCTGGCATGCTCTTCTACACTTCTTATTAAACCAAGATTGGTCCCATGGCTTGATGGTGATGGTCGAGTGAGGGATATGCCGGGCCATGAGGTTACAGATTGTGGTGGAATACAATTCTGCTGCTGCTGGTGGCCCACAGTGCCTCATGGATGCCCAGTTTTGAGCTACTAGATCTGTTCTGAATCTATCCCATTTGGCACGGTGGTAGTGCCACACAACACGATGGATGGTATCCTCGGTCACTGCTACCAACTGTCATGGACAGATACATCTGCAACAGGTAGATTGGTGAAGACGAGGTCAAGTAGGTTTTTCCCTCGTGTTGGTTCTCTCACCACCTGCTGCAAGACAGTCTGGCAGCTATGTTCTTCAGGACTCGGCCAGCTCAGTCAGTAGTGGTGCTACCGAGCCATACTTGGTGATGGACATTCAAGTCCCCCAACCGGAGTACATTCTGTGCCCTTGCTACTCTCATTGCTTCTTCCAAATGGTGTTCAACATGGAGGAGTACTGATTCATCAGCAGTAGATAGGTAATAATCAGCAGGAGGTTTCCTTGCCCATGCTCGACCTGAAGCCGTGAGACTTCATGGGGTCTGGAGTCAATGTTGAGGACTCCCTAGGCCACTCCCTCATGACTGTTTACTACTGTGCCATTACCCCTGCTGGTGGGACAGGACATACCCAGGTACCCAGGGATGGTGATGGAGGAATCTGGGACATTGGCTGAAAGGTATGATTCTGTGAGTATGATTATGTTGCTTGACTAGTCTGTGGGACAGCGCTCCCAATTTTGGTACAAGTCCCCAGATATTGGTGAGCAGGACATTGCAGGGTCGACTGGGCTGGGTGTGCCGTTATCGTGTCCGTAGCCGGTGCCGAGGTCGATGCCGGGCGATCTATCCAATTTTATTCTTATTATTGTTTTTCATAGTGGTTCTGTATAATTGAGTGGCTTGCTCGGCCATTTCAGAGGGTAGTTAAGAGTCAACCACATTGATGTGGATCTGGAGTCACATATAGGCCAGACTGGGTAAGGACGGCAGATTTCCTTCCCTAAAGGACATTAGTGAACCAGATGGGGTTTTAAGACAATCTGGTAGTTTCATGGTCAGTGTTACTGATACCAACTTTTTATTCCAGATTTATTTATTTAACTGAATTTAAATTCCCCAGCTGCCATGGTGGGATTCGATGATGAACATTGGCAGCTGGGGAATTTAAATTCAGTTAAATAAATAAATCTGGATTGTTAGTCCAGGCCTCTGGATTACTAGACCAGTGACATTACCACTATGCTACCGTTCCTGATGCATGGCAGAGAGTGCAGGATGTATCTGCAGCCAGATCAATGCCGCTTAGTCCCCGGAGTGTTGCATTTCATCCCACTGCATATCGCCATTCTGCACTCCCAGAATCATTGGGAGTGAGTGTGCAGACTCCAGTGACCCTCCCCTTTAATGGCTGGAAGGCACCTTCGCCAATGCTCACTGCTGATTTCACAACACCTCATTTTCATTATTGCTTGAAGCCTAACGATGCTCACCTACGCCATTAGAGCCTGATTTAGCGCTCACCTGCATTCTTTCAGCGCAAAGACTCAAATTTGCCGGCGTCGAGATTGATTTGCGTTTGGCGCTAAACATACAACTTTTCAAAAGTTAACGGCCCAAACAGGACACTATGGAATTTCTAGCCCAATTATTAAACCGAGGCTCTCTCTGATTGTGTAAGTGGATAAAATTATAGACTCTAACAGCACAGAAGGAGACCATTTGGCCCATTGAGTCTGCAACAGCTCTTTCGAAAA
This sequence comes from Pristiophorus japonicus, assembly GCF_044704955.1. Classification (NCBI taxonomy): domain Eukaryota; kingdom Metazoa; phylum Chordata; class Chondrichthyes; family Pristiophoridae; genus Pristiophorus; species Pristiophorus japonicus. The sequence goes on along the minus strand of NC_091985.1, from coordinate 10,736,819 downwards.
ACAATCCAGTTAGTCCCACTCTCCAGTCTTTCCTCATATCCCTGCAAGTTATTCCTCTTTCAAGTATTTATTCAATTCCCTTTTGAAGGCCGCAATTGACTCTGTATCCACCATCCTATCAGGCAGTGCATTCCAAATCCTAATCACCCGCTGCATAAATCCTTGTGTCGTCTCTGGTTCTTTTGCCAATCACCTTAAATCTGTGCCTTCCTGTTATCGACCCTGCAGCCATTGGAAACAGTTTCCTGTTAGTTACTCTATCTAAACCCTTCATGATTTTGAACACCTCTATCAAATCTCCACTTGGCCTTCTCTGCTCGAAGGAGAACAGTTTCTCGAGTCTATTCTTGTAAATCTCTTCTGTACCCCCTCCAAAGTCCCACGTCCTTCCTAAAGTGTCTCAACAGTTGCTCCAGCTGAGATCAGCTGACTTAGCCCAGACCATGGACTGATCATGTGACCATCTGGTCCATGTCAGCCCAGACCATGTACTGGTCATATGTCACACCAGGTACTTACCAAATTAGGCACTGGGCAAGCCTCACAAACCATAATCATGTTAAAGATCCCATGGCACAATTTAAAGATTGTGAGATTGTCTGGTGTCCTGGCCAATATTCTTCCCTCAATCAACCTCACCAGAAAACAGGTGGCCTGATCATTCAGTTCATTGCTATTTGTGGGATCTGGTTCTTTGCAAAATGGCTGTCATGTTTGTCTACATAACAATGGTAATTCATTGTACATGAAGAGTTTTGAGTTGGATTAAAATGTTTTTCAACTTGTCAACTAAAACTAAATTGGACTAATATTAGCCAAGAAATTATAGAAAAAAAGAAAGACATGCATTTCTATAGCGCCTTTCATGATCTCAGGACGTCCCAAAGCATTTTACCGACAATGAAATACTATTGAGGTATAGTCACTTTTGAAATGTAGGGAATTCGAATAAATTATTATTCCAGCCTGCACATTAATTGAAATTTTGAATTTTGAATTTTTGTGTTTAGCAACATGGAGCACTTCAGTGGGGACTGGGGCAGCTCGTCCAGCCATAACATTGAGTGGCAACATCAAGCACTCTCAGGCTGGACATAGAGCAAAACCCAGGGCCTAGAAACTGGCCTGTCTGATATTGGGTCTCAGGCCTCATTTAAATGAGGCTGGCGAGGTGCAGGCAGATGCAAGGCATCGCCCGGCAGCTCACCGATGAAGATTTGGGGCTTTGAAAACTCCCCCAACCATTGTCACTCTCTCTCTCCCAACCGCTCCCTGTCGTCTTACTCCCTCCCGATCACCCCTTTCCCTCCCGATCACCCCCTTCCCTCCCTATCGCCCCCTTCTCGCCCGATCGCCCCCTTCTCGAGCGATCACACCCTTCCCTCTCGATCACCCCCTTCCCTCCCGATCGCCCCCTTCCCTCCCTATCACTGACTTCCCTCCTGATCGCCCCCTTCCCTCCCGATCGCCCCCTTATCTCCCAATCACCCCCTTCCCTCCCGATCGCCCCTTCTCTCCCGATCGCCCCCTTCTCTCCCAATCGCCCCCTTCCCTCCCTATCGCCCCCTTCTCGCCCGATCGCCCCCTTCTCGAGCGATCACACCCTTCCCTCTCGATCACCCCCTTCCCTCCCGATCGCCCCCTTCCCTCCCTATTGCCCCCTTCTCTCCCGATCGCCCCCTTCTCGAGCGATCACACCTTTCCCTCCTGATCGCACCCTTCCCTCCCGATCGCCCCCTTCCCTCCCTATCACCCCCTTCCCTCCCGATCGCCCCCTTCCCTCCCGATCACCCCCTTCCCTCCTGATCGCCCCCTTCCCTCCCGATCGCCCCCAGCCCTCCCGATTGCCCCCTTCTCTCCTGATCGCTCCCTTCCCTCCCGATCACCCGCTTCCCTCCCGATCGCCCCCTTCTCTCCTGATCGTCCCCTTCCCTCCCGATCACCCGCTTCCCTCCCGATCACCCTCTTCCCTCCCGATCACCCACTTCCCTCCCAATCACCCCCTTCCCTCCCGATCACCCCCTTCCCTCCCGATTGCCCTTCCCTCCCGATAAACCCCTTCCCTCCCGATCGCCCCCTTCCCTCCAGATCACCCCCTTCCCTCCCAATCACCCCCTTCTCTCCCAATCGCCTCTTCTCTCCCGATCGCCCCCTTCCCTCCCGATCGCCCCTTTTCTCCCGATCACCCCCTTCCCTCCCGATTGGTCCCTTCCCTCCTGATTGTCCCCTTCTCTCCTGATCGTCCCCTTCCCTTCCAATCACCCCTTCCCTCCTGATCGCCCCCTTTCCTCCCGATCACCCCTTCTCTCCTGATCTCTCCCTTCCCTCCCGATCACCCCATTTCTCCCGATCACCCCCTTCCCTCCCGATTGCCCCCTTCTCTCCCGATCGCCCCCTTCCCTCCCGATCACCACCTTCCCTCCCAATCATCCCCTTCCCTCCCAATCGCTCCCTTCCCTCCCGATCACCCCCTTCTCTCCCGGTCACCACCTTCTCTACTGATCGCCCCCTTCCCTCCCAATCACCCCCTTCCCTCCCGATCACCCCCTTCCCTCCCAATCACCCACTTCTCTCCCAATCGCCTCTTCTCTCCCGATCGCCCCCTTCCCTTCCGATCGCCCCTTTTCTCCCGATCACCCCCTTCCCTCCCGATCGGTCCCTTCCCTCCAGATTGTCCCCTTCTCTCCCAATCACCCCCTTCCCTTCCAATCACCCCTTCCCTCCCGATCACCCCCTTCCCTCCCAATCACCCCCTTCTCTCCCAATCGCCTCTTCTCTCCCGATTGCCCCCTTCCCTCCCGATCGCCCCTTTTCTCCCGATCACCCCCTTCCCTCCCGATTGTCCCCTTCTCTCCTGATCGCCCCCTTCCCTTCCAATCACCCCTTCCCTCCCGATCGCCCCTTCTCTCCCGATCGCCCCCTTCTCTCCCTATCACCCCCTTCTCTATCGATCACCTCTTCCCTCCCGATTGCCCCCTTCTCTCCTGATTGCCCCCTTCCCTCCCGACCACCGCCTTCCCTCCTGATCGCCCCCTTCCCTCCCGATCGGCCCCTTCTCTTCCAATCACCCCCTTCCCTCCCGATCGCCCCTTCTCTCCCGATCGTCCCTTCCCTCCCGATCACCCCCTTCTCTCCCAATCACTGACTTCCCTCCTGATCGCCCCCTTCCCTCCCGATCGCCCCCTTCTCTCCCAATCACCCCCTTCCCTCCCGATCGCCCCCTTCTCTCACGATCACCCCCTTCCCTCCCAATCACCCCCTTCCCTCCCGATCACCCGCTTCCCTCCCGATCACCCTCTTCCCTCCCGATCACCCACTTCCCTCCCAATCACCCCTTCCCTCCGATCACCCCCTTCCCTCCCGATTGCCCTTCCCTCCCGATAAACCCCTTCCCTCCCGATCGCCACCTTCCCTCCAGATCACCCTCTTCCCTCCCTATCGCCCCCTTCCCTCCCGATCACCCCCTTCCCTCCCTATCGCCCCCTTCCCTCCCGATCGCCCCCTTCCCTCCCGATCGTCCCCTTCTCTCCCGGTCACCACCTTCTCTCATGATCACCCCCTTCCCTCCCGATCACCCCCTTCCCTCCCGATCACCCCCTTCCCTCCCGATCACCCCCTTCCCTCCCGATCGCCCCCTTCCCTCCCGATCACCCCCTTCTCTCCCGATCGCCCCTTCTCTCCCGATCGGCCCTTCCCTCCCAATCACCCCCTTCCCTCCCGATCACCCCCTTCCCTCCCAATCACCCATTTCCCTCCCGATCGCCCCCTTCCCTCCCAATCACCCCCTTCCCTCCCAATCGCCCCCTTCCCTCCCGATCACCCCCTTCTCCCCCGGTCACCACCTTCTCTACTGATCGCCCCCTTCCCTCCCAATCACCCCCTTCCCTCCCGATCACCCCCTTCCCTCCCAATCACCCCCTTCTCTCCTAATCGCCTCTTCTCTCCCGATCGCCCCCTTCCCTCCCGATCGCCCCTTTTCTCCCGATCACCCCTTTCCCTCCCGATTGGTCCCTTCCCTCCCGATTGTCCCCTTCTCTCCTGATCGCCCCCTTCCCTTCCAATCACCCCTTCCCTCCTGATCGCCCCCTTTCCTCCCGATCACCCCTTCTCTCCTGATCTCTCCCTTCCCTCCCGATCACCCCATTTCTCCCGATCACCCCCTTCCCTCCCAATTGCCCCCTTCTCTCCCGATCACCCCCTTCCCTCCCGATCGCCCCCTTTCCTCCCGATCGCCGCTTCTCTCCAGATCGCCCCCTTCTCTCCTGATCGCCCCCTTCTCTCCCGATCACCCCCTTCTCTCCCGATTACCCCTTCCCTCCCGATCGCCCCCTTTCCTCCCAATTCGCCGCTTCTCTCCAGATCGCCCCCTTCTCTCCTGATCGCCCCCTTCTCTCCCGATCACCCCCTTCTCTCCCGATTACCCCTTCCCTCCCGATCGCCCCTTCTCTCCCGATCACCCCTTCCCTCCCAATCGCCTCCTTCCCTCCCGATCTTCCCTTCTCCCCCGGTCACCACCTTCTCTACTGACCGCCCCCTTCCCTCCCAATCACCCCCTTCCCTCCCGATCACCCCCTTCCCTCCCAATCACCCCCTTCTCTCCTAATCGCCTCTTCTCTCCCGATCGCCCCCTTCCCTCCCGATCGCTCCTTTTCTCCCGATCACCCCCTTCCCTCCCGATTGGTCCCTTCCCTCCTGATTGTCCCCTTCTCTCCTGATCGCCCCCTTCCCTTCCAATCACCCCTTCCCTCCTGATCGCCCCCTTTCCTCCCGATCACCCCTTCTCTCCTGATCTCTCCCTTCCCTCCCGATCACCCCTTCTCTCCTGATCTCTCCCTTCCCTCCCGATCACCCCATTTCTCCCGATCACCCCCTTCCCTCCCAATTGCCCCCTTCTCTCCCGATCACCCCCTTCCCTCCCGATCGCCCCCTTTCCTCCCGATCGCCGCTTCTCTCCAGATCGCCCCCTTCTCTCCTGATCGCCCCCTTCTCTCCCGATCACCCCCTTCTCTCCCGATCACCCCTTCCCTCCCAATCACCCCCTTCTCTCCCGATTACCCCTTCCCTCCCGATCGCCCCCTTTCCTCCCAATTCGCCGCTTCTCTCCAGATCGCCCCCTTCTCTCCTGATCGCCCCCTTCTCTCCCGATCACCCCCTTCTCTCCCGATTACCCCTTCCCTCCCGATCACCCCTTCTCTCCCGATCACCCCTTCCCTCCCGATTGCTCCCTTCTCTCCTGATTGCCCCCTTCCCTCCCAATCACCCCTTCCCTCCTGATCGCTCCCTTCCCTCCCGATCGCCCCTTCCCTCCTGATCGCCCCCTTCCCTCCTATCGCCCCTTCTCTCCTGATCGCCCCTTCCCTCCCGATCGCCCCTTCTCTCCCGATCGCCCCCTTCTCTCCCAATCACCCCCTTCTCTCCCGATCACCTCTTCCCTCCCGATTGCCCCCTTCTCTCCTGATTGCCCCCTTCCCTCCCGACCACCGCCTTCCCTCCTGATTGTCCCCTTCCCTCCCGATCGGCCCCTTCTCTTCCAATCACCCCCTTCCCTCCCGATCGCCCCCTTCCCTCCCAATCACCCACTTCCCTCCCGACCGCCCCCTTCCCTCCCAATCACCCCCTTCCCTCCCAATCGCCCCCTTCCCTCCTGATCACCCCCTTCCCTCCCAATCACCCCCTTCTCTCCCAATCGCCTCTTCTCTCCCGATCGCCCCCTTCCCTCCCGATCGCCCCTTTTCTCCCGATCACCCCCTTCCCTCCCGATTGGTCCCTTCCCTCCCGATTGTCCCCTTCTCTCCTGATCGCCCCCTTCCCTTCCAATCACCCCTTCCCTCCTGATCGCCCCCTTTCCTCCCGATCACCCCTTCTCTCCTGATCTCTCCCTTCCCTCCTGATCACCCCATTTCTCCCGATCACCCCCTTCCCTCCCGATTGCCCCCTTCTCTCCCGATCGCCCCCTTCCCTCCCGATCACCATCTTCCCTCCCAATCACCCCCTTCCCTCCCAATTGCCCCCTTCCCTCCCGATCACCCCCTTCTCTCCCAGTCACCACCTTCTCTACTGATCGCCCCCTTCCCTCCCAATCACCCCCTTTCCTCCCAATCACCCCCTTCTCTCCCAATCGCCTCTTCTCTCCCGATCGCCCCCTTACCTCCCGATCGCCCCTTTTCTCCCGATCACCCCCTTCCCTCCCGATTGGTCCCTTCCCTCCCGATTGTCCCCTTCTCTCCCAATCACCCCCTTCCCTTCCAATCACCCCTTCCCTCCTGATCGCCCCCTTTCCTCCCGATCACCCCTTCTCTCCTGATCTCTCCCTTCCCTCCCGATCACCCCATTTCTCCCGATCACCTCCTTCCCTCCCGATTGCCCCCTTCTCTCCTGATTGCCCCCTTCCCTCCCGACCACCGCCTTCCCTCCTGATCGTCCCCTTCCCTCCCGATCGGCCCCTTCTCTTCCAATCACCCCCTTCCCTCCCGATCGCCCCTTCTCTCCCGATCGTCCCTTCCCTCCCGATCACCCCCTTCTCTCCCAATCACTGACTTCCCTCCTGATCGCCCCCTTCCCTCCCGATCGCCCCCTTCTCTCCCAATCACCCCCTTCCCTCCCGATCGCCCCCTTCTCTCCCGATCACCCCCTTCCCTCCCAATCACCCCCTTCCCTCCCGATTGCACCTTTCCCTCCCGATCGCCCCCATCTCCCAATCACCCCCTTCTTTCCCGATCGCTTTTCCCTATCCCGGATCTACCTAGTCTTAATTTAGTGTAAACGTGGGCAGGGAGGTGAAAAAGTGTCCACTGGGCCGTATTTAGGATGATATTATTGTAGGGATATGACAGCAGTTTATATTCTCTATCTTATTTGAATGGTGATTTGAGTCCAATCAAGATAAAAGTCAAAATAGTGGAAAGTACAATTGGATATGAGCTGTTCACATTAATTCAAACAACATTCATTTCCACTCTTATAAGTCAAGAATGAAGCAAATGACAATCTATCCTTATTCGATCCTTTTCTTCTATGGCAGTTGTAAAGTAAGACTCATGTCATGGCTTATTGGGTCATTGCCAACTTCAGAAAAGTGACCTACTGCTTCTGTGAGACACTTCCCCTTCCACATAGCAACCCCTCTGAGTCAGTCTGCAAACTTAGTGTCGGTTTCTGCTGTGGGCCCATGCTTGCTTGACTCTGCCCAAACATTTCACAGAGAGCCAGCAGAGAAGAACGGATTTTCATCCCAGCTGCTCGGGGTGAGGGGGAGAGCAATGATGGGGTGACGGGTGAGGCAGATAGCGAAGGGGAGGGAGTGAGGGGTAGGGAAGGAGCTGACGGGATGGGGAGGGGCTGAGGAACAGGGGGTGAGCAGGAAGGTTGTAGGGGGATGGAGTGAGAGGGAGGGGGTGAGCAGAGGGGGCAGAGTGAGAGGGAGGGAGTAGGGGAGGAGGTGAATGGGAGGTGAGTGGAGGAAGTGTGTGACGGGGTGGGAAGTGAGGGGGAGGGGTTAACCGTGAGGGGATGAGCAGGAAGAAGAAGGTTGAGGGTGAGGAAGAGGGGAGGAAGGGAGGGGGTGAGTGGAGAGAAGAGAGGGGTGAGGGGAAAGGGTGAGTGAGAGGGGTGAGTGGGAAGTGGGTGTTGTGCATGAAAGTCGTGACTGGGAGGTGAATGGGTAGGGAGAGGGGTTTGAGGGAAAGGGGAGTGAGAGGGGGGTTGGGGAGGTGGCGAGGGGGAGGGTGAAAGGGTGAGGGGGAGTGGGGGAGCGGTGTGAGGGGGAGGGGGAATGGAAGGAGGTGTGCAGAACGGAGAGGGGTGAGGTGAGCAGGAGATGGAGGGGGAGAGGGAAGTGGTTTGTGGGAGTGGGTGGTGATGAGCAGAAGGGGTTGGGGATGAGCGGGAGGGGGAGTGGAGGGTGAGGGGGCTCGGGAGAGGAGGATGGCATTAGGAGGAGGGGAGTTGAGCGGCCACGGGTTGAGTAGGAGCTAGCAGCGGCCCATAGTTTTAACGTGGGTTCAGATGAGGTTCCTCCGACAGCTCCCGGCTTATCATTTATTGGCTGACGCTGTCCCTTTAAGAAAGTTAGGCCCCACGTTTTCCTTCACTCAGGGCAGCCCAATTTCGCAAAGGGGGCCTCAAACAGACGTTAGGACCCTATTTGCATAGGCAAAGGGACGAATCCCTGGACGCATCTTTTTCTGCCTTCACCAATATGGCGGGCGTCGCACTTCCAGTGTGTAATGAGTGCTCACACCTCGCCCGCCATAATGAACGCCTAGGCGCCTGTATTGTGCCTGAAAAACAGATGCGACACCACCTTATACTGAGGACTGCAACAAATTACAGGAGGACATTAATAAACTTGCAGAATGGGCATATTCTTGGCAAATGAAGTTTAACACAGATAAATGTGAGGTATTACATTTTGGTAGGAGGTCACATATTACTTGGAGGATGAGAATCTGGGTGAGGTAGAGGAACAAAAGGATCTCGGAGTACAAATACACAAATCACTAAAGGTTGCGACACAGGTTAGCCAGTCCATAGAAAAAGCAAACCAAGCACTTGGGTTTATTTCTAGAGATATAGAATTAAAAAGTAGGGAAGTAATGCTAAACCTGTATCGAACCTTGGTTAGACTGCTCTTAGAGTACTGCGTACAGTTCTGGTCGCCATACCATAAACAGGATATAGAGGCACTGGAGGGTGTGCTGAGAAGACTTACAAGGATGATAGCAGAAATACGAGAGTATACATATCAGGAAAGGTCTCTTTTCTCTTGAAAAAAGACTGAGGGGTGACCTAATAGAGGTCTTTAAAATTATGAAATGTTTTGATAGAGTGTATTCAGAGAGAAAGTTTCCACTTGTGGGGAAGAGCATAACTAGAGGCCATCGATATAAGACAGTCACCAAGAAATCCAATAGGGAATTCTAAAGAAATTTATTTACCCAAAGAGTGGTAAGAATGTGGAACTCGCTACCACAGGGAGTGGTTGAAGCGAATAGTACAAATGCATTTAAGGGGAGGCTAGACAAGCATATGAGGGAGAAGGGAATAGAGTGTTATGCTGAAAGATTTAGATGAGGAAAGACGGGAGGAGGCTCAAGTGGAGCATAAAGATCAGTATGGACTGGTTGGGCCAAATGGCTTGTTTCTGTGCTGTATATCCCGTGTAATTTCTAGGCCAACCTGTTTGATATTAATATAGCGGAAGTATTCACCTGGCGTTAAAGACGTCACCGCTCGGCCTCCAAAGCCTAAATCACGGATATTGCCTACTTCAGCCTCTTCCTGGGTATCAGTGTGTTGGTCAATTCGGTTTGTGTAGATAGTTAATTTGTCAACAAGACCTTGCATGTCTCTGGAATTTCCTGACATCTGCTGCACGTACAGAACTGCAGGAAGATGAAATGATGAACCACTGCCAGATTCCAAACCTGCCAACTAGCTTCCCAGCTTTAATAAACCGAGACTGAACAGAATGTTTTTAAATATCCCGCACCGGAGAAAGCTGGGTGAAGAATCAAAGCGCAACGCGCAAGGCCCCACCAAGATTGAAGCGATCAGGAGAGACGATCAGCTGTAGCTCAGTAGGTAGCACACTCGCCGAAGGGTCAGAAGGGTCAAAAGGTTGTGGTTTTGAGTCCCACTCTGGAGACTTGAGCACATAATCTAGGCTGACACTCCCAGTGCAGTGCTGAGAGAGTGCTGCACTGTTGTAGGTGCCATCTTTCCAATGAGATGCTAAACTGAGGCCCTGTCTGCTCTCTCAGGTTGACGTCAAAGATCCCATGGCACTATTCCATTTGTGATTGGACAGTGTTGTCCAATGGTCACAGGGTACTAATTGGGAATCCAGATGTGATTAATTGCATTTCCGGTTAGTTAATGAGTAATAGACACTGTCATTGGGCCTGTGATCTCAAGGCTCATATCCGCCCGGCGCATGCATGTGAACTTTTGTCTTTCTGTGCGTCTGTTGGTAAGATGAAAAGCAGAGAGTGTGCGAGTGAATTTTGAATGATGTGGCTGCTTTACTTCCTTGGATTCTGAGTGTTCAGTGAGTGTATACATGTGAAGTACGTATACCTGTATTGTGTGTAAGGTATTTTCGACTAAAATTAGCGCATGTGTTTAAAATTAGCGCATGAAGGTTGGCATGCAGGTACAGCAGGCGGTTAAGAAAGCAAATGGCATGTTGGCCTTCATAGCGAGGGGATTTGAGTACAGGGGCAGGGAGGTGTTACTACAGTTGTACCGGGCCTTGGTGAGGCCACACCTGGAGTATTGTGTACAGTTTTGGTTTCCTAACTTGAGGAAGGACATTCTTGCTATTGAGGGAGTGCAGCGAAGGTTCACCGGACTGATTCCCAGGATGGCGGGACTGACATATCAAGAAAGACTGGATCAACTGGGCTTGTATTCACTGGAGTTCAGAAGAATGAGTGGGGATCTCATAGAAACGTTTAAAATTCTGACGGGTTTAGACAGGTTAGATGCAGGAAGAATGTTCCCAATGTTGGGAAAGTCCAGAACCAGGAGTCACAGTCTAAGGATAAGGGGTAAGCCATTTAGGACCGAGATGAGGAGAAACTTCTTCACCCAGAGAGTGGTGAACCTGTGGAATTCTCTACCACAGGAAGTTGTTGAGGCCAATTCACTAAATATATTCAAAAAGGAGTTAGATGTAGTCCTTATTACTAGGGGAATCAAGGGGTATGGCGAGAAAGCAGGAATGGGATACTGAAGTTGCATGTTCAGCCATGAATTCATTGAATGGTGGTGCAGGCTCGAAGGGCCGAATGGCCATAGAAACATAGAAAATAGGTGCAGGAGTAGGCCATTCGGCCCTTCGAGCCTGCACCGCCATTCAATGAGTTCATGGCTGAACATGCAACTTCAGTACCCCATTTCTGCTTTCTCGCCATACCCCTTGATTCCCCCTAGCAGTAAAGACTACATCTAACTCCTTTTTGAATATATTTAGTGAATTGGCCTCAACAACTTTCTGTGGTAGAGAATTCAACAGGTTCACCACTCTCTGGGTGAAGAAGTTTCTCCTCATCTCGGTCCTAAATGGCTTACCCCTTATCCTTAGACTGTGATCCCTGGTTCTGGACTTCCCCAACATTGGGAACATTCTTACTGCATCTAACCTGTCTGAACCCATCACAATTTTAAACGTTTCTATGAGGTCCCCTCTCACTCTTCTGAACTCCAGTGAATACAAGCCCAGTTGATCCAGTCTTTCTTGATAGGTCAGTCCCTCCATCCTGGGAATCAGTCTGGTGAACCTTCGCTGCACTCCCTCAATAGCAAGAATGTCCTTCCTCAAGTTAGGAGACCAAAACTGTACACAATACTCCAGGTGTGGCCTCACCAAGGCCCTGTACAACTGTAACAACACCTCCCTGCCCCTGTACTCAAATCCCTCGCTATGAAGGCCAACATGCCATTTGCTTTCTTAACCGCCTGCTGTACCTGCATGCCAACCTTCAATGACTGATGTACCATGACACCCAGGTCTCGTTGCACCTCCCCTTTTCCTAATCTGTCACCATTCAGATAATAGTCTATTTCTCTGTTTTTACCACCAAAGTGGATAACCTCACATTTATCCACATTATACTTCATCTGCCATGCATTTGCCCACTCACCTAACCTATCCAAGTCGCTCTGCAGCCTCATAGCATCCTCCTCGCAGCTCACACTGCCACCCAACTTAGTGTCATCCACAAATTTGGAGATACTACATTTAATCCCCTCGTCTAAATCATTAATGTATAATGTAAACAGCTGGGGCCCCAGCACAGAACCTTGCGGTACCCCACTAGTCACTGCCTGCCATTCTGAAAAGTACCCATTTACTCCTACTCTTTGCTTCCTGTCTGACAACCAGTTCTCAATCCACGTCAGCACACTACCCCCCAATCCCATGTGCTTTAACTTTGCACATTAATCTCTTGTGTGGGACCTTGTCGAACGCCTTCTGAAAGGCCAAATACCATGGCCTACTCCTGCACCTATTTTCTATGTTTCTATGTTTCTAAAACGGTGTCACCATAGCCTCATCTTTGACTAGTCAGAGATTTCTGTTGGACCAACACTGGTGTAAAGAAAGTCACCCTGGTGTCAGTCCTAACCAAGCTGTTCACAACCCTGAACCTGCTCCCCCTTATCCTTCTGCCTCGCTGTCTCTCAGACTGACTTTCCTTATTCCATGAAGTATATCAGAGCCATCCATTGCTGCAGCTGATGCACCATAAGAGGCAGCACTGGGCAGAATATGAGGCGCATCATGTTAGTTGAAAAAAAAGTGAAGTGTAAAAGCCAAGATCATTTTAAATTTATTTGGGGGAAAATTCAGCATCTCCCCATTTGGGGCAGTAACAGTCGGGAGGCACGGGACTCAACGCCAAGCGCTGAAGTCTCACCCCTCTCCGGAAATTCGGGTTACCGCTCCCGGAAACCTGAAACATTAACTTTCTCTCTTCACAGACCTGATTTTTGTTAGGTAAGGGTGTTACCGGTGTTAAAGTGTGTGAAAGGATACCAAACTAAGGCACGTAAATGGAGTTGAGAGACAGATCAGCCATGATCTAAAGGAATGGTGGAACAGATTCGAGGGGCTGAATGGCCTATTCCTGTTCCTAGGAGCGTTTCCAGCATTGTTTTTTTATTTCAGATTTCAGATTTCCAGCATCCGCAGTATTCTGGTGCATCTGTGTGTGTGTATCTATCTGTGTGTGTGTGTGTGTGTGTGTGTGCTTGCGTGAATAACACGCTAACTCTAAATGTCATTTTCACTCACTGGTAACAGTCTCATCTATGAGTCAGAGGGTTGTAGATTCAAATTGTTTTTTGCGGTTATCTACAAAACAGTGGCTTCACTTCAAAAATAATGCATTGGCGGTGATGGCCTTTGAGGACATGAAAGAGACTATAAATACAAGTTAATTCTTGTTTCTAACATTCACATGTAGCTATTGCTTTACAATTCCCATCCATAACACAAAGTTGAACGACTCAGATTTAAAGTCAGTGGGTAGCACTCTAGCCTCTGAGTCAGAAGGCCATCGGTTCAAGTTCCACTTGAGCACGTAATCCAGGCTGAAACTCCTAGTGCAGTACTGAGGCGCTGCACTGTCGGAGGTGCCATCTTTTGGATGAGACGTTAATCCGAGGCTCTGTCTATTCTCTATAGTGGACATTAAAGATCCCATGGTGCTATTGGAAGATGAGCAAGGGAGTTCTCCCCGGTGTCCTGGGCCAATATTTATCCCTCAACCGACATCACTGAAAAACAGAGTATCTGGCCATGATTTCATTGCTATTTGTGGGGGCTTGTTGTGCGTAAATTGTGCATTTCCTACAATACAACAGTGATTATACTTCAAATAGTACTTAATTGGCTGTAAAATGCTTTGGGATGTCCTGAGATCGCGAAAGGCGCTATATAAATGCAAGTTCTTTCTGACTCATATTTGTTTTCTCTTTGACTTAGAGGGGATTATCCTGTCCTTCTCCTTGTCCGTCGTGATTGGGATCGCAATTGGCACGTTCCTCTGGATCATGTTTGCCTGCCTGTCCCGCAGGAAGCAGGCCAGCGCTTCCATCTCACCGGCCATCAGTCGTCGCCCCCGCTCCTCCAACCACAACATCATGCTGACCAGGACCGGCTTCTACCGCAGCAACAGCTACGACAGGCACGGCGACAACAACCTGGCCTTGGCCAGCACCCTGACCTTCCAGCGGCAGGGCTCCCAGGACCCAGGCGACAGCTATGGCAGAAAGGCCGGTTTCCGGGCCTCCACCTTCCACCCTTTCGTCCAGGGGCCGTTGGTGGGGGAGCTGGGCGGGCTGCAATCGTCCTCCACCCTACTGCGCACCGACACCTCGTCCACGCTCAACTGCAGCCTGGGCCACCAGGAGCAGCACTGGTCAGAGGGCCGGCACTACGACTGTCACTCGTCTCAGACCCCGCCCCCTGCTTACAAGTTTGTCGTGGAACCGGCCAGAGAGACACTTGCATGACGTCTTTCTGGCCAATCACCAGGACGGGCAGTTCCAACACCTCAACAATTGGGCCTCAATGGATTCGCAGTTCTTGGAATTTAATGTTTATATTTTGGGAGGTATTGGTTGGAAACTTTACTGACTTTGCAAAAACACACAACACGACAAGTATCTTGAAATCAGCTGATACTAATATTTTCAGTTCACAGAAAGAACGACTTGCACTCCTTAGCGACCTTCATCACCTCAGGTCATCCCAAAGTGCCTCACAGCCAATTCATTACTTTTTTGAAGTGTAGTCACTATTGTAATGTAGGAAACGCGACAGCAAGCTCCCACAAGCAGCAATGTGATAATGAGCAGATAATCTCTTTTAGTTGAGGGATAAATATTGGCCCCAGGACACGGAGCAGTACTCCCCTGTTCTTCTTCCAACAGTGCCATGGGATCTTTTACATCTGCCTGAGGGACAGGTGGGGCCTCGGTTTAATATCTCATCTGAAAGACGGAACCTCCGACAGTGCAATAAATACTGATCCAGTCAAAAGTAATCCATTGAGGGGATGGATGATGCATAGGTTAAATACACATAGAACTTGCGTCTTAATCCAGCCCAAACTCACCAAAGGAAAGTCTCCCTCTCTTACTTGTAAGGTTCTAACTGAGACAAGTGTTGGATAGCCTCAATCCCAATCCCAGTGAGCTGACAGCCTACAACTGATTACACTTAAGCACTGTGGGGAAGGATGGCTGGTGTGGGAGAAAAAAATTCAGACTCTTGAAACATAGGGCATCCTTCTAAGATTTGGAGTTAAGACACATTGGGGGCAAAATTGCCCCAATTTATAGCCCCGTTAGCGCCTACGTGGGGCACTAACGGGGCACAATGGCATTTTCGACCTGGAGAGAGGGGTGCTACCAACGCCCGGGAAATTGCCCCGGAGATTTGGGGGCGCTGTCTTGGCAGCGCCATGCGGGCCACGAGTCCGGCACGGCCGGATGTCAACGCCAGCTTTGTGAGTTGTGAAGCTGATGGATATCCGCTGCCAGGGACTGATTTAAAGAGGAGGCCTTTAGTGACCCGGGCCGCCATCTTTATCTGTCAGCCGACAATGGCGGCCCTAATGTCACTCGCTTTGGGTGCCGAGCTGCTGGCCCGGTCTAACACATCACTGGTGGTCCACTGGCGGCCATCAAAGGGCCTGCAGAGTGCACAACGGCCCTCCCCTTTAACGGAAGGGGAGGGGCGTTGTAATGCGTTAGTGCTACGCAGAGCTGGCCTGCTCCGCATAGCGCTGGACTCGGCACCACGCTACCGCCCCGGGAGCACCCCTCAAAGGAAGCGGAGCGCCGGAGACAGTGCCGGAGACTGCGCTCCGCTTCCTTTAAAGGGTGCATGGCACAATTCCGCATCGGCGGGGGGAGAGGGACCTCCGGGCCGGGCAGTAAAAGTCCCGGCCCCAGAAGGTTACTGCCTCCAATTGGGGCAAGGGGCAATTGTTGGGTGGTGTAGAGGGAGCTTACTCTGTGTCTAACCCATAATTAGATGCAGGGCTGCGGCGAAGGAGGAGGGGGACTGGGATTAATTTGGATAGCTCTACCAAAGAACCAGCACAGGCTGTGCTGTATCCTTCTATGGTTCAATCATACACTTGACTTGGCGGTGCTCACTAGAACCGTATAGAAGGAGCTTTCAACTAGCATCTAAACCATGATACACCTGACCCTGAGTAGTGTAGAGGGAGATTTACACTAGGGTAGTGTAGAGGGAGCTTTACTCTACATATAATCCATGCTATAAACCCTAATCTTGGTATAATCGATAAGGTATTGTAGATAATCAATGGGGTATTGCAGATGGAGCTTTATTCTGCTGATTGTAAATGGATAATGCTCCTTGTTGACATTTAGAGGCAAAGCTTTCTTCCCCCAGCATGAATAACAATAGAATAATAGATTTCCATAGAACCATTGTTAATATTTGGCAAGTTTTAAAGCTGGTGAGGAATGCTCCTCACCCTCAGGAAACAGCTTCTGTGCTCAGTAAATGACGTTGAGGTTACTGTTACAGCTGAGAAACTGTGTCCCTGTGAATTGGATTGGCACCTTCTTTACAAATCTCGAACTGCTGAAGCAAGTAGAGTGGTGACAGGTGAATTATTGGTTTCATTAATGATCCCAGATCTAACTCAGTAATTTAACCGTGACAATTAATCAGTAGATCGTATAAACACTGCATTCTTTAATGGGGCCCTGTCTTTGTGAAAAAGAAAGAACTTGCATTTATATAGTGCTTTTCACCACCTCAGGACATCCCAAAGCACTTCACAGCCAATTTATTACTTGTGATGTGTAGTCACTGTTGCAATGTAGCCAATTTGCGCACAGCAAGCTCTCACAAACAGCAATGAGAAAATGAGGAGATGATCTGTATTTTTTAAGTGATGTTGGTTGAGAAATAAATGTTGGCCAGTAAACCGGGGAGAACTCCCCTGATCTTCTTCGAATAGTGCTGTGGGATCTTTTCCGTCCACCTGAGAGGCCAGACAAGACCTCTCAGTTTAACATCTCAAACGAAAGACGGCATCTCCGACAGTGCACCATTCCCTCAGTACTGCACTGACATAGATCACAGAGATGTCATCATGATATATGACCTCTCTGGTTCTTCTTCCTTCTTGAACAGGAAAGGAGGTTGTGTTGAAGATGAGTTTCACTGCAAGTTTGCTTGAGTCTGCACACATTCAGAGGCTGAACTCCAAGCCATTGTCAACATCTTCACCGAGGCATACGAAAGCATGAGCCTTACACTAAACATCCATAAGACAAAGGTCCTCCACCAACCTGACCTCACCACACAGCACTGCCCCCCGGTCATCAAAATCCACAGCGTGGCCTTGGACAACATGGACCACTGTCCATACCTTGGGAGCCTACTATCAGCAAGGGTAGACATCGACGATGAGGTCCAACACTGTCTCCTGTGCACCAGCGCAGCCTTCGGTCACCTGAGGAAGAGAATGTTTAAAGATCAGGCCCTCAAATCTGGCTTCAAGCTTATGGTCTAAGGGCTGTAGTGATACTCGTCCTCCTGTATGGCTCAGAGACGTGGACCATGTAACAGTAGATACTTCAAATCGCTGGAGAAATACCACCAACGATGTCTCCGCAAGATCCTGCAAATCCCCTGGGAGGACAGATGCACCAACGTCAGTGTTCTCGTTCAAGCCAACATCCCCAGCATCGAAGCACTGACCATACTCGACCAGCTCCGTTGGGATGGTCATATTGTCCGCATGCCTGACATAAGACTCCCAAAGCAAACGCTCTACTCGGAACTCCTACACGGCAAGCGAGCCCCAGGTGGGCAGAAGAAACATTTCAAGGACATCGTCAAAGCCTCCTTGATGAAGTGCAACATCCCCACCGACACCTGGGAATCCCTGGCCAAAGGCCGCCCTAAGTGGAGGAAGAGCATCCGGGAGGGCGCTGAGCACCTCGGGTCTCATTGCCGAGAGCATGCAGAAAGCAAGCACAGACAGCGGAAGGAGCATGTGGCAAACCAGTCCCACCCACCCTTTCCTTCAACGACTGTCTGTCCCACCTGTGACAGAGACTATAATTCCTTTATTGGACTGTACAGTCACCTGAGAACTCACTTTTAGAGTGGAAGCAAGTCTTCCTCGAAATCGAAAGGCTGCCTATGATGATGTACTTTTCAGAAACATTTTACCACAGATATACTAGAAACAGTCTTTGAGGTTGTGGAGGATATCTGAGAATTGTGACTTGCTTGTAACGAAGGCAAACATTTGTGTAAATACTTTTCATTGTCCAATTAATCATAGCTCAGAAATTATTGTATGCAGAATTTACGTTTGTATCAAATTCCTGACTACATAAGAACATAATAGGAGCAGGAGTAGGCCATTGGCCCCTCGAGCCTGCTCCACCATTTAATAAGATCGTGGCTGATCTGATCCTGGGGTCAGCTCCACTTCCCCGCCCGTTCCTCATAACCCTTCTGTAATCTTCCCGCAAGTTTAACCTATTTATTTTAATAGGTTTCGATAGGCGATCGACTCTGATAAAAAAGCAGATAAAGGGAATTCGATACCAATGTATGATAAAATTGCATAGTGTAACATCGGTGCTATCAGGGGCAAATAGGTGAGCTGAGTTGTCTGTATATCAGTATATTCTGCTGAATTGTCAGGGATTCCTTACAGTTGTAGAAAGGGGATAATTGCACACTTATTGCTCTCTCCATACCATCCCTTGATGCTGTGTTTTAATGCACTGGGAAGGAACTGCATGTTGTCATCAAGAGAATTGCAGTCAGAATGGTTACCCCTTACTTGCTTTAACCAACAATCTTAAAGCATGGAACACAGTAACAAGGAGCTATCTTGGAGCCAATGATACCTCCCATTTCTCATATTTCACCCGTAGCCTGTCGACACATGCAGGGAAATGACATTCTCCCCCGGATCAGAGAGAAATTACCTTGTTAACGTGGTCTTTATTGCAAGGGGGTTGGAGTACAACAGTAAGGAAGTCTTGCTACAAATGTACAGGGCCTTGCTGAGACCACACCGGGAGTACTGTGCACAGTTTTGGTCTCCTTATCTAAGGAAGGAAATACTTGCCTTAGAGACGGTGCAACAAAGGTTCACTAGATTGATACCTGGGATGAGAGGGCTGTCCTATTAGGAGAGATTGAGTGGATTGGGCGTATACTCTCTGGAGTTTAGAAGAATGAGAGGTAATCTCATTGAAATGTATAAGATTCTGAGGGGGATTGACAGGGTAGATGCTGGGAGGATGTTTCCCCGGCTGGAGAGTTTAGAACCAGGGGGCACAGTCTCAGGATAAGGGGTCGGGCTTTTAAAACTGAGATGAGGAGGAATTTCTTCACTCAGAGCGTTGTGAATCTTTGGAATTCTCTACCCCAAAGGGTTGTGGATGCTGAGTTATTGAGTATATTCAAGGCTGAGATAGATGGATTTTTGGACTCTGGAGGAATCAAGGGATATGGGGATTGGGCGGGAAAGTGGAGTTGAGGTCGAAGATCAGCCATGATCTTATTGAATGGCGGAGCAGGCTCGAGGGGCCGTATGCCCTAATCAAGCTCCTAATTCTTATGTTCTTATCTCCCCTGAGTCAGGAGGGAAATAACTATCTCCTTGGATTGGGTGCTTTTAGTAAGTTCTCAGCTCGCGTACTGTGACACTGAAATAAACACTAGTATATAGTAATAAAGACACTCAAAGATCAAGAATAGTGTCAACACTATAATATTAGCCATAAACTTCAAACTACAAACCTGAAATACATCCTGCCATGAAAATAGTTCCCCTTAAACACATTTTGGTTCAATGGAATTGGATTTTGAAGAGTTTTCATTTTCCATATCAGTATTTTAAGGAATGCTCCTTAATGTTGCAATATTGCATTTATTTTAATCATTAAAATGGTAGAAAATTGTCCTGTTATTGTAAATCCTTCTTCAATTGAATTATTGTGTCCTTATTTTTTCTTTGTACAGAATCATTGCCTTAATTTTCAGTAATAGAAATACTGTCTAGATAGTTCAGCTGGGATGTCCATCACCTGCAGACACCCATTACCAAACTAAGAGTTTTTGATCATGGGATGTGGACATCGCTGGCAGGGCCGGCATTTATTGCCCATCCCTAATTGCCCTTGAAAAGGTGGTGATGAGTAACCTTCTTGAACCGCTGCAGTCCGTGTGGTGAAGGTGCTCCCACAATGCTGTTAGGGAGGGAGTCCCAAGATTTTGACCCAGCGACGATGAAGGAACGGCGATATATTTCCAAGTCAGGATGGTGTGTGACTTGGAGGGGAATGAGCAGGTGATGGTGTTCCCATGCCCCTGCTGCCCTTGTCCTTCTAGATGGTAGAGGTCGCGGGTTTGGGAGATGCTGCCGAAGAAGCCTTGGCGAGTTGCTGCAGTGCATCTTGTCGATGGTACACACTGCAGCCACGGTGCGCCGGTGGTGGAGGGAGTGAATGTTGAAGGTGGTGGATGCCAATCAAACGGGCTGCTTTGTCCTGGAAGGTGTCGAGCTTCTTGAGTGTTGTTGGAGCTGCTCTCATCCAGGCAAGTGGAGAGTATTCCTCACACTCCTGACATATGCCTTATTGATGGTGGAAAGGCTTTGGGAAGTCAGGAGGTGAGACACTTGCCGCAGATTAGAAACATAGAAACATAGAAAATAGGTACAGGAGTAGGCCTTTCGGCCCTTCGAGCCTGCACCACCATTCAATGAGTTCATGGCTGAACATGCAACTTCAGTACCCCATTCCTGCTTTCTCGCCATACCCCTTGATCCCCCTAGTAGTAAGGACTACATCTAACTCCTTTTTGAATATATTTAGTGAATTGGCCTCAACTACTTTCTGTGGTAGAGAATTCCACAGGTTCACCACTCTCTGGGTGAAGAAGTTTCTCCTCATCTCGGTCCTAAATGGCTTACCCCTTATCCTTAGACTGTGATCCCTGGTTCTGGACTTCCCCAACATTGGGAACATTCTTCCTGCATCTAACCTGTCTAAACCCATCACAATTTTTAACGTTTCTATGAGATCCCCTCTCATTCTTCTGAACTCCAGTGAATACAAGCCCAGTTGATCCAGTCTTTCTTGATATGTCAGTCCCGCCATCCTGGGAATCAGTCTGGTGAACCTTCGCTGCACTCCCTCAATAGCAAGAATGTCCTTCCTCAAGTTAGGAGACCAAAACCGTACACAATACTCCAGGTGTGGCCTCACCAAGGCCCTGTACAACTATAGTAACACCTCCATGTCCCTGTACTCAAATCCCCTCGCTATGAAGGCCAACATGCCATTTGCTTTCTTAACCGCCTGCTGTACCTGCATGCCAACCTTCAATGACTGATGTACCATGACACCTAGGTCTCGTTGCACCTTCCCTTTTCCTAATCTGTCACCATTCAGATAATAGTCTGTCTCTCTGTTTTTACCACCAAAGTGGATAACCTCACATTTATCCACATTATACTTCATCTGCCATGCATTTGCCCACTCACCTAACCTATCCAAGTCACTCTGCAGCCTCACAGCATCTTCCTCGCAGCTCACACTGCCAGCCAACTTAGTGTCATCCACAAATTTGGAGATACTACATTTAATCTCCTCATCTAAATCATTAATGTACAATGTAAACAGCTGGGGCCCCAGCACAAAACCTTGCGGTACCCCACTAGTCATTGCCTGCCATTCTGAAAAGTACCCATTTACTCCTACTCTTTGCTTCCTGTCTGACAACCAGTTTTCAATCCACGTCAGCACACTACCCCCAATCCCATGTGCTTTAACTTTGCACATTAATCTCTTGTGTAGGACCTTGTCGAAAGCCTTCTGAAAGTCCAAATACACCACATCAACTGGTTATCCCTTGTCCACTCTACTGGAAACATCCTCAAAAAATTCCAGAAGATTTGTCAAGCATGATTTCCCTTTCACAACTCCATGCTGACTTGGACCTATCTTGTCACCTCTTTCCAAATGTGCTGCTATGACATCCTTAATAATTGATTCCATCATTTTACCCACTACCGATGTCAGACTGACCGGTCTATAATTCCCTGTTTTCTCTCTCCCTCCTTTTTTAAAAAGTGGGGTTACATTGGCTACCCTCCACTCCATAGGAACTGATCCTGAGTCTATGGAATGTTGGAAAATGACTGTCAATGCATCCACTATTTCCAAGGCCACCTCCTTAAGTACTCTGGGATGCAGTCCATCAGGCCCAAGGGATTTATTGGCCTTCAATCCCATCAATTTCCCCAACACAATTTCCCGACTAATAAGGATTTCCCTCAGTTCCTCCTTCTTACTAGACCCTCTGACCCCTTTTATATCCGGAAGGTTGTTTGTGTCCTCCTTAGTGAATACCGAACCAAATTACTTGTTCAATTGGTCTGCCATTTCTTTGTTCCCTGTTATGACTTCCCCTGATTCTGACTGCAGAGGACCTATGTTTGTCTTTACTAACCTTTTTCTCTTTACATATCTATCAAAACTTTTGCAGTCCGTCTTAATGTTCCCTGCAAGCTTCCTCTCGTACTCTATTTTCTCTGACCTAATCAAACTCTTTGTCCTCCTCTGCTGAGTTCTAAATTTCTCCCAGTCCCCGGTTTCACTGCTATTTCTGGCTAATTTGTATGCCACTTCCTTGGCTTTAATACTATCACTGATTTCCCTTGATAGCCACGGTTGAGCTACCTTCCCTTTTTTATTTTTACGCCAGACAGGGATGTACAATTGTTGTAGTTCATCCATGCGGTCTCTAAATGTCTGCCATTGCCCATCCACAGCCAACCCCTTAAGTATCATTCGCCAATCTATCCTAGCCAATTCACGCCTCATACCTTCAAAGTTACCCAGCCTCTGACCTGCTCCCAACCAAACTATTGGCAAATCCACTTAAAGGGACGGGTTTTGTTTGACCAATATGGAGTTCATACTCTTTCCTTGTATGGGGCATAACCCACTTACCTCAACACAGAGAATTTGGACACAAATTGGCAAGAGCTAAACCAAATTGGCAAGAGCTAAACCAGAGGTAATCTAGGTGTGGGTGTAATCTGGGTTTAAACATAGAAACATAGAAACATAGAAATTAGGTGCAGGAGCAGGCCATTCAGCCTTTCGAGCCTGCACCGCCATTCAATAAGATCATGGCTGATCATTCAACCTCAGTACCCCTTTCCTGCTTTCTCTCAATACCCCTTGATCCGTTTGGTCGCAAGGGCCATATTCAACTCCCTTTTGAATATATCTAACGAACTGGCCTCAACAAGTTTCTGAGGTAGAGAATTTCACAGGTTAACCATTCTCTGAGTGAAGAAGTTTCTCCTCATCTCGGTCCTAAATGGCTTACCCCTTATTCTTAGACTGTGACCCCTGGTTCTGGAACTCCCCACCAACGGGAACATTCTTCCTGCCTCTAACCTGTCCAATCCTGTCCAAATTTTATCGTTTCTATGAGTTCCCTCTCATTCCAGTGGATACAAGCCCAGTTGATCCAGTCTCTCCTCATATGTCAGTCCTGCCATCCCGGGAATCAATCTGGTGAACCTTCACTGTACTCCCTCAATAGCAAGAACGCCCTTCCTCAGATTAGGAGACCAAAACTGAACGCAATATTCCAGGTGTGGCCTCACCAAAGCTTTGTACAACTGCAGTAAGCTCTCCCTGCTCCTATACTCAAATCCCCTAGCTATGAAGGCCAACATGCCATTTGCCTTCTTCACCACCTGCTGTACCTGCATACCAAACTTCAATGACTGATGTACCATGACACCCAGGTCTCGTTGCACCTCCCCTTTTCCTAATCTGCCATCATTCAGATAATATTCTGTCTTCCTGTTTTTCGCACCAAAGTGGATAACCTCACATTTATCCACATTATACTGCATCTGCCATGCATTTGCCCACTCACCTAATTTGTCCAAGTCACCCTGCAGCCTCTTAGCTTCCTCCCACAGCTCACACCACCACCTAGCTTAGTGTCATCTGCAAACTTGGAGATATTACACTCAATTCCTTCATCCAAATCATTGATGTATATTGTAAATAGCTGGGGTCCCAGCACTGAACCATGTGGCACCTCACTGGTCACTGCCTGCCATTCTGAAAAGGACCCGTTTAATCCGACTCGCTGCTTCCTGTCTGCCAACCAGTTCTCTATCCACGTCAGTACATTACCCCCAATACCATGTGCTTTAATTTTGCACACTAATCTCTTGTGTGGGACCTTGTCAAAAGCCTTTTGAAAGTCCAAATACACCACATCCACTGGTTCTCCCTTATCCACTCTACTGGTTACATCCTTAAAAAATTCTAGATTTGTCAAGCATGATTTCCCTTTCATAAATCCATGCTGACTAGGACTGATTAACTGCTTTCCAAATGTGCTGCTATTTCATCTTTAATAATTGATTCCAACATTTTCTCCACTACCGATGTCAGGCTAACCAGTCTATAATTCCCTATTTTCTCTCTCCCTCGTTTTTTAAAAAGTGTTGTTACATTTGCTACCCTCCAGTCCATAGGAACTGATCCAGAGTCAATAGAATGTTGAAAAATGATCACCAATGCATCCACTATTTCGAGGGCCACTTCCTTAATTACTCTGGGATGCAGCCTATCAGGCCCTGGGGATTTATCGGCCTTCAAGCCCATCAATTTCCCTAACACAATTTCCTGACTAATAAGGATTTCCTTCAGTTCCTCCTTTTTGCTCGACCCTCGAACCCCTAGTATTTCCGGAAGGTTATTTGTGTCTTCCTTAGTGAAGACAGATCCAAAGTATTTATTCAATTGGTCTGCCATTTCTTTGTTGCCCATTATAAATTCACCTGAATCCGACTGCAAAGGACCTACGTTGGTCTTCACTAACCTTTTTCTCTTCACATATCTATGGAAGCTTTTGCAGTCAGTTTTTATGTTCTCTGCAAGCTTCTTCTCCTGCTCTATTTCCCCCCTCCTAATTAAACCCTTTGTCCTCCTCTGCTGAATTCTAAGTTTCTCCCAGTCCTCTGGTTTGCTGCTTTTTCTGGCCAATTTATATGCCTTTTCCTTGTATTTAACACTATCCCTAATTTCCCTTGTTAGATACGGTTTTCGCACAAATGCCTGCAGAAAATGGGAAATGGGTACAAATCATCATGTAAATGAATAAATACTTCAGGGTGATTCTTTATCCATGCGACCTGCTGGCAGAACGAGTGGAAAGTTTGCTCCGCTGTAAAAGAAAGAAAGACTTGCATTTATACAGCACCTTTCATGACCACCAGATGTCTCAAAGTGCTTTGCAGCCAATTAAATACTTTTGGAGAGTAGTCACTGTAGAAATGTGGAAAATGCAGCAGCCAATTTGCACACAGCAAGCTCCCACAAACAGCAACGTGATAATGGCCAGATAAACTATTTTTGTTATATTGATTGAGGGATAAATATTGGCCAGAACACCTGGGAGTGCTCCCTTGCTCTTCTTCGAAATAGCACCATGGTGTATTTTACATCCACCTGAGGAGGCAGATAGGACCTCAGTATAATATCTCATCTGAAAGACAATACCTTCGACAGTGCAGCACTCCCTCAGCACTGCACTGGAGTGTCAGCCTAGAATTATATGCTCAAGTCCCTAGAGTGGGACTTGAACCCATTACTTCCTGACCCAGAGGCAAGTGTGCTACCCACTGAACCACAGCTGACACCATGCTATAGGCCATGGTTGACCTTCTAGGGGCAATTCTACAATCCCACACTCCAATCAGGAAGCTGCTTTAGAAGGAAGTGTGGGTCAGAGAATTGGGACTACATTATCATAGCTCTGTATCCAACCTGCTTGCCCTGTTGGTCTGACTCTTTGCTGGAAGCGTGCAATCGCAGAATCACCTCGCTGGTATTTCTTTTCATTCACCTATATTTATTTTTTTCTGTTTCCAGTTGGAGGCTGAATGTTAATACTCACCTTTGGATCGCTCCTACACACATCTACGATTTCCTTCAGCTATATGTCCCTGCCAGCACTCTCTGCTCTCTTGGGGCATCTACTCCTTTATTCATTCTCAGGATGTGGGCGTTGCTGGCATGCCCGGCATTTACTGCCCATTGCTATTTTCCACCAGAAGCTGGCGGCAGTGGTTTGAAACAACTAAGTGTCTTACTTGGCCACTTCAAATGGCAGTTAAGAGTCAACTAGGTTGGTGTGAGACTGGAGTCACATATAGGCCCAGACAAGAAGACAAACTTCCTTCCATGAAGAAACTAGTTGGGTTTTTAATACGATCCAGTGGTCATTTTTATTGATACCAGCTTTTCATTTCCTGACTTTTTCTAAACTGCATTCAAATTCTCACTCTGCGATTGTGGGATCTGAACTCATGTTCCCTGGATTACCAGCCCAATAATATAGCCGCTACACTACAATTCCTTCAGCCATCGTGCTCACACCTTCTGGAACTTCCTTTCTCATCGTCTTTTCTCTTGTCGCCCTCCTTCCTGCCTTCAAAAGCATAATAGGAAGGCTTTTATTTCGTCCCCTCTCTTCACTGTGCGACAAGGGCAAGGGGCATTAAAAAGGTTAACGGGAAAAGTAAAAGAAAGAACAAGGGTCAGCATTCTGAGAAAATTGGAATCTGGTTTGAATACAGAATGCATTAAAAACTAATTTGGAGAGTTAGTACCATTAATAACTATGGAGGGGTGTGATGTGTAGCAATGACAGCTTAGGTGTGAACAGGACAGAGAACGTAATATTCCTGGTTATATTTTCAGGAGAAAGGAAAAAATGGTGGCAGCATTAACAGAATTATTCCCAGTATTGAAACAAACCAGCAATGACTGTTCTTGATTAACCCATGCATCTAGTTCACTAATTAGATTTTCAATTATGAATGTCAGAGTTTACCCATAATATTACACTAACTGACATTAGACAGGAGTTAGAAAGGAGAGACTTGAGATACTGGAACTATTTCCACTTGAGCAGAGAAGGCTGAGAAGGTTTAATGGAAGTTGTCAAAATGATGAAGGGGTTTATTAGGTTGAAGATACAAGGCTATGAGAAGAGAACAGAGGAGTGGGATTAGTATTGAGTTGTTCCAACTAAAAGCAAATTCTGATAGACGGATGGCCTGCTTCTGCATTGTAACCTTCAATGGTTCTTCCTGTTGTCCCTCCTGCTGATGCCCTTCTCATTGTCCACCGAACCACCCTGTACAGTGCTCTGAGATGTCTCACCGTACACGAGAAATGATAAGTTAATTTTATCACCAATGCAGAGAAAAGCCCTCCCTTCTCTATCACATCAATGTACCTTACCCCAGCCTTAGAAAAACACTCCCTAATCCATTAGTCTGAATGCAGCCAGACTGATTTGGATGAAGATCTCCTCTCATGCAAAATGTTCCTGAGCAATCTCAACCAAGTCCCTAGTGTCCTGGCCAATATTCAGCCCTCAACCAATGTCAAAAACATTACCTGGTCATTTATGTCATTGTTGTTTGTGGGAGCTTGCTGTGCACAAATTGACTGTTGCATTTCCTATATTACAACAGTGACTAGACTTCAAAAGTACTTCATTGGCTGTGAAACGTTTTGGCACGTCCCCGAGGTCGTGAAAGGCGCTATATAAATTCAAGTTCTTTCTTTGCTTCCCATTGGAAAGAAGGGACCAGCAAAAGATTGGTGGCTCCAGCCTTTGTCCTTCATCTAGTGAAATTTGTGGGCTCACTGTCTCCTTGGACATTAAGTGGGATTTCCACATCTAGTCCACCAGTAATGGTGCCTTCCAGGGGCTTGACTTCCTCATTCATCCTATTTATTTTAAACTTTGCTAAGATAGTGTATGCAAGCATTGTGCGATTGCAAAAAATCTTTCTTTCTACGTAGCCTTAAATGTACTTAAAGTGCTTTGGGATGTCCTAAGGTTGTAAAAGGCGTTATATAAATGCAAGTTCTTTCTTTATAAACCCACAAAGACATCCATTAATTAGCTACAGTGATTGACAGTGTGGGAAATGGAAGCAGACGTGTAAAGGTCTAGCTGAGATTGGTGTAGAGTGAAGGGAGCTTTATCCTGCATCAAATTCATGTTATAACTGACTGGGAGTGAGTGCTCAACGGGGCAGCGTAGAGGGAACGTTAATCTGTGTGCAACCAATGAGTTCCTGGGACAATGTCCATAGAGGAGGTGGCATCTGACAGATTGGCAATTCCCCAGCACTGGTGTATTTCAACAGGTTAAACACAAAAATAATCACCACATCAAACAAAAAAAATCACATGTGAAAGATCGAGATGAAAGTTGAGTCTGAAAATCCTGAAGGGGGTCTGCCTCAGGAAACAAGGTCCAGCTTCTTGTACAGTCTCCGCAAATTTAAAGCAATGCACAATTCTGTTTCAACCTTTTAACATCAGGAACCACCAGACCTGCTCACCACTTGCATTTCAGCTATCACTTAGGCACGTTGTGCAGGTTCTACCACAGCTGCAATGCTTCAGATTACAGCTTTGAAATCCAAAACTCCAAGAGATAAGGGGTGCACCATAACACTGATTGCAGCTCAGCACTCTGCTGTCCTTTGTTGGACTGCTTTCTTACTCTTTTTTGTTTCGTTGCTTTAAATGTTGGATTACACACACTCAGTTGTAGTAATGGCTTGGACTTAATTAATTAAACTTCATACTACACAAAAATCAGTATGAAAGTTACTGAGTGTTTTGGATCGATAATAATAGACCCAGGTTCGGGATGAATGTTAAATAAGAGACAAGACAAATGACGTAAAGATAAAACACCATTTACTGAGAGAAAAAAAACATAATACAGTTTACGAAGAAAAGGGAAGTATGATAAGATGCAACAAAGCTCACAGCCTTCGGCCCGTCGGGAACTCCACAACGATGGCTGGTCAGGAGCCTTGGGGGTCCCGGCACCGCTCGCGAATCACGGTCCAAGGTGAAGTTCAAAGAGCTACTGGACAGTTCTGTTCCTTTATATTATTGAACAAACATGGGTTCATGTGGCTTATGGCCAACTCCTAATTTGTAAGGCCCCAGCTGTTCTTCCACAAAGCATGAGACCTCGGGGCGCCAATCGTCCCGTAAACAAGATGGTGTGCGCATCAAGGTCTCTCTCTCTCTCTCTCTCTCTGCATCGACAACATTCCACGAGGCATGAAGCAGAAATACACTGTAAATGTCGGAATATCATAATTAACCCTATGTGATTAACCATATACAATACAATCCACCTTTGATATTTAGACATTCCAAGTAATATAATCGAGTTGAAGGCGTAATGCATCAGTTACACGTTGAGTATGTGCAAGCAATGCCCGCAATCTACACCAAAGAATACATACAAGCAGTAATATCAGTAATAACGCGACGAGTAAAACAACGATAGGATGTATTAACAGCTTCAAAGCGGCGGATGTTTTTGGGGACCATCCGTAAAAGATGTCCCACCAATGGTGTACCGTAAGGTCAGTGACTGTTGTCGCAACTCTGACCAAGGTGCTTTCACTGTAACTCATAGCAACTTGCAGAGTATGAAGAGTACGCCCTCGTTTGCTCAATTTGTCAGTGACCTTTTGGTTATCTTTTAGAAATTGAGCTAAACGAGTTAGGTCTACAGTGGGAGGAAGGTTAGTAATGCCTAGGACGGTGCGATGGCGCACAACATTTTTCCATCGTCCCAATCGATATGACCTTTTAGAATGAAGGTCATATATGGTATACACATCTTTAAAGCAAGCATTTAGAGGAGGATCTTTACGGGCACCGTCAAGATAAATGGGATAGACACTAGTAATATAAACATGATTCTGTCCGATTTCATGTAAAATTGTATCATTGTATGGTACAAGTGTCCAAATACATGTTCCCACTGTATGCTATAGGGAGCATGGTTCAAACACAGGTGCGTGCAAAGGACACACAATACCGAAAGGCCATATTTGACAATCTTGAGCTTGGTGAGTTCTATTGCTAGCATCAATCCATCCACTCTTGAACTCGGGTACCCACAGATTTTGGCCATACAGGTGAGGAAGCACTATAAACTGGCACCAAATGTTGATTTTTGTGATATTGATATTCCCATAGTAAAGTTACACCCCTGGTCATCACAATGTGTATGTTGCATATCAGGTTTTACCCCTAGATTTCTGTTGCCGAAGTGGAATATTTTGCTCCGACTATTGCGTGTGATGACCTAATTCTTGTTGTCGCCCGGTGACACTCCCTATCTCTTGAGTAGTTTTATCTATGTGTTCCCACCACATTACATCCGACAGCCAACTAGAAAACATCTGTCCTGTGAGACCTCTGTCCCATGCATTTCGCAATCGAATTGCATCTCCAGTGAGTCTCCCTACCTTTTGTATTTTGTTTTGTAAGGTCTCGATATCCATAGAGTTTAATGCTCCTATTCCTGTTCCTACGCCTCCTAATATTGTGGCTAATATATCATGCCTTTGTCTCACTGACGCTTTCAGATTTGCTTTAATTGTTGTTATATTACAAGTGTCAGACGGCTTGTCCACATATCGGACTTGTAGTGTGAGATTTAACATGGGTGGGGATGTAAGCACAGGTGTACATGTAGAGTGTAGCCGTTGCAAATGATCCATGGGGCTCTTAGAATGCTTAATTACACACATTAACCAAAAGTGGCCCATAATCCCTACCAGTGATTACAGAGGCATTTGTACATCCATACCATAGAGACGCATTTAACTTAATTTTGTCTGACATAGTGTCATTGCTTGACGTAATGTTGCGGGCCCAACTCCTTAACCATGTGACGTTGAGCAATAACGACACATTGGAGAGCACATTGCATATCATTGTCATATCTTTTTGCCACTTGATTGATAACATGATGTTGGCCCCCGTGCTTACTGTTAATAGCACCTGTCCTGGGCCTCCCCAGTACCCACATGCGTCACAAGTGCTGCTCCAGTGTCCTATAGTGCAGGCTTGCCCGGAAGGACAGGTAAAATTGTCTTGCGTACGATCAGTGTTAGCTAACCGCCACCCTGTACGGCCATCCCATGCTGTGTTTGAGGATGGAAGTAGCACAGTCACAGATAACGAGACACAGAGACTTGCCAGCACGAGTTGGTAAGTCGCCATTTTGGGCAGAATTCCTGTGGGAGGAAGCATAAGTATACTAATTCAGCCCCGTTTAATCAATTTACCCTTGTCAACGCAGAGAGGAATATCTTGACCAGTCAGGAGCACCCAATAAGTGTTTCCTTCTCCTTTCGCTAAGATTTCCCCTGCTTGTAAGGGTTTCTGGGGGTACTGCACCCACACTTTTCCTCCTTCACAAACTGTGTCCTGAGTCTGATTTTCTTTTTCAATAGTAGGGACACTAACTTTGCCTAACATGTGGCTTATTGGAGTTGCCCCCCGCAATGGTCGGTAATTCAGATTGTGCACTGCTTGTGGTAAGACCTTTAACCACCCTTGCAATGTGTTAGTGGGAGTTAATATTTTAATCTGTTGCTTAAGTAGTCCATTCATGTGTTCTATTAACCCTGCAGCTTGCGGATAGTAAGGTATGTGAAACATCCAATCGATCCCGTTGTCTACCGCCCACTGTTGCACTGTTTGACCTGTGAAGTTCGACCCATTATCGGACTGCACTTCTGCTGGCTCACCGTAGTATGTGATTAAATTCTCCAGTCCTTTAATCGTACTTTGTTGATTCGCTTTAGTCACTGGATAAGCTATCAAAAGTCCAGAATAGGTATCAACAGCAGTGAGCAAATATTGGAACCGTTGTTGCAATGGTAAAGGTCGTACATAATCAACTTGCCATATTTGTGCTGGTTGAGTCCCTCTCTTAATATGGGTTGTCGTTGTAGGGGAAAATGCTTCACCTTTTGACAAATTTCACAGGTGTTTATGATCTGTTTAACACCGTCAGTAGTCAAATGTAACTCCCTATTTCATGCCCATTGTATTGTACCCTGAATGCCCAAATGTCCAGATTTGTGGTGGGCCCACTTGCCTATGCCATATTCTTCCTCTTCTGCCTCTTTGACAGCCCGTACCCGGGCTATATTATCAACGGTGTTATTGTGTTCAGTTTTGGTCTCCTAATCTGAGGAAGGACATTCTTGCTATTGAGGGAGTGCAGCAAAGGTTCACCAGACTGATTCTTGGGATGGCTGGACTGACATATGAGGAGAGACTGGATCGATATGGCCTGTATTCACTGGAGTTTAGAAGGATGAGAGGGGATCTCATAGAAACATATAAAATTCTGACGGGACTGAACAGGTTAGATGCGGGAAGAATGTTCCTGATGTTGGGGAAGTTCAGAACCAGGGGACATAGTCTACAGATAAGGGGTAAGCCATTTAGGACTGAGATGAGGAGAAACTGTGGAATTCCCTGCCGCAGAGAGTTATTGATGCCAGTTCATTGGATATATTCAAGAGGGAGTTAGATATGGCCCTTACGGCTAAAGGGATCAAGGGGTATGGAGAGAAAGCAGGAAAGGAGTACTAAGGTGAATGATCAGCTATGATCTTATTGAATGGTGGTGCAGGCTTGAAGGGCCGAATGGCCTACTCCTGCACCTATTTTCTATGTTTCTATGTTTCATTCCACCCACCATTGCTGATTGTACGGTACCCTCCTGGTCAGTCCACCCTGTGACCTCTGCACGTACAGGCCTGGGAAGGCTGTTTTTCAGAGCCAGCCTTTTTGTCAGTTGTTCATCGGTTGGCTCGGTGACCTGACCCAAGGGCTGCAATTAACAACTTCCAAGCGACTGTTCATGTGCCTAGTTTAGGACATTGCTTCAACCTCAGTTAACGGGGCTGATTTTCATTCTTTGCTGAGGCAAGTCAGCTGCCCACTCAACCTATGTTCTGCCCATCCTGCGCCTCACTGATCATAGACCCCGCCGGTTCTACACCCCGTCCACCATGCATCCCGCCCGACCTATGCCCCGCCCATCATAGACCCTGCCGGCCCTGTGCTCTGTCTGACCTACACCAAACCCTTCTATGCTCAGCCAAACCTACACACTGGCAGACCTACGCCCTGCCCCTCCTACAATTTCCTTTGGAAGTTGATGGAAAGGAACATTGGGCGAAGTGTATAACGGGTACCCCAACCCTACACAACTCTGTCAATCTCAGTCTTGAAAGCATCAACTGACCCCCAGCATCCACAGCCTTTTTTGGGAGAGAGTTTCAGATTTCCGCTACCCTTTGTGTGAAGAAGTGCTTCCTTATTTCCCTCCTGAATGACCTGGCTCTAATTTTAAGATTATGCCCCTTTGTTCTGGATTCCCCTGCCAGAGGAAGTAGCTTTTCCATATCTACCCTATTGAATCCTTTCGACAGTTTAAACATCTCGATCAGATCACCCTCCAATCTGCTAAACGCAAGGGATTACAAACCAAGTTTATGCAACCTGTCCTCATAATTTAACTCCCTAAATTAGGTCCTCAGTTTAACCCCCTATTTATGGTGAATTTGTAAAGAATTCATTGCATTAAGCCTCTGTTTGTTATATCCTTGAACTCGCACACAACTGTGAACAGTGCTCTTCTGAATGTGACTGTCTCGTTCCAAAGGGTTGGAGTGGGGAGGAGGGAATATCGGTTAAAGTCAGCATTTTTGAAAGAGTGAGCTCAATTCTAAAATGGCTGCCTGAAGCCCTGACTGGACTCATCCTATCATCAGTAAGATAGATGTGAGTCCCATATTCATGATTCCAAGGAGGGCAAGTGTGAGTTCTGAGATGACGCAAGACTCAGTTGAAGGTTGTAAAGGGAGCTTTGGAATAATGAACTAGAGGGAGATCAATAACCAGGGGGCATAGATTTAAAGTAATTGATCCCCTCACACAGTCACTTCAGGCTCCTATTCGTAGATTAACACATGTGAACAAATCGCTTGCTGAAACACAGCAACAACATGTTCGTCATGACATGCTCATACTTAGATAGTTAGAAGCAAAAAATCTCTCACTGCACTTCTTTCCTCAGGACACCATGGTGTATAAACCACTTATATTTATTCATTCTATGATTCTATAAATTTGCAGGGCTATGGAGAAGGGGAAGAGGAGTGGGACTAGCTGAGAGTTGGCATGGGCATGACGGGCTGAATGGCCTTCTTCCATGTTGTAAGCGTTCCACGATTCTATGATTCTAAGGATTAGAGGGGAGTTGAGCAGAACTTATTTCCGCAAGCAGAGAGGTCAATAACCAGGCGGCATAGATTTAAAGTAGTTGGTAGAAGGATTAGAGGGGAGTTGAAGAGAAATCTTTTCACCCAGAGGGTGGTGGGGGTCTGGAACTCACTGCCTGAAAGGGTGGTAGAGGCAGAAACCCTCACCACATTTAAAAAGTACTTGGATGTGCACTTGAAGTGCTGTAACCTACAGGGCTACGGACCTAGAGCTGGAAAGTGGGATTAGGCTGGGGGGGGGCACAGACACAATGGGCCGAATGGCCTCCTTCTGATGTCGTGTGGTTCTACGGGTGACTTTTCTCATCTGCATGTATTGTGCTTTTGCCACTTTGAAATATTTTTGAGATGCCATCTAAAAGCAAATTCTTTATCAGAAGTGGAATTATACATCGTTTACCTAAACAGCATTATGCTCATTAAGTTTGGCCTCAGTGTTTGATTACTTCGAGGAGTTTGTTAAAGTTTTTTTTGAAACATGTTACGAATTGTTCAGCTGTAAGCATTAGGTTTTGTAAGAATACAGCATGCGGGAGAGTTTTGCAACGAGTCTACCTGCGCTGCGATTCTAGCAAAGCAGAAAATCGGTCTAAAATGTAATTAAACAATTGAGGAGGAAAACAAGAGAAGTCATCAAATGAGATTAAACTGATTCTTTAATGGTTAGAAATGACTGGGCTGTGTTCCGCTCTGTGTCTGGTGTACACAAATGATGCAACTTAGTATCTCACTGAGATAAAATGGGGGGGGGGTAAAGGGACAAAGTATAGCCACTGAATCCTCTACAATGGCACAACACCCATTGGGTCATCGACCCGAAACGTTAACTCTCTTTCTCTCTCCACCCATGCTGCCTGCCCCGCTGAGATTTTTAGAATTCTCTGTTTTTATTTCAGATTCTAGCATCTGCAGTATTTTGCTTTTGTATTAGCACAAATGATAGGTTCCTGTGCATGTCTCCCATCATCTGTAGAGTGAATGTACCGTCCTTGGGTACTTGCGGGTTAGATACGAGCACAAAAACAAGGGTGACTGGAATTGATCACATTTGCAACACTTTAAAAAAAAAATTATTTATTTTAAGTAAAGGTATGCGTTTGGGGTTTTTTCTGTGAATGTTAGTGCGTTTTGTATGTGTGTGTGTGAGTGTCTGTATTTTGCCTGTGTGTGTGTGTTGGTCAAAGTGTTGCTAAGAGAAAAGATGTCACGTCCCCACCACACCTAAGTTCCATTTTTATTTCTATAAAAGGAGGCGTTTTGCAAGGGTACTGTTTATTTTGCTTTCCCCTCTCTCTCTCCCAATAAAAAAACAGATTATCTGGTCATTATCACATTGCTGTTTGTGGGAGCTTGCTGTGTGCAAATTGGCTGACACGTTTCCTACATTGCAACAGTGACTACACTTCATCACTATCATTACAGCCTGTAGACCATGAGCTTGGTGGCAGATTTGAGGGCCTGATCTTCGAACACTCTTTTCCTCAGGTGACCGAAGGCTGTGCTGGTGCACTGGAGGCGGTGCTGAATCTCGTCGTCGATGTCTGCCCTTGCTGATAATAGGCTCCAGAGGAATGGAAAATGGTCCACGTTGTCCAGGGCCACGCCGTGGATCTTGATGACTGGGGGGCAGTGCTGTGTGGTGGGGTCAAGTTGGTGGAGGACCTTTGTCTTACGGATGTTTAGTGTAAGACCCATGCTTTCGTACACCTCGGTGAAGATGTTGACTATGACTTGGGAGTTCAGTCTCTGAATGTGCGCAGACGCAAGCGTCGTCTTCGTATTGTAGCTCGACGACAGAGGTTGGGATGGTCTTGGATCTGGCCTGGGGACGACGAAGGTTGAGCAGGTTCCCACTGGTTCTGTAGTTTAGTTCCAATCCTGTATGGCTCAGAGACATGAACCATATACAGTAGACACCTCAAATCACTGGAAAAATACCACCAACAATGTCTCCGCAAGATGCTGCAAATCCCCTGGGAGGACAGACGCACCAACGTTAGCAACCTCGATCAGACCAACATCCCCAGCATCGAAGCATTGACCACACTCGACCAGCTCTGTTGGGCGGGCCACATTGTTCGCATGCCTGACACAAGACTCGCAAAGCAAGCGCTCTACTCGGAACTCCTACACAGCAAGCGAGCCCAAGGTGGGCAGAGGAAACATTTCAAGGGCACCCTCAAAGCCTCCTTGATAAAATGCAACATCCCCGCTGACACCTGGGAGTCCCTGGCCAAAGACCGCCCTAAATGGAGGAAGTGCATCCAGGAGATTGCTGAACATCTCAAGTCTCGTCCCGAGAGCATGCAGCGGAAGGAGCGTGCAGCAAACCAGACTCCCCACCCACCCTTTCCTTCACAACTGTCTATTACAACTGTGACAGAGATTGCAATTCCCATATTGGACTGTTCGGTCACCGAAGAACTCACTTTTAGAGTGGAAGCATGTCTTCCTCGATTTCGAGGGACTGCCTGTGATGGGACACTTCAAAAAATACTTCATTGGCTTTGGAAAGTCACGGAGGTCACGAAAGGCGCTATATAAATGCAAGTCGTTCTTTCAAATACTGTTGAGTGAAACTGGTTGAAGGACCTCCCTCCTCCCATGTAATGCCAGAAGATCGCAGGCATTCGTGACAAAATGAATTAAGAGAATTCATCTGGATCCCTGGTTTAAATCAAAGCGCGCAGGATGATATACAGGCTTCCCGTGTGTTGGAGGGTAATTCACTTAATTCTGCCTAAACAGATTGAGACTGTGATGTTATCCATTCTGTGAGCGGAATCATTTCCCTAACAACAATTTCCTGATTAACTTTGACTGCGCACAGACCGACGTCCCGTCCCACGATTCAAGGGATCTGGGCCCTTCAGCCTGTTAATGAATCTAACGAGCGCATTTCCAGTTTGGTTTGCTAAATTACCTATTAACTTCCCCTCCCTCCTCCCCTCTTAAGGGCATTAAATCTCCCTCAGAAAGCTGTTCTCATATTGCAGCCTCAGTCCTGCCACTTACAAATAAACCCATTGTGACACGAAAAGATCACCTCGAGATTATTAAGATTTTTTTTACATTAGAAAAAGCATCATTAACATAATGTGACGACCATTTTTTTTAAGTAGCTGAACTGGTTGATTTCCATTGTCCCATCTATTCCATTCCTTACATAAGAATTCGGAGCCTGCTCCACCATTCAATAAGATCATGGCTGATCTTCGACCTCAACACCACTTTTCCACACTATCTCAATATCCCGCAATTCTTTTAGACTCCAAAAATCTATCTAGCACAATCTTGAATATACTCAATGATTGAGCATCCACAGCCCTTTGGGGCAGATAATTCCAAAGATTCACAGCTCTGAGTGAAGAACTTCCTCCTCATCTCAGTCTTAAAAGCCCGACCCTTTGTCCTGAGACTGTGCCCCCCTGGTTCTAGACTCTCCAGCCTGGTGGAAACAATCTCTCAGCATCTACCCGTCAATCCCCCTCAGAATCTTATATGTTTCAATGAGATCACTTCTCATTTTTCTAAACTCCAGCTCTCTTTGACTGCTGATCCCATTGCCTGATCTATTCCAATCCTTTGACTTCTGATTTCTATTCTCCCATCTACTCCGGCCCTCTGTTGATTTTATTATTTTCGGTCTCCGGAA
Organism: Pristiophorus japonicus; assembly: GCF_044704955.1. Taxonomy (NCBI): domain Eukaryota; kingdom Metazoa; phylum Chordata; class Chondrichthyes; family Pristiophoridae; genus Pristiophorus; species Pristiophorus japonicus. Next base: position 10,699,376 of record NC_091985.1, on the reverse strand, counting down.
TCAACCTAGTGAACCTTCTCTGAACTGCTTCCAAAGTAAGTATATCTTTTCGTAAATTTGGAAACCAAAACTGCACTCAGTATTCCAGGTGTGGCCTCACCAATACCTTCTATAGCTGTAGCAAGACTTCCCTGCTTTTATACTCCATCCACTTTGCAATAAAGGCCAAGATTCCATTGGCCTTCCTGATCACTTGCTGTGCCTGCATATTATCCTTTTGTGTTTCATGTACAAGTACCCCCAGGTCCCGCTGTACTGCAGCACTTTACAATCTTTCTCCATTTAAATAATAACTTGCTCTTTGATTTTTCTGCCAAAGTGCATGACCTCACACTTTCCAACATTATATTCCATCTGCCAATTTTTTTTCCCACTCACTTAGCCTGTCTATGTCCTTTTGCAGATTTGTTGTGTCCTCCTCACACATTGCTTTTCCTCCCATCTTTGTATCGTCAGCAAACTTGGCTATGTTATACTTGGTCCCTTCTTCCAAGTCGTTAATATAGATTGTAAATAGTTGGGGTTCCAACACTGATCCGTGTGGCACCCCACTAGTTGCTGATTGCTAACCAGAGAATGAACCATTTATCCTGACTCTCTGTTTTCTGTTTGTTAGCCAATCCTCTATGCATGCTAATATATTATCCCCAACCCCATGAACTTTTATCTTGTGCAGTAACCTTTTATGTGGCACCTTGTCAAATGCCTTCTGGAAGTTCAAATACACCACATCCACTGGTTCCCCTTTATCCACCCTGTTTGTTACATCGTCAAAGAATTCCATCAAATTTGTCAAACATGACTTCCCCTTCATAAATCCATGCTGACTGCCTGACTGAATTTTGCTTTCCCAAATGTCCTGCTACTGTTTCTTTAATAACGGACTCCAACATTTTCCCAACCACAGGTGTTAGGCTAACTGGTCTATAGTTTCCTACCTTTTGTCTGCCTCCTTTTTTAAATAGGGGCATTATATTTGCAGTTTTCCAATCTGCTGGAACCTCCCCAGAATCCAGGGAATTTTGGTAAATTACAACCAATGCATCCACAATCCCTGCTGCTACTTCTATTAAGACCCTAGGAAGCAAGCCATCAGGTCCAGGGGATTTATCTGCCTTTAGTCCCAATATCTTACTGAGTACCACCTCCTCAGTGATTGGATTGTGATTGTGTTAATTTCCTCCCCTCTTATAGCCCCTTGACTATCCACTGTTAGAATATTGTTAGTGTCCTCTACCATAAAGACTGATACAAAATATTTGTTCAGAGTTTCTGCCATCTCCATGTTCCCAAATTCCGCGGTCTCATCCTCTAAGAGACCACCATTTACTTTAGCCACTCTTTTGACATGACATGAGAGGTGTCGAATAAGTGGGAGGCCTCGGCCGCCGGTGAAATACCACTACTCTTATCATTTTGAAAGCAGGAAAGGGGTACTGAGGGAATGATCAGCCATGATCTTATTGATGGTGGTGCAGGCTCGAAGGGCTGAATGGCCTACTCCTGGACCTATTTTCTATGTTTCTATGTTTTTTTCCCTTTTATATACCTATAGAAACTCTTGCTATCTGTTTTTATATTTCATGCTAGTTTCATAGTCTATCTTCCCTTTCTTAATTATTTTTTTAGTCATTCTTTGCTGGCTTTTATAAGCTTCCCAATCTTCTGTCCTCCCACTAGTTTTGGCCACTTTGTATGCCCTTGTTTTTAATTGGATAGCGTCCTTTATTTTTTTAGCTAGTCACGGATGGCTATCTTTTCTCTTACACCCTTTCCTTCTCACTGGAATATATTTTTCTTGAGAGTTGTGAAATATCTCCTTAAATGTACACCACTGTTCATCAACTGTCCTACATGTTAATCTATTTTCCCAGGCCACTTTACCCAACTTTGCCTTCATACCTTCATAGTCTCCTTTATTTAAGCTTAGTATGCTGGTTAGAGATTCAACTTTCTCGCCCTCCATCTGATCTAAGATAGTCTGCTCCCTGGTTGGTTCTGTTACATACTGCTCAAGCAACCCGTTCCTTATGCACTCTATGAACTCTTCCTCAAGGCTACCCTGACCAATTTGATTTGTGCAAACCAATATGGAGGTTGAAATCACCCATGATTATTGCTGTTCCCTTTTTACAAGCCCCCACTAGTTCCTGGTTTATGCTCCAACCAACAGAGTTGCTACTGTTAGGGGGCCTATAGATTACACCCACCAATGGCTTTTTCCCTTATTATTCTTTATCTCCACCCAAACTGTTTCAACATCCTGATCATTTGAGCCAATATCGCTTCTCGCTATTGCAGTGATTCCATCCTTTATCAATAGAGCTACCCACCTACTTTTCCTTTCTGTCTGTCCTTCCAGATTGTCAAATACCCCATAATATTTAATTCCCAGTCCTGGTCACCTTGTAATCATGTCTCTGTAATAGCTATCATTTGTCTCAATTTGTGCCATTAACTCATCTAGTTTGTTACAAATGCTACTTGCATTTAGACAAAGTGCCTTTAAATTAATTTTTTTACCCTTTTTTCCTGCTTGTTTCCTCTCTCCTTCAAACTCACTTTCTTTATTTTTGCTTTCTAATTCCAGCTTTACTTCCCTCCCTACTGAATCTATTTCCAGGTTCCCATCCCCCTGCCATGCTAGTTTAAACCTTCCCCAGCAGCACCAGAAAATCCCCCCAAGAGGATATTGGTCCCGGCTCAGTTGCAGTGCAACCCGTCCAACTTGTACAGGTCCCACCTCCCCCAGAATAAAGAGTATTTTCAATTTATAAAATTTATCCAGTACACCTTTTATGTTGAAATTCGGTGATTGATGGCTGATGCCATCACTAGTAAGCAAGGGCACAACCAACAAACCTCAAATTAAACCAAATTTAAATAAAACTTATCAAATCAAATCACAATTTTGTTTCTGGGGGTGATGAAGCGCTCCAGTTCCTTCAGTGCCCACTGGTTACAGAAGGCCTCAAAGCGTATTTAAATTCAGTTAATTAAATAAATCTTGAATTAAAAAGCTAGTATCAGTAATAAAACTACTAGATTATCGTAAAAACCCAATTGGTTCACCAATGTTCTTTAGGGAAGGAAATCTGCCATCCTTACCCGGTCGGGCCTATATGTGACTCCAGACCCACAGCAAAGTGGTTGACTCTTAACTGCCCTCTGAAATGGCCCAGCAAGCCACTCTGTTGTACCAAACCGCTACGACAAAGTCAGCACTGTGGGAGTACCTTCACCACATGGACTGCAGCGGTTCAAGAAGGCAGCTCACCACCAGCTATGCAAGGTCAATTAGGGATGGCCAATAAATGCTGGCCTAGTCAGCGACGCCCACATTCTGTGAATGAATTTTTTAAAAAGGTAAACTGATACAATAATCAAATAACTAAATCCACATTATTAGATTTTACTGAAATTTAAATGGGTGTCACAACAGCACAACAGCCAATTACTCCAGATCATCATCATCATCATAGACAGTCCATCGGGGTCAAGGAAGACTTGCTTCCATTCTAAAAGTGAGTTCTCAGGTGACCGAGGAGTTCAATGTGCGACCTACAGACTCTGTCATAGATGGGGCACACAGTGATTGAAGGAAAGGGTGGGTGGGGAGCCTGGGTTGACACACGCTCCTTCCGCTGTCTACGCTTGGTTTCTGCATGCTCTCGGCGATGGGACTCAAGATGCTCAGAGGATGCTGTTCCTCCACTTTAAATTGTTGTGGGCTAGGGATTCCCAGGAATCAGAGGGGATGTTGCACTTCATCAAGGAGGCTTTGAGGATGCCCTTGAAGCGTTTCCTCTGCCCACCTGGGGCTCGCTTGCCATGTCGGAGCTCCGTGTAGAGCGCTTGCTTTGGGAGTCTCGTGTCGGGCATGCGGACGATGTGGCCGGCCCAATGGAGCTGATCGAGCATGGTCAATGCTTCGATGCTGGGGATGTTGGCCTGAGCGAGAACACTGATGTCAGTGCGTCTATCCTCCCAGTGGATTTGCAGAATCTTGCGGATGCAGCGCTAGTGGTACTTCTCCAGCATTTTGAGGTGTCTGCTCTATATGGTCCATGTCTCTGAGCCATATAGGAGGGTGTGTATCACTACTGCCCTGTAAACCATAAGCTTGGTGCTGGATTTGAGGTCCTGGTCTTCAAACACTCTCTTCCTCAGATGACCGAAAGCTGCACTGGTGCATTGAAGGCAGTGTTAGAACTCGTCGTCAATGTCTGCTCTTGTGACGGTAGGCTCCCGAGATATGGAAAATGGTCCACGTTGTCTAAGGCCTCATCATGGATTTTGATAATTGGGGGGCAGTGCTGTCTGGTGGGGTCAGGTTGGTAGAGGACCTTTGTCTTACGGATGTTTGGTGTAAGGCCTATGTTCTCGTATGCCTTGGTGAACGTGTTGACGATGGCTTGGAGTTCGGCCTCCGAGTGTACGCAGACGCAAGTGTCATGTGTGTACTGTAGTTCAATGACAGTGGATGGGATGACCTTGGATCTGGCCTGGAGGCGGTGGACATTGAACAGATCCCCATCTGTTCTATAATTTAGCTCCACTCCAGCGAAGAGCTTGCTAAGGGTGAGATGGAGCATTGCAGCAAGGAATATTGAAAAGAGCATTAGTGCAATGACACAGCCTTGCTCGACCCCGGTCCGGATGTGGATTGGGTCTGTGGTGAATCCATTGGTCAGGATCATGGCTTGCATGTCATTGTCGAGCAGGTGGAGGATGGTGACAAACTTTTGAGGGCAGCCGAAATGAAGGACACTCCATAATCCCCCATGGTTGACAATGTCAAAGACCTTTGTGACGTCAAAGAAGGCCATGTACAAGGGTTGGTGCTGTTCGCTGCATTTCTATTGCAGTTGTCACGCGGTGAAAATCAGTCCGTTGTACACCATAGTGGGCTGAATCTGCATTGTGACTCTGGGAGGAGCTCTTCAGCGAACAGGGAAAAGGTGATTGAGGAGGATTCTTGCAATGACTTTCCCTGTGGCCCACATCAGGGAGATTCCTCTGTAGTTATTGCAGTTGGACTTGTCCCCTTTTTTGATGATGGTCATGATTATGGTGTCCCTGAGATTTCCTGCCATGCTCTCCTCCTTCCAGATAAGAGAAATGAGGTAATGTATTGTGCCAATAGTGTTTCTCCTCCATGATACTGCTGGAATGTTTCTATGAAGTGTGTTTCCAGATACACCTGCACAGCCTTGATTTCACTCTCATCGTCGTCAGATGCTATAACGTCATAGAAAGGTAAAGATTTGTAATAGACTTTCTAATTACATTTAAACTCCAAACAGGTCAAGTGTGCCCCGTGGGGGGAAAAAAACACAAAATTAAAGGCAAATATCAGTTTAAATATATCACCCGATTATCTTTCAATGCAGATCAGTGAAATGTACTACAACTTTCGCTTGGCGATCTCATTGAACTCATTCAGTGACGCAGACAAAGAGGCCAACACAATGGGGAAGAGTGCGCTTTGTACAACGAAATATTAAACCCCTTCTACCTAATTGGATTTAAAAATTGATTGGACGCAGGGAACATTGTATTTGATTATCAACTTTAAACAGAACAGAAACACGAGATAAAGCGAATCTTTTGTATGACTTGTGGGTGACTATGTTAATGAGCAGAGAATATGCTGTGCATATTAACTGGTGAATCAGCTGTTCATTAATAATGTAAAGGTAGGCGGTGGTTAGATTACCGGTGTGGGCTACTTCACTTCCCAAGAACCTTGAGTGCGCGATCGATCCAATCTGGTATTGGGGATCCATCTGACTTGTCATTGTCTCAAAGATTGAATTAGGCACATTGTAAGATCAGTAGAATTCCTTGTTAAACCTCGTAATCACTCCCAGGTATCCATTATTCCGTATATAATTACATTGAAACTTTATTTCATTATAGCTTGTAACTTACTCCCAGGCATACACCAATTAAATATTTTTTTATTAGATTCCAGTTATTTTCTACATAGTAATAATCCGAACTTTTTAATTCATTTCCAGCCTGTAACTCACTCCCAGTTATCCGTTATTCTACATTCAACTCATCTGAACCCCTCGATTAGATTCCATTCTGCATCTCTCCATTATTCTATATATAAACCACCCGAACCCCTCGATTAGATTCCAGCCTGTAACTCACTCCCAGGTATCCATTATTCTATATATAAACCACCCGAAGCCCTCGATTAGATTTCAGCCTGTAACTCACTCCCAGGTATCCATTATTCTATATATAAACCACCCGAACCCCTCAATTAGATTCCAGCCTGTAACTCACTCCCAGGTATCCATTATTCTATATATAAACCACCCGAACCCCTCGATTAGATTCCAGCCTGTAACTCACTCCCAGGTATCCATTAATCTATATATAAACCACCCGAACCCCTCGATTAGATTCCAGCCTGTAACTCACTCCCAGGTATCCATTATTCCACAGATAAACCACCCAAACCACTCGATTAATTTGCAGTCTATAACTCATTGCCGAGTATCTATTATTCTACATACATATTCTCTGAACCCCTTGATTAGATTAATGCCCTGCAATCCTTCCTTCCTAAATAAACCACTTGAACCAATGTATGATTTCTTATATCTCTCCTACTCTTAAGAATAGCTTTCTATTTGGATCTCTTAACTATCAATTATGATTTTGTAACCTTTATATTTACGAATTTCTACATACAACGCAGCAATTGGAACTTTTTGCTTACATTACAGCCTCTAATTCATGACCAGGCATTAATTATTTTGTTTACACACACTCTAAACCCTTTGATTAGATTCTAGTCTATCACACACTCCCCATATCCATTAATCCACACGTAAACTTCATGAACCTTTCCATTAAATTAGATTTGGTAACCCACCCAAGGTATCGATCAGTCTTTGCTAAACACGGTATTGCAATACATTGAGACCATTGACTAACCATGCAATTGTAGCACACACCAGCTACAATGAGGCAGCTTCCAATCCAGAGAAATTGTCCCTTTGATCAGCTTTGCCTTTATTTTATGATATTCAGAAGTATCATTTGAAGTTTAATTTCATCCTTGATAAGGTGATTTTATATAGACCTGATCTTGTATTCTACCAAGTTTGAGACAGATATATTACGTCGGTTGCGCATATCTATTCTTCATCCGATACTGTGACAATTAAGGAGGGAGAGAGATAAAATTAAGTTTCGAAACTTGATTTGCACAAATCCTGGCTGGGTTCGAGTTCCATTGCTATGTTGGGTGATTTTAGTTGCAATGACATTAATCCACGTGTAACCAGGACGGTATCGGGGGTGGTTGGGCGGAGAGACTGGAGATGCTGGGATTGTTCCTAGATCAGGACAGGTTCAGGGGGAGATTTAATAGAGGCATTCAAAATCATGAGGGATTTTGATAGAGTAAATAACTGATTCCAGTAGTAGAGAGGTCGCTAACCCAGATTTAAGGAATTGGCAAAAGAACCAGAGGTTGAAATGAGAAGGTTTGTTTACGCAGCAAATTGTTATGATCTGAAATGCACGGCCTATAAGGATGTTGGAAGCTGTAACTTTCAAAAGGGAATTGGATAAGTACTCGAAGGGGAGCAAGTTGCAGGGCTAGGGGAGTAAGAGGAAATGGACAGCTCTTTCAAAGAGCAGACACGGGCACCATTGAGTGAAATGGCCTTTTTCTGTGCTGTAAGACTCAATGAAAGGGTAGAGCTCTCCAATGGTTAAACACGCACACACATATTCATACACATACATATGGATAAAGTAAGCAGGGGAAAGTTTGGGAGTTACAAGATTGTTCATTAATTTGCGGATGAGGAAGCGGCAGTGGGACCTGGATTTGGTGATGTTAATCGTGCAAGCACCTCCTTCAATAAATTGCTGAACTGGCTCTGACTACGCACTCCCATTCCACAGGGAATGCCGATGACGTCTTCATATATGCATTTATGTCTCTTTTTGGAACGGAAACGTGACTGCCCTTTGTGCAAGGCGATTTGCCCTGTAGTATAAAACCGGGAAGTTTCTGGGTGATGAGTGTCAGAGTTCCAGCCGAGGGAGAACTAACAGATCTCGAATTCCCTATAAGAGAGGCAATAAGCTAACGAGACACTGTAAGAAGTACAAAGAGACTTGAGAGAGAGAGCGCGAGAGACAGAGATCTTCGCACTTCAGTTTCTCAGACGCGTTCTCCACTTCAGCACCGAGGACAGCGGCAAGCGCCAAGTAGCAAATCCGTATCTGGTAAGCTTTTCAAATGAAATCTTTTTCATTCAATCTGTGATGGAAAAATGTATTAAAAAAGCACCATTTTAACAGTATCTTTCCCATGTAATTCCAGCTGATCTGATAGTTTGATAGCCTTAAATTAAATGGTTTGAGTCGATAATGTTAGAACTTCGGCTACTTTGTGTCCTGGTCCATTTCTGAGAGTAGAAATCTTTCCAGGAATGATTGTAGTGGGCTCTTAAAAAAAAATGTAATTCACTCCCTTGATATTCAACAAGGGTCCAGATTTGAAAAGGCTCCGCGGCGTGAGAGAGGGAAGGAGAGGAGGCGGGTAGAAGGTTGCTGCTAATGGATTTATTGAGTAACACCTTCATATCTTGGATTTCAGGATCCGACGCGATGGTGATCAGGTTCAGCTCCCACTTGGTGACACTTTTCGCTCTCCTCAATGTCCTCTGCTCCCGAGGGTCGGGCTTCCCGGCGCTTGGAACCTACTCAAACTTGAGGTGAGTGTGATTCCGTGCCTTCTCCTCCGAGAGAGCGCAGCGCTCTGGGGACAGGACTTTCCTATTGATCAACTCAAAATATAACACCGAGGGCATTTCACAAGGAGGCGATCGTACTGGAGTCTCAAACCTTCTTTAAAATAAAACAGCCGCACGTGCACATGAAAGGGAATGGTCCCACTAGCAATCTGGGAGAAGGGAGAGGGTGGTATAGAGGCAGCGACACGGGGCTTGGATCGGTGGGTGACACAGAAATATGGTCCAGAGCCTTCCTTGGAAAACTGACCATCTCAGCTTCCGGCCCGGAGCTCTGCTACTTGAACAAGCGCTGGCAAGAATGGTGGTAGAAAAAGACCATGGCTTTCGATCATTCAGTGCATTTGGGCTTCGTGATAATGCTAGTTAATGAATGCGCCCACGTTGAAGGATCGAATTGCCGCAAGGAGTGGCTGAGCCGAATTACATAGTTGTATCTAAGGGGAGGCTAGATAAGTTCAGAAAGGAGAAAGGAATAGAAGGTTGTGCTGATAGGATGAAATGTGAAGGAGTGGGAGGATGCTCGGGTAGCGCAACCACCCGCATGGACCTGTTGGGCCAAATGGCCAATCACAGTAGAATGCACGACCAGTTTCCAGGCATTTTGGTTTGAGCTGGAATCAATTTGTAAGGTGTGTGGAATTAGGAGTGAACGTGAGGTGGTCGCCCCACTCTGTGTTGGATAACCCTAGACCTCATGGTCTATAATCTTGTTGTGCGTGGAACACGCGAGATAGTAAAGTTGATCAACTCCTTCTCAACACTTGCTAAAATGTAATGGGTGGGAGGAAGCTTTCCTTCCTGCAGAGTATTCGCCCTGTCCCTCTGTATATTGCGAACTGCTTTCTTCACTTTGTCGAGCATGTTGGTGAGGGAGAATCGTTGTGATACAGTGCAGGGACACTGGTAAATGGTTGGATATTTGTTCTTGTCAGCATGCCTGGGGAAATCGCGAACCATCTGAAGAGCTTCATGAATGAAGTGACAAAGTCGTTATACATAGCGACAAGAATAATTATTTCTCAAATTGTGTACACACTGCCCTCAACATTAGTTGCTTTGGACGAATTTGGCTCTTTGTTGGTGTAATGCTGTTTACAATTCGGATTGTTGTGATCTATGGTCTGTTCATGCTGCCTGTGTCCGGACTGGGCTGGTTAAGGTTATGCCGTGGCTGGTTGTGGCTGGACTGGTGTTTTTTACGGTTATGCCAATGATACCAGTGGTTGCACTGGGTTGCGCTGCAGCCGCCTGTGGTTATACCGGTGCTGCTTATGGTTGTACTGATTCTATGTACTTCTAACTCCTGTAGACTGGGACATTCCGTTGGGTTCGATGGACAGACCGATGAGGACGAGTCACAGTTACCAGTGAAAGCCGACAGTGACATTTACCAAAGCCCCTTGTCTGAGGGTGATAAACTCTATTACCAGTTTCCCGCAGGCATCCCGAGGTGAGTGACTCACATGGCCCACAATCTGCAGGAGCTTCCAATTGTTGTACATCTCAAAATGCACTTCAAACTGCTTATTCGACTGGTCTAGAATATACATTTCTCGCACTATTATCGAGAACACGATACACCCAGGCCAGTCCCTTTGAGCGATGTATATGTGTGTGCATATGTGTGTGTATATAAATGTTGGAAATAAATTGGATTATATACTTGGACGGGGAGAATGGCTGATGCTTGGAGCGGAGACCAGGGAACCACTCCTCTCAGATGCTGATCCAACGGTTGTGTGTTTCCAACATTTTGTATTTCGGATTTCCAAACATGTTTGTCATTTTCAGAATTGCCATAAATCAGCCAAGTCCCATTTATTCAAATAGTCTGTGTTTCTCTTTCCTTCTCACTAGAACAACGCGACACGCGGACGGACTTTTCACCAGCGGATACAGCAAACTGCTGGGCCAGTTATCTGCCAGGAGATATCTGGAATCACTGATGGGGAAAAGAGTCGGGTATGTGGACACACGAGCTGGGGGTGAGGGCTACACACAGGCTCAGGAGTGGGGGAGATGGGGGCTCCTGCTTAACAACCAGGGGGCACACAGATTTAAAATCGTTGGTAGAAGGGTTCGAGGGAAGTTGAGGAAAACTTTTTTCACTCAGGAGGTAGGGGGAAACTCACTGCCTGAAAGGGTGATAGAGGCAGAAACCCTCACCACTTTTAAAAGGGTACTTGGCTGTGCACTTGAAGTGCTGTAACCTACGGCTACGGACCAAGACCTGGAAAGTGGGATTAGGCTGGGTAGCTCTTTGTCGGCCGGCATGCAGTGGATACGCAGAGATGAAATGTATCGGATGCATTCCAATTGTAAACATACCAAACAACGGGTTGGTTTAAAGTGCTGAGCAAATTCCTCTTGAATTCCTGATTTCAATAGTTAACGGGGTAGGTTGACCGAGGCACTATGGGCCGAATGGCCTCCTCTGTGCTGTAAGATTCTGTGACTAGGTGTGATGATATGGCAAGTGTATTGCTGAAGATTTCCTCTGTTTAGTATGTTTGGCTGACTCTAAAGCAGGTTCTTTTGGAACGTATTCACAGTTTCACAATAACATTTAAAGATTTGAGAGGATCTCCCCCTTAAAAAATATTCTCGCAACGAGTTCCTTGAAATCGAACCGTGTGTAATCTGTAATCGGGCTTGGGGTGGGGTTAAAGGAGGGAGTTTTTATCTTTACCTGGCCCATGTGCTTGGCCCGGGTACCTTAGACTGATAGCTGAAGCTCTTCTTGCTGACAAACAGTGCCCTGGATGAACAGACTCCGGTCAAACGCCACTCTGATGCCCTCTTCACCGACAGCTACAGCCGCATCCGAAAACAGATGGCAGCGCAGAAATATCTCAACAACTTACTGGCCGGCAAGAGAAGGTACTGGAAATAAATGTGGACCAAAGATCAGTGTACTCGAGAGGAAGTAAGGCTAAATTTATGCTGCCATTGTTGTGCCAATGCAAATTCCTTTTGGATGTGCGGGTGTGCCCTGGTCTAAAATTGCATCGACATTACAACACAGAAACAGGTCACTGGGCCCAACCAGCCCGTGCTGGTTTCTATCCCCCACACCAGCAGTGCCCTAATCCCATGTTCCTTTATCCTCCTTTTCTTTACTTATTCTTAAATGTTGCTGTGGTCTATGCTTCTATCACTAGTTCTGGCACTGCTTTCCACAGCCTCGAAATCCTCTCTGTAAACTTTCCCTTGCTCTCTATCCTAACCCCCTTTGTTTGAGCCGCGGCTGACACCTGATTAATCAGTAGTACTTTCGCCTCCGAGTCAGGAGGTTGTGTGTTCAAGCCCCACTCCAGGGACTTCAGCTCATGGTCTGACACTTCAGTGCAACAGAAACTTGAATTTATATAGCACCTCTTAATGTAGTGCAGTACTGAAGGGGTGCTGCACTGTCAGAGGCGTGTCTTTTGGATACCTTGTTTGTCCTCTCCGGTGGCTTTAAAAGATCCCATAACGTATTTGAAGAATAGGGAGTTCTCCCAGTGTCCTGACCAATATTCCTCCCTCAACCACAATCACTAAAACATATTATTTATCCCACTGCTGTTTGTGGGACCTTGCTGTGCACAAATTGACTACCATGTATTTCCCGACATTACGACAGTGACTTCATTTTTTTTAAACTCTAATTGGCTGTGAAGTGCTTTGAGATGTCCTGAGTTTGTGAAAAGTGCAATATAAATACAAGTTCTTTCTAGCCTTATGCCTGTGGATCAATAGCAATATAGCTCACAAGACTACTAAGGACACTAAAGCCTGAGGATCTGGACACCCTCATAGACTAACAACAGTTCCCAAAACATACATAAGTAATCCAACCTAAAATGTGCTTGTACAGCAAGGACACTGCTTAACCTAATTCCTTTCAAAAGTGGCTTACAGATGGAGCAGTAATTAGAAACCAAGATTATCATTTAAGGCAATAGCATGGTGGATCAAACCAATCTATTGTTCCATTCAAAGTATTTCTATTTTATCATCTAGATTTCCATTTGAGTTGATTAAGCACCATTGCTCCACAGTTTTAAACTGTGCTTCAATGTGTTTCAATAGTTATAACTAATAGATCAAGGCAATGAAAATGATTACCATCACCATTGTTATTCTGTGTCCCCAACCACTGTTTCTAATCTGTCGCCAGCCAAGAAGAGCTAAACACGGCCAATCTCGCAGACACACCCCCGCTTGTTGAGAACTATGACAGTGTGACGGTTGATGAGGTTTTGAATCGTCTTCCAGCTTTGGTAGGTACCGACCTCTTCACCTGGCTGCACGTATAAGACTTGGAGATAGTTCACGACAGTTGTACCTGCTTCATATTAGCAGTCACATTGCCATTTGCATTAAAAAAGTTGGTAATTCGATATAGATATAGACAGTACAGTATGGTAAAGTATACAGAGCAGACCCGAGGGGCCGAATGGCCTACTCCTGCTCCTAATTCTTATGTTATGTTCTTTCGTAAAGCAATTCATTGCAGGTCCATTATGGTAAAGGTGCTAGTCTGTATAGATGCTTTGTAAATTCTATAAAATATATAATGGTTTAAGTCTAGATAGACTCATTGCAGGTGAACGATGGTTTAACAGCTATCAGATTGTCATAATAATCCAACTGGATCACTCATGTCCTTCTGGGGAAGGAAACATGCCGTCCTTGCCCGGTTTGGGTTGTAAGTGACCCCAATCCTGCACCAACATGGTTGACGCTGAACTGAAGTGGGTTAGCAAGCCACTCCGTTATATCAAAACCTGCGCTTCAAGAAAGCGGCTCACCAATACCATCCAAGGGCAACTAGAGACAGGCAATAAATGCCGGCCTTGCCAGCGACGCCCACATCCCAAGATTAATTTTTTAAAATTCCATTCATTTACACAGGTTTGCAAACTGTGCGACTATGTAACTGAAAAATAAAACTCACCATTCTTAATGCTGTGTAACTGTGGCAATAACAATATTGTATCACAGCTGCTTTAGAGAGGCTTGTTACAGAAAAAAGGATAAATTCACCGATGCCATGCTCCCAGTGGTGAGCTACTTTCAAAGGGAATTTGTCAGCGTACAATAGCGTAGCAGCTATGTGCTGACCCATGCTCTCTTTGAATTAAGTTTCCCCTAGAATGGCTTGTAGCTGTTCCTGGAAGATCAGTATAGATATAATGCGAGAGTAGTTGAGGTGTAATGCACCATTTTCATTGTTTGAAAATGAATCACAAGGTGCCTTCTTCAGAAAGAAGTGCGCATCTTGGTCTGTTCTCAGTGGGATTTTATGGAATTTAAAATTAATGGTTTTTACAATGCCAACATTTTATTAACAATCATTTCCTTTGCATGTGATTTTATTTTATTCATTCACGGGGTGGGGCCTTTGCTGGTAAGGCCAGCATTTATCGCCCATCCCTAATTGCCCTTGAGAAGGTGGTGGTGAGTCACCTTCTTGAACCGCTGCAGTCCGTGTGGTGAAGGTGCTCCCACAGTGCTGTTAGGGAGGGAGTTCAAGGATCTTGACCCAGTGACGATGAAGGAATGCCGATATATTTCTGGATTGTCTGTGACTTGGAGAACATTAAAAATAAAAGCAGGAGTAGGCCATTCGGCCCTTCAAATATGCTTTGCCATCAATAAGATCATGGCTGATCTTCTATCTCATCTCCACTTTCCTGCACTAGCCCCATATCCCTTGATTCCCTGAATATCCAAAAATCTATTGATCTCTGTCTTCAATATACTCAAATGACTGAGCCTCCACAGCCCTCCAGAGCAGAGAATTCCAAAGATTCACAACCCTCTGAGTGAAAAAGTTTCTCCTCATCTCAATCCAAAATGGCTGACCCTTGATTCTGAGACTGTGACCCCTGGTTCTAGACTCCCCAGCCAGGGGAAACATACTTCCTGCGTCTACCCCGTCAAGCCCTGTAAGAATTTTGTATGCTTCAATGAGATCACCTCTGATTCTTCTAAACTCTAGAGAATATAGGCCTAGTCTACTCAATCGCTCCTCATAGGACAATCCCTCCCGCCCCAGGGATCAGTCTGGTGAACCTTCGTTGCAAGTAGAGGTAAGTAGACCAAAACTGTACATAATACTCCAAGTGTGGTCTCACCAGGGCCCTATATAATTGCAGTAAGACATCTTTACTCTTGTACTCAAATCCTCTTGTAATAAAGGGCAACATACCATTTGCTTTCTTAATTGCTTGTTGTACCTGCATGGTAACTTTCAGTGATTCATATACAAGGACACCCAGGTTCATCTGAACACCAACATTTCCCAATCTCTCACCTAAGATGAAGAGGTTGACTTATGAAGGAAGGTTGAGCAGGTTGGGCCTATACTCATTGGAGTTTAGAAGAATGACAGGTGATCTTATTGAAACATATAAGATACTGAGGGGGCTCGACATGCAGAGAGGATGTTTCAACTCATGGGGGAAACTAGAACTAGGGGGCATAGTTTAAGAATAAGGAGTCACCCATTTAGAACTGAGATGAGGAGAAATTTCTTCTCTCAGAGGGTCGTAAATCTATAGCATTCTCTGCCCAAGAGAGCTGTGGAGGTTGGGTCATTGAATATATTTAAGGTGGAGATAGAGAGATTTTTGAACAATAAGGGAGTGAAGGGTTATGAGGAGCGGGCAGGAAAGTGAAGCTGAGCCCAGGATCAGTTCAGCCATGATCTTATTGAATAGCAAAGCAGGCTCGAGTGGCCAAATGGCCTACTCCTGCTCCTATTTCTTATGTTCTTATGTTCTTTTTAAAAATACTCTGCTTTTCTATTTTTCCTACCAAAGTAAATAACGTCACAATTTTCCACATTATATTCCATTTGCCATGTTTTTGCCCATTCGCTTAGCCTGTCTATATCCCCTTGAAGTTTCTTTGCATTCTCCTCACAACTTACATTCCCATCTAGCTTTGTATCATCAGAAAACTTGGATATATTACATTTCGTCCCCTCATCCAAATCATTGATATCGATTGTGAATAGCTGGGGCCCAGGCACTGATCTTTGCAGTACCTCACTAGGTCTTCCAACCTGGAAATGGCCCATTTATTCCTACTCTCTATTTTCTGTCTGTTAAATAATCCTCAATCCATGCCAGTATATCCCATGAGTCCTAATTTTGTCCAATAACCTCTTGTGTGGCACCTTATCGAATGCCTCTGAAAATCCAAATACACCACATCTACTGGGTCCCCCTTATCTAATCTGCAAGTTACAACCTCAAAAAGCTCAGATTGGAAGTATTGGTGTTCCCAAGCGGCTGCTGCCCTTGTCCCTCTAGGTGGTAGAGGTCACGGATTTGGGAGGTGCTGTCAAAGAAGCCTTGGTAAGTTGCTGCAGTGCATCTTGTAGATGGCACACACTGCAGACACAGTGCACCAGTGGTGGAGGAAGTTAATGTTTAAGGTGGTGGATGGGGTGACAATCAAGTGGGCTATTTTGTCCAGAATGATGTTGAGCTTCCGAAGTGTTTATGGGGCTACACCCATTCAGGTAGTTGGGAAGTATTCCATCACACTCCTGACTTGTGCCTTGTAGATGGTGGAAAGGCTTTGTGGGATGAGGAGGTGAGACACTCATCGGCCTCTGACCTGCTCCTGTAGTCACCGTATTTACGTGGCTGCTCCAGCTACATTTCTGGTCAATGGTGACCCCCAGCATGATGGTTGGAGATTCGAGGGGAGATGGTTAGATTTAATTTTGTAGTAGATGCTCATTGCCTGACACTTGTGTTGTGCAACTGACTGAGGTGAAGGAGTTCCTTTCCTGATATCTGTTTATTTAATGTTTACAGGAGCAGGTTCAGTTAGAGGCCAGTTAAATCGAGTTGGAGACCATCAATTGGATTATCAAAGTGTCTTCCCTTGTCCCCCTGTGCGGAAACAAGTTATCAAGATCAGATGAAACCAGTGGAAAATCACTGGCTTTCTTTCCCATTTGTATTTAAATGCCTGTTCATTAGTCAGTCTTCCACCTGTTGCATTGCGATGTATTTCTATTTTATGGTAGGTCATTTTAATCTAATTCATACTGTGGCAAACTGATGCGATCAGATCGCATGCTTAGTTTACACGTTGCTGGATTTACATTCCATTAAAGTCACTGGAAAGTAAGATGGGGCGGTGTAAAACGGGCATCCAGTCGGATTGCATCAGTTTCCTGCAGGGCAGGGCAGGTTAAAGTTCATCGCCCCCCCACCCCATTCCCCCTCCCCCACCCCACCCCCGTACCCACCACGAGTTTGATGCTTGAGCCAATCAGGTGCAAGTGGGCTTGGCCTCAATTGCCTCAAAAAGCAGCTTTTGACACTAGTGTTTAGAAGGATTGTAGGTCCAAGTCCCATTCCAGAGACTCGAACACATAATCCAGGCTGACATTCCCAGCGCAGTACTGAGGGAACACAGGAACAGGAGGAGGCCATTTAGTCCCTTGAGCCTGTTCCACCATTCAATGAGATCTGCGAACTAACTCCATATACCCGCCTTTGGCCCATATCCTTTAATACCGTTGGTTATCAAAAAGCTATCAATCACAGATTTGAAATTAAAAATTGATCTAGCATCCATTGCCATTTGCGGAAGAGAGTTCCAAACTTCTACCAACCTTTGTGTGTAGAAGTGTTTTCTAATTTTACCCCTGAAAGGTCTGGCTCTAAATTTTAGACTATGCCTCCTAGTCCTAGACTCTCCAACCAGCAGAAATAGTTTATCTCTGTCTACCTTATCTGTTCCCCTTAATACCTTGAAAACTTCGATCAGATCACCCATTAACCTTCTAAATTCTAAGAAATAGAACCCTAATTTGTGTAATCTCTTCTCGTAATTTAACCCTTGGATTCCGGCTATCATTCTAGTAAACCTACTCTGCACTCCCTCCAAGGCCAATATATTCTCCCTCAGGTATGGTGCCCAGAACTGCTCACAGTGCTCCAGGTGTGGTCTAACCAGGGCTTTGTACAGCTGCAGCATAACTTCTACCCCATTGTACTCTACATATAAAGGCTAGCATTCCATTAGCCGTTTTGATGATTTTCTGCACCCATTCATGTCATTTTAATGATCTATGTACCTGGACTCCCAAATCTCTTTGGACTACCACTGTTTTTAGCTTTTCACCATTTAGAACATAACTTGCTCTATCCTTTTTAGGTCCAAAGTGGATGACCTCACATTTGCATACATTGAAATCCATTTGCCACAGTTCTGCCCATTGACTTAATCTATCAAAATCTTTTTGTAATTTTATGCTTTCATCTGCACTGCCTACAATGCCACCTATCTTTGTGTCACTGACAAAGTTGGAGATGTGGCTTTCTATAATGTCATCTAAGTCATTAATAAATAGTTGAGGCCCCAAAACTTATCCCTGAGGGACACCCCTAGTCACATGCTGCCCATTATCCCTACATTCTGGGGTCAAAATTTCTCCTTTTTATGAAGCCCGTTAGCGCCCCGGGAGGCAGGGGGGAGGGGGAGGACACGGCTCCCGCAAAGTTTCCTGGGAGTTTGCGGAGCGCCGGGCCCCGTGGGTAGCGCACTGGGTCACCGTGCAACCAGCGATGACATCATCGCCATGCACGCCAACCCCTTTCCGCCCCACGGGCCGCAAAGCATCCTGACTTCCACTCACAGGGCTTTTCACCATTTATTGTTCTAAATGGTGAAAAGCTAAAAACAGTGGTGGTCCAAGCATCCTGCACCGCCATCTTGGCGGTTTTGTCAACACACCGGTCGGCCTAAATTCTTGCCCCCTTGCGTGATCCGGGCCATCATTGTGCAGCCCGCGTTCTGTTCTGGGTGCCGGGATACTGGTCCGGTACCACGCTGCCCTGGTGGTCCAGCGGAGGCCATCAGAGGCCGTGACGTGTGCGCAGCAGCCCTCCCCTTTAAGTGAAGTGAAGGGGAGGGGCTTTGAAATCCGTCAGTGCTAGGAGCATCGTACTCCATTGGTGGTGCTGGACCCGGCCCAAGAGGAAGTACAGCATGGGAGATTGTGCTCCACTTCCTTTGAGGTGCAGTGAGGCCAATTCCGCGTCGAATGCAGGAGGTACTGCCCCGTGCAGCTTACTACCCCCATTCGGGGCACAGAGCAATTTCTCCCCTCTGTCTCCTGCCGCTCAGCCAGTTTCCCAACCAGGTCAATAATTTGCCATTAATTCCATGAGCCGTCACCTTAGTTAATAGTCTCTTGTGTAGGACTTTATCAAATGCCTTCTGGAAGTGGATATAAATAACATCCATAGATTCCTCTGTCCACTGAATGTTTTGAGGTGGTGACTAAATTAATCAGGTTTGACCTACCTTTCACACAACCAATGCTGGCTCTTCGATGAACTGAAAATTTTCGAGGCAATGCTGCACCAATGGGAGACACTGACTTTCGGATAAGACGTTAAACTGAGGCCCTGTCTGCCCTCTTAGGTGGGCATAAAAGATCTCATGGCACTATTTCAAAGAAGAGCAGGGGAGCTCCTCCCAATATTTACAATTATACTTTGATTTAAATTTTTGGCCATTATTTGAGTTGTACAGGATCAATATGTCAGAACAAAAAAACAGCAGACTGTGATACAAATTTGCATGGAACAATTTTCTGTATCAAATGGCCTGCCAAGGGAGGCTGAAATTTGAGAAGAATGAGAGGTGATCTGATCGAAACATATAAGATTATGAGGGGGCTTGACAAGTTGGATGCAGAGAGGATGTTTCCACTGATGGGGGAGACTAGAACTAGGGGGCACAATCTTAGAATAAGGGGCCACCCATTTAAAACTGAGATGAGGAGGAATTTCTTCTCTCAGATGGTTGTAAATCTGTGGAATTTTCTGCCTCAGGGAGCTGTGGAAGCTGGGACATTGAATAAATTTAAGACAGAGATAGACAGTTTCTTAACCCAATAATGAAATAAGGGGTTATGGGGAGTGGGCGGGGAAGTGAACCTGAGTCCTTGATCAGATCAGCCATGATCGTATTAAATGGCGGAGCATGATCGAGGGTATGGCCTACTCCTGCTCCTATTTCTTATGTTCTTATGTTATGTTCTTATGTTCTTATTTCTCTGAAAGTGGTGAGCATCCGACAGTAAAAAGGTCTGCATGGACTAACTGCTGCTGTTTTTGTTTTAAACAGAATCTCTGAAGAACATCTTACCAAACAAAACTACATACAGCCTTTTTTCACTATTAATCAGGAGTGAGAACCCTTCCTTGTCCAACTCCAAACATGTTGTGAAGTGACAGTTTTGGTGACCTATTTAGTTCCTTGTCAATGAGTCAGTCTTTATACACTGTAAATAGCATCCTTTTTTCCCGTCAACTTCTGCCTAAAAGTTGTGTAATATCTACCCTCAACTATCTCTTAGCCTTGGACTGAGTTATGCTCTGCAATGTTACACATTCCTTTACTCCCTCAACCAAATAAATGTATTGAATGCAGCATGTGAAAAGCAGCACTGTATTAATTTGCACTGTAACCATACCCGCTGTGTTCAAGGCTGTTAATGAAATGTCCCGTTTGTCACCTTTTCTTCTTCCGACTATAAACTTTGTTGAATTATATCACTGTCGTATTAAGTGGTATCTAATTCTTTTCCCCTGTCAGTGCTGTAGATGCAAGGAGAGATTTATCTCACGGGGACTGAAATGCAAAGGGGTGAAACTTGTGCTACAGATGTATAAAGCTCTGCCTCCACTTTGGGGGCAAAAATGCGAAGGCAGAATATTATCTGAATGGTGGCAGATTAGGAAAAGAGGAGGTGCAGCGAGACCTGGGTGTCATGGTTCATCAGTCATTGAAATTTAGCATACAGGTACAGCAGGCGGTGAAGAAGGCAAATGGTATGTTGGCCTTCATAGCTAGGGGATTTGAGTATAGGAGCAGCAAGGTCTTACTGCAGTTGTAAGCCTCACTTGGAATATTGTGTTCAGTTTTGGTCTCCTAATCTGAGTAAGGGCGTTCTTGCTATTGAGGGAATGCAGCGTAGGTTCACCAGACTGATTCCTGGGATGGCTGGACTGACATCTGAGGAGAGATTGGATCAACTGGACCTTTATACATTGGAGTTTAGAAGGATGAGAGAGGATCTCATAGAAACATATAAGATTCTGGCGGGACTGGACAGGTTCGATGCGGGTAGATTATTCCCGATATTGGGGAAGTCCAGAACCAGGGGACACAATCTTAGGATAAGTGTTGGCCATTTAGGACTGAGATGAGGAGAAACTTCTTCACTCAGAGAGTTGTTAACTTGTGGAATTCCCTGCCGCAGAGAATTGTTGATACCAGTTCATTGGATATATTCAAGAGGGAGTTAGATATGGCCCTTACGGCTAAGGGGATCAAGGGCTATGGAAAGAAAGCCGGAAAGGGATACTGAGGGAATGATCAGCCATGATATTGAATGGTGGTGCAGGCTCGAAGGGCTGAATGGCCTACTCCTGCACCTATTTTCTATGTTTCTATGTAGACTCTGAGTATTGCGTTCAGTTCTGCACTCCGCACCTTAGGAAGGAGTTATTGCATAGGATATCCAGCACAGAAACAGGTCATTCATCCCAAGCAGTCCATGCCGAAATTTATGTTGCACTCGAGCCTCCTCCCATCCTTCATCGAACTCTATCAGAGGCCTGGACTAATAATCCAGAGATGTGAGTTCAAATCCCACCACAGCAGCTGAGGGAATTTAAATTCAATTCATTCAATAAATTTGGAATGAAAAAGCTAGTATCGGTAATGGTGATCATGAAACTGGTGCAATGTGTTTGCTTCATGGGTTCTTTGTTTAAGAATTCAAAACAACAACATATTGCTATTAAGAACTAGTTGGTTTACTAACAAAGGTTTAACATTCGCACTGCACATTACCAGTTCATCCACTAGGCTCACAACTGCATACCTCATCATGGACTAACCCCAACTGACTGGGGTTTTATTGAGTCTTGTGACCATCATATGACTGGCTAAGCCACTCACACTGCAACAGCTCTACAATTATTTTAACTAAACAGATAAAGCCAAGTGCTGTCTTATTAAAGGGACACTAGAACCCACAAATTAACAATAAACTTTGAAAGAACTTTACCTGATCAAATTAAAATGTGGTTAAGATCTGGATGCAGTCCAGTCCCTCTGGCGCCCACCTCTCGCAGAAGGCCTTGAGCGTACCGGTGATACCCTGGCGCAAATGTAGCCACGGAAGAGAGGCAAGCGGTTGGGCTGAACGACCCCCTCGACCGCCCGCTGCCTGGACCTGTTAATGGCCACCTTGACCAGGCTCAGGAGCAGTCTTACGAGGAGGCTCTCCGACCTGCCCTCTCCCCTCTGCACCGGGTGCCCAAAGATCAGGAGCATAGCACTGAAGTGCAACCAGAAATCAAGGAACAGCCCCTTCAAATAGTGCAAGAAGGGCTGCAACCTCACGCGTGGAACACGGACTCCTCCAGACTGCAGCAAATTCAGGCAACCTGGGAGTCCATCAACTGACTTAACAACTTACTGCACGGCACTGCCCCATGCAACACCCTCCAGGCCAAGTTCCCAGGTAGCTGGAGTCACTGCGGTGCATCCGCGAGACTGAGAATTTCGTGGATAGCATGTTTCTAGAGGTGGTCACCCCACAGCTTAAAAGTGTGCAGGCAAAGAGGGAGTGGGTGACCAACAGACAGAAGAAGAGGACTAGGCAGGTAACACAGGAGTTTCCTGAGTCCATCTCACTCTACAACCAGTATTCTGTTCTCAGTACTGGTGAGGATGATGGTGCCTCTGGGGAGTGCAGCCAGAGCCAAGTCCACAGCTCCACGGGTGGCTCAGCTGCACGGTGGGGTCGGCAGCGGGGGAAGAAGAATGGAAGAGCAATAGTGGTAGGGGATTCAATAGTGAGGGGAGCAGACAGGCATTTCTGCGGCCGCAGACGTGACTCCAGGATGGTATGTTGCCTCCCTGGTGCCAGGGTCAAGGATGTCACCAAGTGGTTGCAAGACATTCTGGGGTGAAAGGGAGAACAGACAGAGGTTGTGGTCCATATCGGTACCAATGACATAGGTAGAAAAAGGGTTGAGGTCCTGCAGGCAGATTTAGGGAAGTTTGAGAGAGATTAAAAAGCAGGACCTCAAAGGTAGTAATCTCCGGGTTACTACCGGTGCCACGAGCTGCTGAGTACAGAAATAGGAGGATAGAGCAGATTAATGCGTGGCTGGAAAGATAGTGCAGGCGGGAGGGCTTTAGATTCCTGAGGCATTGGGACTGTTTCTGGGGGAGATGGGCCCTGTGCAAGCTGGATGGGTTGCACCGCAAAAGAACTAGGGCCAGTATCCTCGTGGGAGGGTTTGCTTGTGCTGTTGGGGAGGGTTTTAACTAGCTTGGCAGGGGAATGGGAGCCGGAGAATAGGAGAGAAGCAAAGCTGGAATTGGGCAGCAGAAAAGTAGAAAGTGAATTTGAAAGACAGAGGAAACAAGGGCTGGAAATAAATAACAAGGGAGTTTGGCGCCACTAAATACTTCAATGCAAGGAACATAGGGAATAAGGCAGATGAGCTGAGAGCACAGATGGACACTTGGGAGTACAATATTATAGCCATTACTGAAATATGGCTGCAAGAAGGGCAGGTATGGCAGCTCAACATTCCTGGTTACAGGGTTTTCAGACGGGATAGAGAGGGGGAGAAAAAAGAGTGGGGGGGGTCTCAGTATTAATGAAAGAAACAATTACAACTGTGAGAAGGGATGGTATGTTAGAGGGGACATCAAACGAGGCCATATGGGTTAAATTGAAGAACAAAAAAGGGGTGCTCACACTACTGGGAGTGTACTATAGACCCCCAAACAGTCAGAGGGAGATAGAAGAACAAATATGTCGGCAAATTGCTGCGAAGTGCAAAAACTACAGAGCTGTAATAGTGGGGGATTTCAACTACCCAAATATTAACTGGGAAAAAAGTAATGTGAATGGTACAGAGGGTGCGGAATTCCTAAAATGCATTCAGGAGAACTTCCTTAGCCAGTATGTAACAAGCCCAACAAGGGAGGGGGTGGTTCTGGACTTGGTTTTGGGGAATGAAGAGGGGCAGGTGGAAGGGGTATGAGTGGGAGAGCATTTTGGTGCTAGTGATAATAATTCAGTAAGGTTTAGGGTAGTTATGGAAAAAGACAAAAGTAGACCAGGAAGAAAGTTCTCAATTGGGGTAAAGCCAATTTTGCTGAGCTGAGATGGGAAGTGGACTGGAAACGGCTACTTGATGGTAAATCAGTGTCAGAGCAGTGGGGGGCATTCACGGAAGAGATCCTGAGGATACAGAGCAAGTATGTTCCCTTAAAAAAATAAGGTTGGGGCTAACAAATCTAGAGCACCCTGGAAGTCAAGAGACATACAGGGTAAGATAAAGAAAAAAAGGGAAGCTTATGACAGACACAGAGAACTCAATACAAGGAACTCTAGAGGAGTATAAGAACTGCAGGGATGCAATTAAAAAAGATATCAGGAAAGCAAAGAGAGAGCATGAAAGAATGTTGATAAGTAAAATCAGGGAAAACCCAAAGATGTTTTATAAATACATTAAAAGCAAGAGGATAACTAGAGAAAGAGTGGGGCCTATTAGAGACCATAAAGGAAATCTGTGTGTGGAGGCAGAAGACGTGGGCATGATTCTTAATGAATACTTTGCATCTGTTTTCACAAAAGAAAGGGACGATGCAGCTTTACAATGAGGGAGGAAGAGTGTGAAATATTAGACGAGATAAACATTTTGAGAGGGGAAGTATGAAGGGCCTTAGCTGCTTTGAAAGTGGATAAATCCCCAGGCCCAGATGAAATGTATTCCAGGCTGTTAAGAGAAGTAAAAGAGGAAATAGCAGAGGCTCTGATCATCATTTTTCAGTCCTCTCTGGCTACAGGTGTAGTGTTAGAAGACTAGAGTACTGCTAATGTTGTACCTTTGTTTAAAAAGGGAGAAAGGGATAGACCGAATAATTACAGGCCAGTCAGCCTGACCTTGATGGTGGGAAAATTATTAGAAAAAATCCTGAGGGACAGGATAAAGCATCATTTAGAAAGACATGGATTAATCAAGGACAGTCAGCATGGATTTGTTAAGGGAATGTCGTGTCTGACTAACTTGATTGAATTTTTCGATGAAGTGACCAGGAGGGTCGATGAGGGCAGTGCGTATAATGTAGTATATATGGATTTTAGCAAAGCTTTTAATAAGATCCCACATGGCAGACTGGTCATGAAAGTAAAAGCCCATGGGATCCAGGGCAAAGTGCAAGTTGGATCCAAAATTGGCTCAGAGGCAGGAAGCAAAGGGTAATGGTTGATGGGTGTTTTTGTGACTGGGAGGATATTTTCAGTGGTCTTCTACAGGGCTCAGTACTTGGTCCCTTGCTTTTTGTGGTATATATCAATGACTTGGACTTGAATGTTGGAGGTATGATTAAGAAGTTTGCAGATGACATTAAAATAGGCTGTGTGATTGATAATGAAGATGTGAACAGGAAGATATCAATGTACAGATCAGGTGGGCAGAACAGTGGCAAATGGAATTCAATCGGATAAGTGTGAGGTAATGCATTTGGGGAGGTCTAACAAGGCAAGGGAATACACTTTAAATGGTATGACACTGAAACATATAGAGGAACCAAGGGACCTTGGAGTGCAGGTCCACAGATCCCTGAAGGTAGCAGACCAGGTCGATAAGGTGGTTAAGACGGCATATGGAATACTTGCCTTTATTAGTCGAGGCATGGAATACAAGAGCAAGAAGGTTATGCTTAAACTGTATCAAACACTGGTTCGGCCACAGCTGGAGTACTGTGTGCTGTTCTGGTCACCACATTACAGGAAAGATGTGATTGCAATGGAAAGAGTACAGAGAATATTTACAAGAATGTTGCCTGGACTAGAGAATTTTGGCTATGAGGAAAGATTGGAGATGCTGGGTCTGTTTTCTTTGGAACAGAGGAGACTGAGGGGAGACACTGAGGTATATAAAATTATGAGTGGCCTGGATAGAATGGATAGGAAGGATCTGTTTCCCTTGGCAGAGGGGTCAACAACCGGGGACATAGATTTAAAGTAATTGGGGGGAGGTTTAGAGGGAATTTGAGGGAAAATGTCTTCACTCAGAGGATGGTGGGTGTTATGTCTGTAATGCACTTATGAATTACTCCAAGAGGCAATGTGTTGTATTCAAATTGTAGTGCCCTTGGTCCTTTATTCGTAACTTCAGAGTGGGGCACAAGCATGGTGGGCAGCCTTTTATACTGGGCCCTGCACACTATGCAGGTGACCCTCAGGTCTCCCACCGCAGTGCCCTCTGGTGGATAGCCTCTGCCACAGGGGCAGGAAACCCCGGTCTCCACCAGTTGCACCCTCTAGTGGTGCCAGCATAGTATATACACAGTGTAAACCTTATTGAAAGTACATCAGGTAACAAGTCTCTATCTTATGCAACTATACAGTGACTACACAGAGAGTATATCTATAGTCTGCATATATAACAGTGGGAGTCTGGAACTCACTGCCTGAAAGGATGGTAGAGGCAGAAACCCTCACCACATTTAGAAAATACTTGAATTTGCACTTAAAGTACCGTAACCTACAAGGCTACGGACCAAGAGCTGGAAAGTGGGATTAGGCTGGATAGCTCTTGGTCGACCGATGATGGGCCAAAATAGTCTCCATCCGTGTTGTAAATTTCTATGATTCTTTCAATAAAAGGAGGACTCCCGCATAGAGAGCCCTCCATTGGGGACCCCTGCCTCCTCCGGATGGTAAGATGGTACGCAATGGTGTCCGGACAGCAGACGAGGATGTCAAAATGGAGGGTATGCAAGAGCAGCTTGTACAGAAATCCACTCCATGCAGAACTGAAAGGCTCGGAGGGGATTTCCCAGAGCAGCAGCTCTACAACTCTTTTGTGTAAAACTTTAAAATCAAGTACCCCCTTATTAATGGGGCACTGAAACCGACAAATTAACAAATAAAACTTGAGCGGAGAATTAAATCAAATTAAAATTTGGTTGACGGTGGTGATGACCACGAGTGTATCGGTGGACACCACGTGCTCCTTCTCCAGGGACATCCTGGCTCGGATGTAACCGTGGAAGAGAGGCAGGCAATCCGGCTGAAAGGCCCCCCCAACCTGCCCGCTGCCTGGACCGGCTGGTGACCCCCTTGGCCATGCCCAGGAGCAGTCCTACGAGGAGGCCCTCCAACCTGCCCGCTCCCCTCCGCACAGGATGCCCAAAGATCAGGAGCATGGGACTGAAGTGCAACCAGAAATCGAGGAGCAGCCCCTTCAACTAATGGAATAGGGGGCTGCAACCTCACACATTCTACATAGATGTGGAACACGGACTCCTCTGGACCGCAGAAATTGCAAACGGCCTGGGAGTCCGTGCACCTACTTAAAAACTTATTGCACGGGACTGCCCCGTGCCACACCCTCTAGGCCAAGTCCCCAATAAATAGAGGGAGGACTCCTGTGTAGACAGCACTCCATTGGGGACCCCCAACTCCTCCGGGAGGTGCACCATGGCGTGGCCGGATGGCAGACGAGGATGGCAAAATAGAGGTAAAAATAAGCCCATATTCCCTTCTCCCTCAGATGCTTATCTTAGCTGTGGAGGGGATGCAGCGCAGATTCACCAGAATGATACCGAGTTTAAATTATGGGGACAGGTTGCATAGACTTAGCTTGTATTCCTTTGAGTACAGAGGATGAGGGCTGATCTAATTGAGGTGTTTAAAATGAATGAAGGATTTGATAGGGTAGATAGAGAGAAACTATTTCCTCTGGTGGGGAAGTCCAGAACAAGGGGGCATTACCTTAAAATTAGAGTCAGGCTGTTAATCATCATCATCATAGGCAGTCCCTCGGAATCGAGGAAGACTTGCTTCCACTCTTAAAATGAGTCCATAGGCGGCTGAACAGTCCAATATGACAGTAGCAGTATGTTTGAGTTTGTGCGTATGTATTGGCACATGCAGCAGAGCCTGGTCTCCAGTCGTCTTGGATCCCCTTGCCACTGGACCAAGACGTTGCTCCGTTAAGCCCGTGTGGTGGCTGGTGTGCATTAAAATAATTCACGCACAGGCATCTTCCACCATTTAAAATGAGTTCATCGGTCACCTGAGTACTAATTTTTAGTGTGGAAGCAGGTCATTCTCAACCCCGAGGGACTGCCTATAATGATGACGAGAAGCACAGTCCATGTCTCAGGTGGGACAGATAGTCGTTGAGAGAAAGAGGAGGGTGGGACTGGTTTGTCGCACACTCCTTCCGCTGCCTGCGCTTGATTTCTGCTTGCTCTCGCCGATGAGACTCGAGATGCTCAGCGCCCTCCGGGATGCACTTCCTCCACTTAGGGCGGTCTTCGGCAAGGACTCCGAGGTGCCGGTGGGGATGTTGCACTTTATCAGGGAGGCTTTGAGGGTGTCCTTGTAACGTTTCCTCTGCCCACCTTTGGCTCGTTTGCCGTGAAGGAGTTCTGAGTAGAGCGCTTGCTTTGGGAGTCTCGTGTTAAAGGCTGTAAGGCTGTTAAGGGGTGTTCATGAGAGGCTCGGGAGGTGCGTGGAGGAGCGACCTATAAAAGGCCCAACGTCGCTGAGGCTCGGGAGGTACGTGGAGACGTGCTTGTACAGCTGCAGCAGGGAGAGAAGGCAAAACAGAAGCAGAAAGAAATCGAAAGGTGACGTCAGAGCCAAGGGGGTAAGTGATTGGCTGGTGATTGGTGAGTAGTTTTTCTTTTTTTCTTTATCAGTAATAACCTTCAGCATTGTTGTTGCCAATTTAAGTCTATCTAGGGGCTAAGTCATGGCAGGAGAACTTGGACACGTGTTATGCTCCTCCTGTACTATGTGGGAAGTCAGGGACACTTCCGGTGTCCCTGACAACTACGTGTGCGGGAAGTGTATCCACCTCCAGCTCCTGACAGACCGCATTGCGGAACTGGAGCTGCTGGTGGATTCACTCTGGAGCATGCACGATGCTGAGAATGACGTGAATATCACGTTTAGTGAGTTGGTCTTACCGCAGGTAAAGGGTCCACAGCCAGATAGGGAATGGAAGACCAACAGGAAGAGCAGTGCAAGGACGATAGTGCAGGGGTCCCCTGCAGTCATCCCCCTGCAAAACAGATACACCGCTTTGAGTACTGTTGAGGGGGATGACACATCAGTGGAGAGCAGCAACAGCCAAGTTCACGGCACCATGGCTGGCTCTGCTGCACAGGAGGGGAGAAAAAAGAGTGGGAGAGCGATAGTGATAGGGGTTTCAATTGTAAGGGGAATAGATAGGCGTTTTGCGGCCACAACCGAGACTCCAGGATGGTATGTTGCCTCCCTGGTGCAAGGGTCAAGGATGTCTCGGAGCGGGTGCAGGACATTCTGAAAAGGGAGGGTGAACAGCCAGTTGACGTGGTACATATAGGTACCAAGGATATAGGTAAAAAACGGGATGAGGTCTATGAGATGAATTTAAGGAGCTAGGAGTTAAATTAAAAAGTAGGACCTCAAAGATAGTAATCTCAGGATTGCTACCAGTGCCACATGCTAGTCAGGGTAGGAATCGCAGGATAGCTCAGATGAATATGTGGCTTGAGCAGTAGTGCAGAAGGGAGGGATTCAAATTCTGGGGCATTGGAACCGGTTCTGGGGGAGGTGGGACTAGTACAAACCGGACGGTCTGCACCTGGGCAGGACTGAAATCAATGTCCTAGGGGGAATATTTGCTAGTGCTGTTGGGGAGGGGTTAAACTAATACGGCAGGGGGATGGGAACCTATGCAGGGAGACAGAGGGAAACAAAATGGAATCAGAAGCAAATGATCGAAGGAGAATAGTAAAAGTGGAGGGCAGAGAAACCCAAGGCAAAAAACAAAAAGGGCCACATTACACCAAAATTCTGAGAGAGACCACCCTGTAAAAAACAAAAAATAATCGGGACACAAAACACAGAAAACATTCCCAATATATTACCGACCCCAAATAAAGATAAATCTCAAAAAGCAAACAAAACAGAACAATCACATTTGTCTCCTGTAGTCATTCCTTCCCTCCCCGCTGCCGGTACAGCTCGCACCACCCGCTCTCCCAGGCGCTTGCACCACGGGGCGCTACAGGTGCTATACCAACCGAATTTCACACCGCTGTCAGAACCAGGCACTACTGCTCAGCACTGCCACAAAATTGGCACCGAATGTCCCGGCGGGGCCACTGGAAGCTGGCTGCCTGGGCGGTAACCATTTCCAGAGCCATTTCCACCGCTCCGGGGTGCTAACAGAAGCAAAAGCAAAACAAAATCCAGCCTTATGTAATGTTCCATACCTTGGATTGGGCTTAGAAATCAGAGCCTACCAACTAAGCCAAGCTGACACTAGTTGGAGAACCACAATGGTATAGGTATCATCCATGCTCACAACTTATTTCTGCAACAAAGGATAAGGCTGATGAGTGGCAAGTAACATTGTTGCTACATTGGTGTCAACAAGAGATAGCCTAACCACCTCCCAACGGCATAACCATCACCAAATCTCCCCAAACCAATATCCTCAGGATCACAATTCACCACAAACTCAACTGGACCAGGTATGGCTATGGCTACAAGAGTAGGTCAGAGGCTGGGTATTCTGCAGTGAGTGTCTCACCTCCTGACTCCCCAAAGCCTTTCCACCATCTACAAGGCACAAGTCAGGAGTGTGATGGAACACTCTCCACTTGCCTGGATGAGTGCAGCTCCAACAACACTCAAGAAGCTCGACACCATCCAGGACAAAGCAGCCCGCTTGATCAGCACCCCATCCACCACCTTCAACATTCACTCCCTCCACAACCGGCGCACTGTGGCTGCAGTGTGTACCATCTACAAGATGCACTGCTGCAACTCGCCAAGGCTTCTTCGGCAGCACCTCCCAAACCCGCGACCTCCAGCACCTAGAAGGTAAAGGGCAGCAGGTGCATGGGGTCACCACCACCTGCAAATTCCCCTGAAAGTCACACACCACCCTGAATTGGAAATATATCGCTGTTCCTTCATAGTTGCTGAGTCAAAATCCTGTAACTCCCTCCCTAACAGGTCTGTGGGATTCCTTCACCTCATGGACAATGGCAATTCAAGCAGAAGGCCCAGCATCAACAAAACAGCTTTAATTTATAGAGTGCCTTTAACATAGTAAAATGTCCCAAGGGGAAACATGAGCAAAAGCAAAATACTGTGGATGCTGGACTCTGAAATAAAACAGAAACTGCTGGAAATACTCAGCGGGTCAGGCAGCATCTGTGGAGAGAGAAACAGAGTTAACATTTCAGGTCAGTGACCCTGCGTCAGAACTGGCAATAGTTTGAAATGTAATAGATTCTCAAGGCAGTGCTGGGGCCCTGTAGGAGTGGGGGTTGGAAAGAACAAAATATGGGCAGAGGTTATGGCCTGAAATTGTTGAACTCGATGTTGGAATTTCGCCTGAAAAATGGGTGCAGGCAGATGAAAATCTGGTGGGGTCCTAGCACACCCACTTTCTCACCTGTATCACTTTTCAGGCAAGCCTTTAAATCTATGTGCAGTCATTGTGCCTAAAACATGTAGGAGGCCGTTTAATGAGTAAATTTTGCGCCCATCGGTGGCCTCTAGAGGGCGTTGCATGCAGGTTTCCTCGGTCTACCATTTGCATCCTCATTGGTGTAAAACCCGTATAAAGCAAGTGTAAGTAGCTGAACAACTTTTTTTGTTCTAATGGAAGGAAGGGAGTTCCAGAGCTTGGGGCCTCGGCAGCTGAAGGTACAGCCGCTGATGGTGGAGCAATTAAAATCGGGGATGCCCAAGAGGCCAGAATTAGAGGAGCGCCGAGATCACGGGGGATTGTGGGGCTGGAGGAGATTACAGAGATAGGGAGGGGCGAGGCAGTGGAGATATTTGGAAACAAGGATGAGAATTTTAAGTTCTAGGCATTGCTTAACCGGGAGCCAATGTAGGTCAGCGAGTACAGAGGTGATGGGTGAGCAGGACTTGGTGCGAGTTAGGACATGGACAGCCGAGTTTTGGATGAGCTCAAGTTTATGAAGGATGAAAGATAGGAGGCCGCCCAGGGGTGCGTTGGAATAGTTAAGTCTAGAGGTAACAAAGGCACTGATGAGATTATACCACCTTCTCAGGGAAACTAAGGATGGGCAACAAATGCTGGCCTTGCCAATGGCATCCACATCCCAAAAAACAACTAAACCAAACTAGGGATATCATTTTCACCTTCACCATCCTGCTGGTATTCTGAGAAGCAGATTGTCCGCTCCTTATCGATTCCACCCAGATAATAAAAATTAGATAGGTTCTACAAAGGGGTAGGTTATCACCAGGCAGTGACGGTCATATTTAATCCTCTCTGCCCGTATTTTATTGAGAGATTATGGCCCAGGAATTGCAGTCGGAGTCTTCCAGTGGGTAATTGCATCTGACCTGAAACATTTCTACAAATGTACCTGGTAGTCCTGGAGTAGCGTGGGATTCCGGTGGGGAGGCCTTCTCTGCCTGCGCTGCGAAGCGTGCTCCCGTCCTCCGTAGAAGGACGCAGAAGGTGCAGTCAAGGGTGACTGCTCAGCCAATCAGGTACAGTATTCCACAGCTTTCTCATTAATAGCAATGGGAAGTCCGCATCTACGAGTGCTCATTGCTATTAATGAGGAAAAAAAACAAAGACACTTAAACACGTAATAAAAAATAAAAAACACAGCTCACATAATTAACATTAATTGAAATTAAAGTTAATAAATATCTGAGAGAACATTTTTTTTTCCTGAGTTTTTAAAATGTTTTTTTAATTATGGTTAAAAATAAATGTAACGTAGTGGGCAGGGTTTTACAAATTATGATGAGTTTTTAAAATTTAATTTGATTATATTTTTGTATGCTTTTAAACTCTTACACCTTTAACAGTAGGCTATACGCCTGCTTCTATCAGGCGCACGAATTTTGAGGACATTTGCTGAGCAAGACATGGGTAAATCCCGCAATCTTGCCCGTGCAAATGTCCTCGCTCCTGAGATTCGGATGATCTGTCAGGCTCCAGCTTAACAGATCGGAAAAGCCGGTTTTCAGCGCATGCGCATTGCGTGCTGAAAACCGGCTTTTCCGATGACTTCCCGGGTCCGTAGAAACTTTGTATGGCCCTGGGAGGCCAGGATTTCCAGGATATTCACATAAACTGACTCTCCTGCCAATTAACAGAACTGTAAGGCAAAATGAAACTTCAACGGAATAATGGCTATACCCTGTGCAAGTCAAAGGGGGCAATAAAGATTTGTCACCCAACATAATTGGAGTGATTATTCATTCTACTTTTTTTCCCCAGGTACAACACTGTTCCAATTATCTGACTTCCAAATCTATAAATGAAAGGTCACAGGCATGATGATGGGAATTAAATGGCCATTAGCTTGACATCTGTAGTAGGCAAAGTATTGGAACCCACAGTGAGAGAAAGAAAATCAAGAGTTGCGAATGAGTCTGAACTACTGAAGCTTCACTTAAGGTATTAAAAAATATATCTGTAACAAGCCTACAGGAGGAAAGGGTTTGATGATATGTCTGACAAGAAGCTAAAGCCGAAATTCATAAGGGTGGACTTGGAAATTGTAAATTGGACAATGGCTTAGCAACTTAACAAGAAATGGAGTTCAATTATCGAGACTGATGTTTCTAATCTGACAGCTCAGTTCTCTTGAGGTACTGGCCCTGGGATAGCAACTACACAAAATAGTTATTAATGAGCTCAACCATAAGTAGTCGATGGTACAGAGCTGTGCGATGTTCCAAACTAGGGATTATCTTCAATTATATCTGGGAGGGTGAAATTCCTATCTTGATATAAAAAACACATGGAGAATAAGAGTTTTCCTCTAGAACTGATGACTTTTTTTTATTTGTTCCTGGGATGTGGGCGTCGCTGGCAAGACCAGCATTTATTACCCATCCCTAATTGCTCGTGCCATTTCAGAGGGGCAGCTAAGAGTCAATCACATTGCTCTGGAGTCAGGTAAAGATAGATTGAAGAAGAGAGTTTTTGAAGATCAGGCCCTCAAATCTGGCACGAAGCTTATGGTCTACAGGGCTATAGTGATATCCGTCTCCTGTATGGCTCAGAGATGTGGACCATATACATTAGACACCTCAAATCGCTGGAGCAATACCACCAACGATGTCGCCGCAAGATCCTGGGAGGACAGCTGCACCAACGTCAGTGTTCTCGATCAGGCCAATATCCCAAGCATCGAAGCACTGACCACACTCGACCAGCTCCGTTGGGCGGGCCACATTGTTTGCATGCCCGACACAAGACTCCCAAAGCAAGTGCTCGACTCGGAACGCGAGCCCCAGGCGGGCAGAGGAAACGTTTCAAAGACACCCTCAAAGCCTCCTTGATAAAGTACAACATCCCTACTGACACCTGGGAGTCCCTGGCCAAAGACCACCCTAAGTGGAGGAAGAGCACTGAGCACCTCAAGTCTCGACGCCGAGAGCAAGTGCAGGCAGCAAACCAGACTCCCCAACCACCCTTTCCTTCAATGACTGTCTGTCCCAGCTGTGACAGAGACTGTAATTCCCACAATTGACTGTACAGCCACCTGAGAACTCACTTTTAGAGTGGAAGCAAGTCTTTCTCGATTTCGAGGGACTGCCTATGATGATGAAAGATGGATATAGTCCAGACCAGGTAAGACAGCAGATTTCACGACATTAGCGAATCAGATGGATTTTTACAACAATCTAATAATTTCATGGTCACCATTACTGATATTAGCTTTTTATTCCAGATTTACTTAATTAAATACCCCAGTTGCTATGGTGGGATTTGAACTCACATCTCTGGATCATTAGTCAAGGTCTCTGGGTTACCAATCCAATAACATAACTACTATGCTACCATCCCCTATATTTGTTAATGATATCAAGATCAGGCTCCGTTGCCTTTGTGTCAGAAGATCATGGGTTAAAGTCCCACTCCCAGGACATTTTTAACTCATCAATTTAACTATTTTTAAAAAATGTCCCGCATACCCCTCCCCACGCCCCCCACTACCGGGAAAGCTGGCTGAAGAACAAACGCACAGTGCCACCAAGATTCAAATGATCAGGAGAGAAGATCATGCCAGCTGTGGCTCAGAAGATCATGACGACTCCTGTCTGAGGCTGAACCAGACTGTTCGCAACCTTTGGTGTTGTATTTGACCCTGAAGTGAGATTCCGGCCACATATCCGCAGCATAACTAAGACCGCCTATTTCCACCTCCGTAACATCACCCGTCTCCACCCTTGCCTCAGCTCATCTGCTGCTGAAACCCTCATCCATGCCTTTGTTATCTCTAGGCTTGACTATTCCAATGCACTCCTGGCTAGCCTCCCACATTCTACCCTATGCAAACTAGAGGTGATCCAAAACTCGGCTGCCCGTGTCCTAACTTGCACCAAGTCCCGCTCACCCATTAGCCCTGTGCTCGCGAACCTACATTGGCTTCCGGTTAAGCAACACCTCAATTTCAAAATTTTCATCCTTGTTAACAAAGCCCTCCATGGCCTCACCCCTCCCTATCTCTGTAATCTTCTCCAGGCCCACAATCCCCCCGAGATGTCTGCACTCTTCCAAATCTGCCCTTTTGAGCATCTCTGATTATAATCGCTCAACTATTGATAGCCGTGCCTTCTGTTGCCTATGCCCTAAGCTCTGGAACTCCCTGCCTAAACCTCTCTACCTCTCTTTTCTCCTTCAAGACACTCCTTAAAACATACCTCTTTGACCAAGCTTTTGATCACTTACCCTAATTTCTCCTTAAATGGCTCGGTGTCCAAAAAATGTCTCATAATACTCCTGTGAAGCGCCTTGGGATATTTCACTACGTTAAACATAGAAACATAGAAACATAGAAAATAGGTGCAGGAGTAGGCCATTCGGCCCTTCTAGCCTGCACTGCCATTCAATGAGTTCATGGCTGAACATTCAACTTCAGTACCCCATTCCTGCTTTCTCGCCATACCCCTTGATCCCCCTAGTAGTAAGGACATCATCTAACTCCTTTTTGAATATATTTAGTGAATTGGCCTCAACAACTTTCTGTGGTAGAGAATTCCACAGGTTCACCACTCTCTGGGTGAAGAAGTTCCTCCGCATCTCGGTCCTAAATGGCTTACCCCTTATCCTTAGACTGTGACCTCTGGTTCTGGACTTCCCCAACATTGGGAACATTCTTCCTGCATCTAACCTGTCTAACCCCGTCAGAATTTTAAATGTTTCTATGAGGTCCCCTCTTATTCTTCTGAACTCCAGTGAATACAAGCCCAGTTGATCCAGTCTTTCTTGATAGGTCAGTCCCGCCATCCCGGGAATCAGTCTGGTGAACCTTCGCTGCACTCCCTCAATAGCAAGAATGTCCTTCCTCAGGTTAGGAGACCAAAACTGTACACAATACTCCAGGTGTGGCCTCACCAATGCCCTGTACAACTGTAGCAACACCTCCCTGCCCCTGTACTCAAATCCCCTATGAAGGCCAACATGCCATTTGCTTTCTTAACCGCCTGCTGCACCTGCATGCCAACCTTCAATGACTGATGTACCATGACACCCAGGTCTCTTTGCACCTCCCCTTTTCCTAATCTGTCACCATTCAGATAATAGTCTGTCTCTCTGTTTTTACCACCAAAGTGGATAACCTCACATTTATCCACATTATACTTCATCTGCCATGCATTTGCCCACTCACCTAACCTATCCAAGTCGCTCTTCAGCCTCACAGCATCCTCCTCGCAGCTCACACTGCCACCCAACTTAGTGTCATCCGCAAATTTGGAGATACTACATTTAATCCCCTCATCTAAATCATTAATGTACAGTGTAAACAGCTGGGGCCCCAGCACAGAACCTTGCGGTACCCCACTAGTCACTGCCTGCCATTCTGAAAAGTACCCATTTACTCCTACTCTTTGCTTCCTGTCTGACAACCAGTTCTCAATCCATGTCAGTATACTACCCCCAATCCCATGTGCTCTAACTTTGCACATCAATCTCTTGTGTGGGACCTTGTCGAACGCCTTCTGAAAGTCCAAATATACCACATCAACTGATTCTCCCTTATCCACTCTACTGGAAACATCCTCAAAAAATTCCAGAAGATTTGTCAAGCATGATTTCCCTTTCACAAATCCATGCTGACTTGGACCTATCATGTCACCTCTTTCCAAATGCACTGCTATGACATCCTTAATAATTGATTCCATCATTTTACCCACCACCGATGTCAGGCTGACCGGTCTCTAATTCCCTGTTTTCTCTCTCCCTCCTTTTTTAAAAAGTGGGGTTACATTGGCTACCCTCCACTCCATAGGAACTGATCCAGAGTCAATGGAATGTTGGAAAATGACTGTCAATGCATCCGCTATTTCCAAGGCCACCTCCTTAAGTACTCTGGGATGCAGTCCATCAGGCGCTATATAAATACAAGTTGTGACGTGAGCCCATATTCCAGGCTGACACTCCCAATGTAATACTGCATGTCAGCCAATGGCTCACTTGTCTTTGAGTCAGAAGGTTGTGTGTTCAAGTCCCACTCCAGGGACTTGAACACATAAATCCAGGTTGACAGTGGAGTGCTGCACTGTCAGAGGTGGTGCAGTTTTTCGGATGAGAGATTAAACCAGGCCACATCTGACCTTTCAGGTGGCTGTAAAATATGCCATTGCACTATTTTAAGAAGAGCAGGGGAGTTCTCCACACTGTCCTGGCCAATATTTATCCATCAACCAACAGCACGAAAGCAGATTATCTTGTCAATTCTCTGATTGCTGTTTATGGGAGCTTGCTATGCACAAATTTTGTCACATTTCTTATATTACATCTCCCCAGTGCCTTGGCCCAATATTTATCCTGCAATAAACAGCTTTAAAAAACAGATTCTCTGGTCATTATCACAATAAGAACATAAGAAATAGGAGCAGGAGTAGGCCATACGGCCCTTGGAGCTTGCTCCGCCATTTAATAAGATCATGGCTGATCTGATCATGGACTCAGCTCCACTTCCCTGTCCGCTCCCCATAACCCCTTATCCCCTTATCGTTTAAGAAACTGTCTATTTCTGTCTTAACTTTATTCAATGTCCCAGCTTCCACAGCTCTCTGAGGCAGCGAATTCCACAGATTTACAACCCTCTGAGAGAAGAAATTTCTCCTCATCTCTGTTTTAAATGGGCGGTCCCTTATTCTAAGATCATGCCCTCTAGTTCTAGTCTCCCCCATCAGTGGAAACATCCTCTCTGCATCCACCTTGTCAAGCCCCCTCATAATCTTATAGGTTTGGATAAGATCACCTCTCATTTTTCTGAACTCCAATGAGTCGAGGCCCAACCTACTCAACCTTTCCTCATGAGTCAACCCCCTCATCCCCGGAATCAACCTAGTGAACCTTCTCTGAACTGCCTCCAAAGCAAGTATATCCTTTCGTAAATATGGAAACCAAAACTGCACGCCTCATCAATACCTTATATAGCTGCAACAAGACTTCCCTGCTTTTATACTCCATCCCCTTTGCAATAAAGGCCAAGATACCATTGGCCTTCCTGATCACTAACCTTTTGTGTTTCATGCACAAGTATCCCCAGGTCCCGCTGTACTGCGGCACTTTGCAATCTTTCTCCATTTAAATAATAACTTGCTCTTTGATTTTTTTTCTGCCAAAGTGCATGACCTCAGATTTTCGAACATTATACTCCATCTGCCAAATTTTTGCCCACTCACTTAGCCTGTCTATGTCTTTTTGCAGATTTTTTGTGGGACTGTGGGACCTTGCTGTGCGCAAATTGGCTTCTATGTATTTGTAGATTAAAATAGTGACTACACTTCAAAAGTACTTTATTGTCTGTGACGCGCTTTAAGATATCCTGAGGTCTTTTTTTGTACCTTCTTTCTTTACTGTTGCTAGACATAAGATTCTTTGCTTACTATTTTCCTAGCCTTCTCTGTAAGATCGGAGCCTCTGGAATTAGTGAAAATATATTGAGCTGGATACAGAACTGGCTGGCAGGATTCAGGCAAAGAGTAGTTATAGATGGTTTTGGATCTGTTTGGATACCGGTCACGAGTGCTGTCCCGCAGGGATCAGTGTTGGGACCGTTGCTTTTTACTATTTTTATTAATGATCTGGATTCAGGGGTTGGTGGCACAATTTGAAAATTTGCAGATGATGCCAAGATCTGTGTGAGTGCTAGAAGAGGCTCATCTGATTCAGGCACACTAGAACTAGGGGGCTTAATCTTAGAATAAATGGCCGCCCATTTAAAACTGAGATGAGGAGGAATTTCTTTTCTCAGAGGGTTGTAAATCTATGGAATTCAGAGAGCTGTGGAAGCTGGGACATTGAATAAATTTAAGACAGAGATAGACAGTTTTTTAACTGATAAGTGAATAAGGGGTTATGGTGAGCAGGCAGAGAAGTGGACCTGAGTACATAATCGGATCAGCCAAGATCGTGTTAAATGGCGGAGCAGGCTCGAGGGGCCGTATGTGTTGTGTATGGAGAAAGGGTCAGACTGGATACTGTGAGCTCAAAGTAAAGTGTGACCTTAGTCTTTTATTGCAGGTCTCCAGAGTGCCTCTCCAACCTGTGAAGCCTCCTTAAATACCTATGCTCCCAAGGGATTATGGGATTCCTTGGGACTCCAGGGGATGAGCCCTCTGGTGGCTGTACAGAGTAAATACAAGTCCACATGTATAACAACACTCCCCCCCCAAAGTCAATAGTGTAACTATTTACAATGTGAGTCGATCTGGAGCCCTTCTTGCCCTGGTTGATCGTCTCGGTGTGAAAGCTGGTGTTGTTGAATCATTTGTTGGGCCCTCGATGGGCTACTGTGCAGCTGGCCTTGCTGAGCTACCTGGTGTGTTGGGCCATGCAGGGCTGCTGTGGATGATGGTTTCTGCTTCGTGGTCAAACGTGGTGCCAGTTGCCACTGGTGTGTGTGTTGGGGGATCAAAAAAGGTAGGGTCCAAGGTGGGTTGCTCAGGATAGTCCGTGAATCTGAGTTTGATTTGGTCCAAGTGTTTCCGGTGAATGAGTCCATTTGAAAGTTTGACCCTGCTCCCCTCTTTGGCCACGACAGTGCCGGGAAGCCACTTGGGACCTTGTCCATAATTTAATACAAATACAGGATCATTGATTTCAATCTCGCGTGACACATTTGCGCTATCATGGTATGCACTTTGTTGAAGCCGCCTGCTCTCTGCCTGTTCATGTAGATCAAGGTGAACTAACAAGAGCCTTGTCTTAAGTGGCCTTTTCATAAGCAGTTCAGCAGGTGGGATCCCAGTGAGTGAGTGGGGTCTCGTGCGGTCGCTAAGCAGAACTCGGGATAAGCAAGTCTGCAGTGAGCCTTCAGTTACCCTCTTCAAGCCTTGCTTGATGGTTTGCACTGCTCTATCTGCCTGACCATTGGTCGCTGGTTTAAACAGGACAGATGTGACACGTTTGATCCCGTTACGGCTCATGAATTCTTTCAACTCAGCATTGGTAAAACATGTCCCATTGTCGCTCACCAGGACATCGGGTAAGCCGTGCGGGGCAAACATGGCCCGCAGGCTTTCAGTAGTGGCAGCGGTCGTGCTAGCCGACATTATCTCACATTCAATCCACTTGGAGTATGCATCTACAACCACAAGGACCATTTTACCCAAGAACGGGCATGCATAGTCGACGTGTACCCTAAACCACGGTTTGGAGGGCCAAGACCATAAACTTAGCGGCGCCTCCCTGGGTACATTGTTTAACTGCGAGCATGTATTTCATCTGTGAACGCAGGACGCTAAGTCCGCATCGATACCGGGCCACCACACGTGGTATCTGGCTATCGCTTTCATCATTACAATGCCTGGGTGGGTACTCTGGAGGTCATTGATGAAGGTGTCTCTGCCCTTCTTGGGGACCACTACTCGATTGCCCCTCAGAAGGCAGTCTCCCTGTATAGACATTTCATCTTTGCGCCGCTGGAACAGCTTTATCTCATCCTACATTTCCACTGGGACACTGGACCAGCTCCCGTGAAGCACACAGCTTTTGACTAGAGATAATAGAGGGTCCTGGCTTGTCCAGGTTTTGATCTGACGGGCAGTGACGTATGATTGCTCACTCTCAAATGCTTCCATAACCATAGGTAGATCTGTGGGCTGCGCCATTCCCTGAGAGCTTCGGCACAGTTTTCTGTGCCTGGCCTGTGGCGGATGGCGTAGTTGTATACGGACAATATGAGCGCCCATCTCTGGATGCGGGCCGATGAGTTGGTATTTATCCTTTTACTCTTGGAAAACAGGGATATAAGTGTCTTATGGTCAGTTTCCAATTCGAATTTTAGCCCAAACAGGCAATTGATGCATTTTCTTTACCCCATAGACACACGCGAACGCTTCTTTCTCAATCATGCTGTAGGCTCTCTCAGCCTTAGACAGATTCCTGGATACATAAGCAACCGGTTACAATTTCCCGAAATCATTAGCTTGTTGCAATACACACCTGACACCATATGACGACGCATCACATGCTAGTACCAAACGCTTACATGGATCATACAACACAAGCAATTTTTTTGAGCATAATAATTTTCTCGCTTTTACAAAGGCATTTTCTTGGCTTTTGCCCCAAACCCATTCGCCCCCTTTTCATAGTAAGACATGTAGTGGTTCTAGCAGTGTGCCGAGACCGTTAAGAAGTTACCAAAGTAGTTCAGGAGTCCTAGAAACAACCGCAGCTCCGTCACATTCTGTGGCCTCGGTGAGTTCTCGATTACCTCCGTCTTCGAGTTGGTGGGCCTGATGCCGTCCGCCGCAATCATCCTTTCCAAGAACTCCACTTCAGGCACCAGGAAAACGCACTTCGAGCGTTTTAACCTGAGCCCCACATGGTTGAGTCGACTAAGAACCTCCTCCAGGTTCTGCAGGTGCTCGACTGTGTTCCGACCTGTGATCAAGATGTTGTCCTGGAAGACCACGGTGTGCGGGACCGACTTCAGTAAACTTTCCATGTTTTACTGGAATATCGCCGCGGCGGATCGAATTCCAAACGGACATCTATTATAAATGAAGAGACCTTTGTACGTGTTGATGCAGGTGAGGCCCTTGTGATGGATGGGCCGTGCCCCCGGAATTAGGTGGATCTGCACTTTTGCTCCTTGGAATTTCCCAATGCCTGGTTCAAACAGCGAAGGAAATTTGTTTAAGACCTGGGCACACGAAGTGTCGTCAGCGGGCGAGAGCGCTCGGACGTTCTCCCAGTTCCAGCGTATCTTTCCCAGCCAGCTCCTGCCGAGCAACGTGGGACCATCGCCCGGTACCACCCAGAGTGGTAGCTTGTGCACCGCTCCATCATAGGAGACTTTTACGGTAGCACTGCCGATTACAGGAATCAGTTCACTTGTGTAAGTTCTTAGTTTCGTGCGAACTGGAGTTAAGACTGGCCTTGAGGCCTTGTAGCAGCACAGCCTTTCGAAAGTCTTTTTCCCCATGATGGACTGGCTCGTGCCCGTATCCAACTCCATTGACACCGGGAGTCCATTTAGTTCAATATTCAGCTTTATCGGGGGACAATTCGTGGTGAATAGAAACATAGAAACAGAGAAAATAGTTGCAGGAGTTGGACATTCGGCCCTTCGAGCCTGCATCACCATTCAATAAGATCATGGCTGATCATTCCCTCAGTACCCCTTTCCTGCTTCCTCTCCATACCACTTGATCCCCTCAGTCGTAAGGGCCATATCTTATTCCCTCTTGAATATATCCAATGAACTGGCATCAACAACTCTCTGCAATAGGGAATTCCACAGGTTAACAACTGTCTGAGTGAAGAAGATTCTCCTCATCTCAGTCCTAAATGGCCTACACATTATCCTAAGACTATCTCCCCTGGTTCTGGACTTCCCCAACATCGGGAACATTCTTCCTGCATCTAACCTGTCCAGTCCCGTCAGAATCTTATACGTTTCTATGAGATCCCTTCTCATCCTTCTAAATTCCAGTGAATGAAAGGCCCAGTTGATCCAGTTTCTCCTCATATGATAATCCAGCCTTCCCTGGAATTAGTCTGGTGAACCTTCGCTGCACTCCCTCAATAGCAAGAACTTCCTTCCTCAGATTAGGAGACAAAAACTGAACACAATATTCCAGGTGAGGCCTCACCAAGGCCCTGTACAACTGCAGTAAGACCTCCCTGCTCCTATACTCAAATCCCCTAGCTATGAAGTCCAACATACCATTTGCCTTCTTCACCGCCTGTTGTACCTGCATGCCAACCTTCAAAGACTGATGAACCATGACACCCAGGTCTCGTTGCACCTCCCCTTTTCCCAATTTGCCGTCATTCAGGTAATATTCTGCCTTGGGGTTTTTTCTCCCAAAATGGATAACCTCACATTTATTCACATTATACTGCATCTGCCATGCATTTGCCCACTCACCTAACCTGTCCACGTCACCCTGCAGCCTCGTAGTGTCCCCCTCACAGCTCACACCACCACCCAGTTTAGTGTCATCTGAAAACTTGGAGATATTACACTCAATTCCTTCATCCAAATCGTTAATGTATATTGTAAAGAGCTGGGGTCCTGGCACTGAGCCCTGCGGCACTCCACTAGTCACTGTCTGCCATTCTGAAAAGGACTCGTTTATCCCGACTCTCTGCTTCCTGTCTGCCAACCAGCTCTCTATCCACGTCAATACATTACCTCCAATACCATGCGCTTTGATCTTGCACACCAATCTCTTGTGTGGGACCTTGTCAAAAGCCTTTTGAAAGTCCAAATACACCACATCCACTGGTTCTCCCTTGTCCACTCTGCTAGTTACATCCTCAAAAAATTCCAGAAGATTCATCAAGCATGATTTCCCTTTCATAAATCCATGCTGACTTGGACCGATCCTGTCACTACTTTCCAAATGCACTGCTATTTCATCCTTAATGATTGATTCCAACATTTTCCCCACTACTGATGTCAGGCTAACCCGTCAAAAATTACCCGTTTTATTAAAAAGTAAAAAGTGGTTTTACATTAGCTATCCTCCAGTCCATAGGAACTGATCCAGAGTCAATAGACTGTTGGAAAATGATCACCAATGCATCCACTATTTCTAGGGCCACTTCCTTAAGTACTCTGGGATGCAGACTATCAGGCCCCAGGGATTTATCAGCCTTCAATCCCATCAGTTTCCCTAACACAATTTCCCTCCTAATAAGGATATCCTTCAGTTCCTCCTTCTCACAAGACCCACTGTCCCCTAGTACATTCAGAAGGTTATTCGTGTCTTCCTTCGTGAAGACAGAACCAAAGTATTTGTTCAATTGGTCTGC
Source organism: Pristiophorus japonicus (assembly GCF_044704955.1). Taxonomy (NCBI): domain Eukaryota; kingdom Metazoa; phylum Chordata; class Chondrichthyes; family Pristiophoridae; genus Pristiophorus; species Pristiophorus japonicus. The sequence goes on along the minus strand of NC_091985.1, from coordinate 10,655,206 downwards.
CATTTCTTTGTTCCCCTTTATAAATTCACCTGAATCCGACTGCAAGGGACCTACATTTGTCTTCACTAATCTTTTTCTCTTCACATATTTATAGAAGCTTTTGCAGTCAGTTTTTATGTTCACTGCAAGCTTCCTCTCGTACTCTATTTTCCCCCTCTTAATTAAACCCTTAGTCCTCCTCTGTTGAATTCTAAATTTCTCCCAGTCCTCAGGTTTGTTACTTTTTCTAGACAATTTATATGCCACTTTCTTGGTTTTTATACTATCCTTAATTTCCCTGGTTAGCCACGGTTGAACCACCTTCCCCATTTTATTTTTACTCCATTTACCTCATGTGCACCCGATGTACCTCTGCCTCCTCTATCTGAGGCTCTGGTTTGTCATGATCCTCCGTGGATCTGTCTTCCTCTGCAACATGGCGGTTTGCAGGTTCAACAGGCTTTGCAGCTCGCCTGCACACTCGTTGGAGGTTTCCCATTATTCCACAGGCCTTGCAAACGTACTCTTTGAATTGGCATGAATGGAAATGATGATCACCCCCGCAGCACCAACAAGGTGTTAATGGCCTTGCATTCATCACCCTTGATGGTGG